>NC_037644.1:6195000-6562692 GCF_003254395.2 Apis mellifera | reverse complement strand
AACGAAAGAGAACGAATCAAGTGCACTTAAAAAAAATGCATCAATAGAAAAAAATAATTATATAATAAAACAAATTTTATTTTCTCTAATTTATAATTTTTTTTTATGAAAAGAATATTAATGCATTTGATGAGATTCTTCCGATTGAAATAAATCCAAATATTGACATAAATCAAAATAGTTATATATAATATAATATGTATATGTACATATGTATATATACATATAATAAATATAATAACATATATACATATAATACATATAATAAATATATATATATATATATATATATATAAATAGTTATATAATATGTATATATTATCAATATAATATATGTATATTATCAATATAATATATCAATATAATATATTGATAATATATATAATTTATTTATTATTCAAATTTATTTGATGTTATATGTATAGGTTCAAGAAATGAAATCAAAAATTGATATTACTTTTATACAAATAAAAAAAATTATAGAATATGAAATTTTTTTATTGAATAATAATTATCTTCTCTTATAGCATCGTTTTGAAAGAAAAAAGCTACCTTATGTGAAAATTTAATATAGATATACAGAGTATTAATATATTTATAAAACTTTTAGAATCAATTTTATTTTATTTTTGTTTCTTTGTGCTAAATAACAGGAAAAATATTATATAAAATTTTTCTTTCTATTCTTTTAATAAATTAGTTAATTTATCATATAAAATATTTTATATTACATGTTTATATAGTTTGGATTTGAGATTTAAATCTTTCAATTACAATACATATATTGTATATATATATATATATATATATATATATATATATATATATATATATATATATATATATAAAATATATATATGTATAATATTGTATATATATATATATATATATATATATATATATATATAAAATATTCAATTTTTTATAAAAATATACATTTATATATAAAATTTGTTAATCGTTTATTTATGATTATTTATAATTTTATTTGTAAACAGAATAAATATTGTAAAAAAATTATAATGTATAAAAGTGTTGTAAAACGATAGAAGACAGAAATGTATAGATTAAGACTGCAATAATCTTGTCTTTTTACATATTTTATAAATTATACAAGCCCTCAGTGAAGTTATAATATAATGAATGTTGCTTTTGCAGTAACAATCTGCAGATTCTTTTTAGTTTTAAAATTAAAATCGCTTTTCATTTTAGAATTATATTTTTGCAAATATTCTTTATTAAAATTTTATTTTATATTAAAATTTATAATATAAGATACATTTATATTATAAAATACATTTTATTAAATTACTTTTGTATAATTTTTTTTTTTAATTTTATAATTTAATTTTTCCGAAAATATTCGATAATATTCAAATGAAACATATACTTTATATATATATATATATATATATATATATATATGTATATGTAAATATTAATTAGCATTCAAAATTTAAAAAATTTAGAAATTTTTAAAAATTCTTATCTGTTTTATTCTATATTTTTAATATATTCAATATTAATGTAAAATAGAAAATATTTATTCAATATTATCCATTTTACATTAATATTGCAATAAGAAATTTTATATTGTTGTATTATTAAAATACTGTTTTCTCAATTATATTAAATTCTTGCATATTTATATTTTTTTCGTGATATAAATTATATTATATTATATCATATAATAGTAATATAAATCATATAGTATATATAGTATAATAGTAATATAAGAATATAGATTGATGTTAAACTAAAAATAGTCGAACCTTCTAAGCTATATTTTATTAAATCTGTGAACATTGTCATGTTATCTCCTGTTTTCATTGTCGTGCTGATGTGGGTCCGGAAATGAAGATGTCATAAAATGGTTTGCGGTCTTCAAATATATTTATTGCTTCTTTTTGATATCATCAATTGTATTTCACACGAAACGAATTCTTTATAATGAATGTATCTTGATTATTATTTTCTATTTAGTATTATTTAGTATTAGTATTATTTAGTATTAGTACTATTCTTTTCATTCAAATATTTTTAACACGAACTTTATGCAAATATAATATTTTATATATATTCAAATTGATTGAAATTGTAAAAATATTTTATAATTTTTTGAAAATGAATTTATTGTAATTTTTATCATTTTTATAATTTTATAATTTAATATTTTTGAAAATAGAAAAAAATTTGAAACTTGTCGATGTTTTTTTAAAACAAAATATTTTGAATTATTTTGTATAAAAATTATTAGATCAATAAATTAGATCATCTCATTTAAAATATTTTTCAAATAATAAATGATATAATAAATTTCATTTACAAATTAAAATGAATTAAAATAAATACTATATATACGATGTATAAAAAATAAATGTTGTAGTTAGTATCATAGCGTGATTCTATCTTTGAGATATTCTATATATCTGAATCAGTGAGAATAACTTCAATAAAATAAATTTATAACTTTTTGCAGCAAATATAACTTTGATATAAATTTTCAAAATTAAATTTTGTTTATTGCATCGTAATATTCATTGCGACAAACAAAAATCTTAAAGCAATCGTAAGTCTCAAATGAATTTTCTTAGAAACGAACTTTTTTTTACATACATTTTCACTATATATAGTGATTTGTGGAATAATGATTCGTGGAATCAAAGCCTGTTTTTTAAATCAGATAGAATTTAGCAACGATATAGTTTATATTAATATTAAAATCACATCAGTATTCTAAGAATCACATCATATAGTTAGACGTGAATTAGTCGCAAATAATTAGAAACCATCATTCATTCATTCCAAGCTTATAATATAAATAATTGTACTGCTTATAATCTTAGGTAATCCTTTTGAATAGTAATATATATCATCAATTTCCTTTTGAATAGTAATAATATCATCAATTTAGATATCCATTTATACAATATTTAAAATCATTTAGTTAGACTTTAACAATATTTAATTAGGAATTATTGATTTTTAATATCGAATGGATTTATTTAAGTATAATATACAATATAGTTTATGTGATAATAAAAATGATACTCTTAACTTCCATCAATATATTCGCCAATCTTTGAAAAATATATTAGTTAGTTACGATAGATCAAAATCGAATCTGTTCTATTTGTGATCTCTTCTTCTAGATATAAATCTAGCAAACTTCTTTGAGAAGCATATTTTCCAAATAGATGAATACCATAAAACTCTAGAAATATTTTTGTTGTTTGATTAAGAAATTTTAATGCTAAAATTTTATTAGCATTAAATTTTTTTGCATACTATGATTCTATTTTACATTTAATACGTTTAATATATTTATTTTCTTTGTCTTCTTTTTTTATATTGCATCCATAAAATCCATTATTATTCATAGTAGGCATATTTATCCTATCTTAATAATCATTCCTGACATTAATACAATTCCGCAACTGAATTATCATATTTTGTTGAACTTTTATACAAATGTCTAATCTGGATTAAAATAAATAATTAAAAAATTTAAATTGCAATCGATATTGAAATTGATTTAATACAGATTTAAATTCTTTGTCAGAACTATAAACAAGATTTTTCATTATTCCCCAAAAAATAAAATTCAATTTGGTAAAGACATTGCAAATATGGAACAAATCTAAATCTTATCTATTATGATTCAAATATACTAAAATATTTAAAAGTTATTCAACAAATAGAGTACAACAAATGTGATAAAAATTATGTATGAAATAGAATGACATGATATATATCATGATATAATTTGTTGTAATTCAAAAAACAGGTATCTTAAAAAACAAATATATTGCACTTGTTAATTAAAACAAATAAATTAAATTAATAATATGGTTCTCGTGATGGTCAAACGTTGATAATAAAATATTTTTAAATCTTTCAATAATTGTATGAAGATTTTTGCAAATTCAAATCCTAGTATTTTGATTTAAAATATTTCTACTCGAAAAAGTGCATTTATTTAAAAATAATACACCATGTTTTAAAAAAGCATGAATAATGTTTCAATTTTCTGAATATCGGCAGAAATCTTGCCAAACCATGTGATCATTTCAATATCTACATTTTTTGAATTTTATAAGAATTTTATGTTTCTGTTCGTAAATTATTTGTTGTTAATACAATTATTTGTTGTATGATCTATTTCTCCTGGTCAAATTGTATTATGTAAACCTATTAATACATTTATGAACGTGATTAATTTTTTTTTTTTGTCAATGAGATTTGATCTCTATTGTTTGTCAAGATATCATATTACTAAATTGTTGATCTAAATTCACATTGAAATTTCTCTTGGATATAATTATCTTCCATTAAACTTATTGAAGTATGATAAATTTCATGAATTATAATTTCTAGCAACATCATCATTGCATAAAACATTATGTTAATATTTTTATATTTATTTCGTATCATGTCATACTAATGTAATTTGGAATACTAACGAGAAACTGATTCACTGTTGACATCGACTGATGAAAAAGTTATTATCTATTTAAATTGTTAAAAAAATAAACATATCATCATACTCAATAGTTAATGATGCTGATAACTACAGAGCAATAAATTGATTTATCTAAATCTTTTATTATCAAAAGTATAACACAGATATTATTTACCTATTTCTAATAACTCAAAAGTTATTATTAAAGAATTTTTAAAACTTTAAAATTATTTTTCAAGAAAACGAAATTTTTTTTATTTACTATTTATTGAATCCTTTGAAAATTTTTGTTCTTTGCAAAAAATATATATGATTTTTATGATTTTTTTTTAATTATATGATAAGCAGTAAAAAAAACTTTCTAGTCTTGAAAATCTACATCAAAATCATGTTTGCAACAAAAATTCTTTGTAAATCTCTAGCGATGAGAATCATACTTATATCATATACTTATATACTTATGATAATTATTTGTTTATATATTTTTATATTTATTATTATTATCAGAATTTTTTATTCTAAAATTTAAATATTAATCTTAGCAACTTAAAAATAAATTAAAAAATATATAAATATAAATATATTATAATTTAAAAATAAATTTATAATATTCATTACATGAGGATTTTTGCAAACTCAAAGTATTTTTTTTGCTTTAAAATATTTCTATTTGGTTAAAATTAATAACTAAATTTTATTAATAATTAAAAATTTATTATAATTACATGTTAGAATTAAGAGATATAATTAAAATAATATAAAAACTATTAGATTTTTTTATTACAAAATTCAAAAATACTCAAAATAAATAGTCAAAAGAAAGTTATAGAAATATTATGATATAATTATGATTATGATTATAATAATATATATTTCGATATTTAAATATATAAATGAAAAAATTACATTTTATATAGCAAATAATTATACAAAGTAGTAGCAATATTTAAAAATTTTCAATTTAGAAAATATTTTAATTTAAAGTTAATAAAAGCTATTATATAAAGATAAGGAAAACACGAACAATAAAATATCGCGTTTTTCGTAATTTATGATAATTTTTATGAATTAAATTACAATATTTGCTAAACTAAAAATGTTTCGATATTATTTTTTTTATTTTTAAGAATGACAAATTACACGAATGCATTATATTAAGTTTATATATATATATATATATATAAAGATGCGATTTATATCTTATATATTTATGTATGAATTGAATGGCACTGGCAGATCGCTATTTCGATTGTTTTATCTGTTCCTTTTTTTGAACCGCTATATGAGGCGACATAGTAAACTCAGCACATTAGAATAATGGTATCGGCACAACTTATACCACGACTTATATAATATAGTTTATTCTTATTTTTTTTATTAAATATATATTTTTTTATTGTATATTCTTTATTTTAATCAAATCGTTTCACAATCTATTCCCTAATAGGTTATGTCTCCAGTTATCGTGTAATAAATAATTTAATATTAAAAAATAGTAAAAAGTATTTTGTTGTGAAGTTTTGTGATTCAGTGCGAAGATTTGTTTTATATCTATTAAAATTAAAATTAAAAATAAAAGAAAAATGACTAAAATAAGATTCTATCATCTTCATCGTTTCAATGGATCTAAAATTATCAGTTCTGGAAACAACAAATGGAAATTTATATGGAAAATAAACTGAAAATGTATATCGATGGTTTGATTTCCAAATCTGAAAATATAAGAGATATTGCATCATGAATTTAAAAGGATGTTGAAATTTAAGTATTTTTAATGAGAGATCTTGAATTAAATCAATTAAGACACTTATTCTCCTGTTGCACAGATGTACTATATATATTGAGAAAAGTGATTAATCGATACAAAATCAATTTTTAAATGCAAAAATGGATCCGAAAGAATCCATTGCAGATTTGAAAATAGTTTCACTTACATAAAGATTTAAAGATATGGAATAAACTATGATAATGTTCGTATAGCCATAATATGTTGTATTATGAGCATGCAATTAAGCAATTTTCAGATCAATAAATGAAGAAATGCTGTGTTAAAAATGCGGGATATACAAATATCATTGTGAAAGATGTGTATATGCTAAGTCGTATCAAACAATTTTTCCGAAAGAATAATTTGCAAGAGTTAAACACGCAAAAGTTTCATGCCGATCTATGCAGTAGATGAACCAATTATGTATTGAAAGATCGTGTTATTTTCTATTATTGCAAGATGATTATTCAAGATATTATTATATTTATATTCTTAAAAAACAAAACAGAAATTCTCAATTATTTGAAACAGTTTTATGCTAATATAGAAACAGATGGACATAATGTAAAAAGACTAAGAATTAATTGTGATAAAGAATTTTTTAATAGAGCGATAAAAAATTATTTACTTTTGAAAAACATTATACACGAGACAATGTGCGATCAGAAACGGATTTATCGAGAAAAACAGAATAATTGTTGAAGTTAGAATTAGCGAAGTCATTAAAACTCAGCATTAATTATAATAATTGTAATAAAATACACCATTAATTGCAATGAAAATTTATTTATTTTAATTAATTATTTATTTTAATTAAAATATATTAAAAATAATTTATTTTAATTTTAATATTATTTTGCTTGTTCCTTTTTTTTATTTATTTTATTTATTAAAATATGAAAACTATCTCACAATTTAATTTCATTAGAATCTCATTTTAAATTATTTCCTTGAAATAGTTTGATAAAAATTTGATTAATAATTCAAATTATGTAACGCTATTATATCGCTATTACAATATGAAATGTAAATTTTCGAACACTCGGAACAATTAAGTTATTTAGTTTGTATTTTTTATTTGTATTAAATCATTTTAGATTTCGGAAAAAAAACATGATACTTGAAGTTTAAAATTCATAATTTGAAAGAAGTCATTATAAATTTTCCTCAAAGTTTACATACTTTAATATAATAATGTATAGTATATATTTAATATATATCTATATGTTTATATATCTATATGTTATATATATATGTATATATTTAATATAGTAATATATATTTTGTACATTTATTTCTATAACAGATATGTATATTCATATCATATATAATAAATTAAATTAAATAATTTTCAAAAATATACAAAATTTTTTTATGATATAAAAAATGATCATAGATTCAAAAAAAAAATATTAAAATAACAAAAAATAATTTAATGATTAAGTATAATTTAAAACTTAAATTGCTTTTATTCATATTGTTATAAATAAATGAATGACATATCGTTATGGCTTCAATAGAATAATTCGAAACTTTTGTATAGTAATTTTTGTGATAATAATACAAATCATATAATCGTATGCATTGCATCATTAGAAATATAAATCTGCTGAATCACAGTAGTATAAAGATATCTGTTTTAAAAATATCTATTTGTCCATATATATATATATATATATATATATATATATATATGAAATTTTAACAATAATCTAATAATATATTGATATATCGAAGTATCGAATAATTGATAACATTTCTATATTATTAACATTTATCGATAGTCACATCTCTAATATATATGTATATATATTTTCTATATACATACATATTTGCTATTATGATTATGAAATTAATTATGCAGATCTGATATCAGTAAACTGCAGAAATTATAGTGTTTATGTAATTAAATTAATCAATCGATCATTCAATTAATCGAATCTTTTCACAGAGTAAAAATGATTTTGAAGGATGTATAGGTAAATACTAATTAATTACAGAATCAATTCTAGATATGTAACGAATGTAATTAATGAAATCACTATGATTGCATATAATCAATCATAAATTGATAAATATGAAGATTGTAATTTTAATAATTAATAACAAGAATATTATTTTATTACTATATATTATTTTAATTATTATATTAGAAATATCAATTATCAATTTCTATTTTACATAATAAAATTATATTAAACACAGAGTTCGTGCACGGAAATGACTTTCTTTTCGTGATTTGTGAATACAATTGAATTTCGAAGACAAAAATCCAAAAGTTTTAGTCAATTTATTATTGAAAAAAATATAAATTATCAAATTTGCATTCTTTTTAGGATATTATTATATATATTATTTTTGATATTATATTAATATTATGTTGTTTTGTAATAAGATATGAAAAAATAAATATAAGTTTTAAATAGGAAATATATTAATCTTTTTAAAAAATTATAGAAGTTTAATTTAAGATTTACACATTTGATAAAATTAAAAAAAAAATTTTTCAATAGTTTTGTTAATTAAAATATTATTGTATATATAAAATCTATATTTGTTAATTAAAATGTATAAAGAAAATTAATAATAAGTATTTATTCAGCTTAAAATTTTTCTCATTTTTTCATTTTCATATTTAAATAAATCTTAGTCAAATTATTTAGTAAATGTATATAAAATTTTAATACAATCTTAATAAGTTTTATTTTTCATTATTAAAAACTGAATAAAATCATTTCAAGCAATTTAATTTTCTTTCATTCTTCAGTAAATTACTTTTTCCTTTGTACAAGAATAAATTCATTGATTAAATATATAGAACACAATAAAACGCTAATTATTCAGATATTTTCTAAATATCTATTTCAAATTATTATTTCTTAATGATTTAAATATTTTAATTAATATGCTTTTTTTATTTATTTTGTTTAATATCGCATTCTTCCTTAAAATATTATTATTAAATCATGAGTAATATTATGTGCATTAGAATATCATCATATTATATTAATTTTTCGTTAAAAAATTTTTTATATTTCCCATTGTTTTGTTATAAAAATATGTTTATTTTTTTAAACAAAAATTATTTTTTTAAAAAATTAAATTATTTTATTATTAAATTATTATTTTATTATTATTATTATTAAAAATGATTTGGTATTCATATCATTTTAAATTTTTTCTTCTTGTATCATCATGTTTAAAATCACAGAATAAATATTCATTAGTGATTTTATTTTTATAATATTTATAAATTATAATTTTAATTATAATATTTATTATATATATTTTTGATTCCTGGTTTTTATGGTTTTTATAATATGGTCTATTGTTATACTTATTTTTCTGTATTGAAGCTTAGTTATTTTCTGTAAAGAAGTTGTTTTAATGGAATCACGTTATTCCATTCTTTTTTTCATTATTTCAGTTTTCTAATATATTTCTTGGTTCTCGTTTTATTATTTGTTATGATTGTATATTTTACAAATAATGATTGTTTTAATTGTATGAGTTTAATGTTGCTCTTTTCTATTTTCAAGATTTTTATCATTTAAAAAAAATGTATGTTCTTAGTCTCTTTTTATTAAATAAAATATTACGTTATATACTTATAATTTTTATTAATGTGGTAGATATTTTATTAAATGAATAAGTTATTTTCTTTTCTTTATATATATATAAGTACAAGAAACAATTCGCAAAAAATACAACGAAATTCAAAACTATACTAATAGGAATGTCTATATTGAACATGTATACAAAAAAAACTGAAAAAATATTTTTTCATCTTATAAATTTCTTAAAAAAATTTGACACAACATGTTATTCATCATGAAATAAGAAATCTATATCATACAATTTATAATTTATTTTTGCATATACTATATGTATATTAGAAGAGATAATTTATTTGATTGTCTTTTTTGAAAATTTATTTTTTTAATTATGATATGTACATATAATATTCAATCTATGAATGTAGTTTTTTTAAAATTATATTAGGTAGATAATTTAATTCTAAATTTAAAATAATTGTTAAATAGTCGAATCCAATTTTAATATTTTTTATATTTTTATATTGTTATATTTTTTTTATTGTTACTGGAATATTCTTTATGTTCTTATATATAAAATTTCTATAGTTTTATTTCTGAAGAATTCGAAGATTTTGTTAAAAAATTATTATAACTAATTATATTGAAGATCTATTTAAATATTTAACTGCATATTTTTTTGTCTGCAACGAATATTGTAATATCATTTATTATTTCATTATTATCATTATTATATTGATTGTATATTTTTTATATTTATTGGTTTCTCGTTTTTCTTTTATAATATTCCATTTAATAAAAGAAATATAATTGAGTGAGTGCCAATTAATTTTCTTCTGATATAAATAATGTTATAAATATTATTATTTTTAGCAGTTAGCTTTAGTTTTTATGTTATTTGCAAAAAACTTTTATTATTACATTAAAATTTTATATAATTGTAATAATTGAATTTAATTTTTCCATTATATATATCTTAAAAAAAATTATTTTAAATCAATAAAACTTCATATACATACTTATGCTAATTGTTTTTAAGTGATAGTTATATACATTGTCATGTAAAGACAGAATGCAATGTAACAATAATATAAGTTTTTACGAATGATTCGAAAAACTTGTTTATATGCAAAAATAAGAAAAACTAAAATTCTTTACATTAAAATTAATACAATCAATATATAGGAAGCTAATTGACAAGTTGATCTTCTAATTCTTAAAATATGTAACAAATAATATAATATTATAAAAACAATATTGTTTTTGAAAAAAATATTTAGAGGATTCATTGTACATTTTTTATAACTGGAGAATATAATGTTGAATTTTGTAATATTTTCTAACTATGTCAATTCAATATCATCTTTTTGAAAAAATTTATAATATACATTCTTCATACAATATTTTTTTCTAGCTTAAATCGAGAAATTTTGACTTTAGAGATGCTAAATCGAGAAAAAATCAAAACTATTTGAACATATCTGAATATATTATAATTTCAAAATTTTTTGAATCATAATATATTAAACTCTCTTATTAAATCAATCGTAAGAATATATTGAATTCAATGAACTAAATTATTAGAAATTGGTAAATTATCAGAATTTGTTTTTGTGTATTTTATTTATTTAATATTTTTATGTATTCGATATTTTATTTTAAATTTTATATTGAATTTAGCATTTGAAATCTATATCACTAATATTGAAAAAATCAGTATTGTTTCGGATTTTATGACGGAAAAAATCAAACATAAAAAATAATATAATATAAAAGTAATATGAATAATTCATAAATTCATAAATAATTCTTCACATAAGAAATAATATAATATAAAAGTAATATGAATAATTCAAAATCTATTACAACAAACTTTGATTTTTAATGCAAATTATTCTTAAAGTATATATATATATATATATATATAATCATATATATATATATATATATATATATATATATATAATCATATATATATATATATATATATATATATATATATATATATATATATATATATATATATATATATACTTAATAATATAAATATATATAAATACATATAAATAAGTATAAACAATAATAAACAAAATGACTTTTCGATTATAAAGTAATTTTCTCTTATTTAAAAGTATCTAAAATAATTTCCTGTTATTTTAAAATTGTTACAAATATTGTTTATGCAAGTAAATATTTCTTTTAATTTTTAATTTGTTCTTTTTAAACATAATACTAATCGTTATTTAACATTTTTAAGTTTCAATTTTTAATATTAAATAAAAATTTAAGTTCAAAAGCATGATTGTTATTTGAAAATATTTCGATAAAGAATATTATTGCATTATGAAATGAAAAATTGATGTAATATATCGAATGCAATTTATATATTTATAATATATAATAATAATTATATATTGTGATGATATAATAATAATTATACAATATATTTATAATTAATATAATTGTGATATAATACTTTATTGATTAATAATATAAATTTTAAGCCATTTTTAATTTAGCTTCTTTATGCACAAATTAGATTAGATTATTTTTATTATTTTTTAATTTTATTTAATATTATGATTTGATTCAATAATTTTAATTTATTTTAATTTATTAATATTAAATTAATATTATAATTACCTTGGAATATATAAAATATTAATATCTTATATATATTCACTTTTTAAGTTTATTAAACAATTAGACAATTGTTAACATTTTTTTAATGTCATTTCTTATTATTTATTAAATTATTTATTAGATCTTAATTTAATATTAGTTAATTTATTATTAACAATTTTTTTCTCAATTTTGAATATGTAGTTAATAAGCATGAACTTGTTTTTTTTTTTTTGCTTTTTTAGTGGAAGATTGATATAATTATTATTTCTCTTTATTTTTTTGAGGAATATTTCGTATTGGTAAATATATATATATATATAATAAATAAAACTTAAATAAATAAAAAAAATGTTTTTGTATTAATAATAATAAATTCAAGTTAAGTTAATTCAACTTAAATTTTTTATGTACATTTGTATATATATATTTCCAATATATACAACATATTTTCAATGTGTCCATGATTTAGAATTTAATAAATTTTGTTTGTTTTCTCATTAATCGTCTTTAATTTTTTCAAAATATTTTAATAAATAATATATATATATTTTATTAGAATTTATTATTAATTTAATTTTCATATATTTATGTACTTTATCCAAAAAAATCAGAATCGCAATCTCAAAATGTTAAATAAAAAAAATATAAAAAAAATGTTTTAACATTTTCATAAATATACGTGTATTATAATCAATATCCGTCATGCATAAATCACGATTTATAATTGCTTATGTAAGTATATTAGAATTTAAGAATAAAAATTTAAGTTTGAGTTTGAGTAAATTTGATATGCAAATTGTCAAACACATTTTTTTTGTTTGCATGTGATATGAAGAAAATTATATATTACATCGATAATTTGTTAATATAGTATGCTCATCTATTTTTAAGTTGATTGATATTATTGATTGATATTTATTGATTAATTTTTTTATAATTTTTTTTTAAGGAATAAATGGTATGAATAAATGATAAGAATAAAATTTTCTTTTAAGATTTTATCATACTAAACTTCTTATAACACATATTTAACATATAAATCTTTTTGGTATTCCACAATTATTGATTATTGATTTTCTTTTTCAAAAATGTTTAATTTCGATTAATTTTTTAATGATTTTGATATAATTATTATTATTTTGATTTTTTTAATATGAGTTTTTAAGATATTTAAAATAATTTTCATAGAGATCTCTTTTTTTTAATTTTTCTGATTAACTTAGTAATCTATGGTATAACTTAGTTTTAATTTGGACTATAAGTTTTGGACTATATAATCTAAAACTAAAAATTTTGATATTTATTAATAAATATAAGAATTTCCACAAATGTTCTTATTAAAAATATATTTTCTCTACAAGTTTTAATTCATTTCTATTTCAATTAAGATCTTGATTTCAAAATATTCAATATATTTATTAATCTTTCGAAATCATAATATAAATACATATGAGCTTATAAATAAGCGAAATGATCAAATTCCTGTAATTATAAAAAGAAATATATGATTAATAATTAATAATAACATTATTTTTTTATGTATTAGAAATATAATAATAACAACATAATCATAGCAAAAATTTTGAGGATATCATGCCAATAATAAAATATTGCTAATATCTTTTTAATGAAATTAGTGACAATATATATTGGAAGTGTCATTCATTTTAATTATCTTATCAATTTTTTTTAATTACGATTTAATGTTTTGCATGCAACTAGATAAAAGTATTCCAATAAGCCTTTTATGAAACGAAAAACGCAAAGAGCAGAAACAAGATAAAGAGTCTAGAGGAAATGTGGAGTAGAAAAGTAGTCGGCTATACAGGCACGAAATGTATGAATTTTCCATGTGAGCTTCAGCTCCGCAGTTGATTTCTTTTGTTTTCCTTTTCCGTCGTTCGTTTCTTCATCCAGAAGCGTATTAAGAAACGCAAAGACATTGTTTCCGCATTTTTTTATTTATTGAGGAGTTAATAATTTTCTGTTAATTTATTCGATCAGGAAACTTTCAAAATATTATTATGGTTGTCTTATAGTCACTCATAATTCATTTACATTATAATATATAAACATCGGATAAATTTTTATTTTATTGACTATTATATATTGTTTAATAAATGAATATAGAAAATCATAGCAATTTTATTTTTATTTCAAAACTCAAAAAATTATAAATAAAAATTAAATAATAGGTTCCAAATACAAGTTTTATTTAAACATGAATATAAAATCTTATTTATGAGAAATGAACTCAGTTAATTTAACATTAGAAACAATAACTTTTCATGAATATATTTCTAGTTCGCAGACAAGAAGTAATATTAAAAAAAAATATTCTATAATATATTTTAAACTAGAATAAGTGATTTAATAATTATTCGGAATAGAAGAAAAACCATTACTAGTTTTTATGATTTTTGGATATATTATAAAGGATAAGATTGTAAACATTTTTTTTATTTGCATGTTACTATTACTTAGTTTTAAATTTATAAAAAAAGATTGCTACGAATAGAATTTTTCTTTTATATTTTTTCGCCTTTGATGTAAGCTTGCAATGATCACTTATCTATTTTCTATATATATATTGTAACAGATGTCCCAAATGTATAATAATGTAAAATAGAAAAAGAAAGAAATCTAATAAAAAATTACTTATGGATTATATTGGATTTAAAATATTTCAATTCAAAATCCTTCGGATCCATGAAAAATAAAATATAAAATAATCTAGTCGAAATTATAAAAATCGAAATTGATCATAGAATGATAGATACAGAAAATAATATCAATATTCATTATAAATGTGTTTATATTTATAAAGAATTGCATGTTTATGCATACACAATTGTGAATGTATGCAGAATGTATGTATAAGAGAAATGTTATCTTTTGTTGCAAATATTTCGAAAATTAAAGCTAAGCAGCCATAATATACAAAGGAAAAAATTGTTCAAAATATTAATTTTAGCAACATATCCAAATCCGATATTAATTGAAAAATTTTCTTATTTTGAATAGTTATTATGAATTTCATTTATATTTCATAATAATTCGTATATAAAGTGTGTTTTAAATTAAGGTTTAATCTATTAGTAAAACTACTTATATATATATTAAATATTAAATATATAATAATAACATATATATATTAAATATATAATAATAACATGTATATATATTAAATATATAATAATAAAAATGATTTATTACAAAATTCTAATGTTCTAGTTAAAATATTCAAGTGCAAAGTCTGTGTGCAAATTCACTGTTCACGAATTCACAGACTTCTATATGTTTTAAATTCGAAAGAATTCATTTAGTTCAATGAAGTATTTGTTGAATCCAGATTGCTCGATTAATTCAATAACGTTCCGATAGTTAAAAAAATGACAATATTTCTACAAAGTTTTAATTTTTCTTAAATTTGTAAAAAAATATACCTTTTTTCACATTCATAATGCGATATCTGAGTGATATGTACACATATAAACAATCATATTTCTATTGAATCAATTCTCTAGCTATGCGACATTTCCAAATAAAGAAAATTTCTAGAATTAAAGTAGGGAACAATATCGCACATTAAATCCATTAAATTTGTATAAAAAACAAAGAATATAAAAAGTATCTTATAATGTTTTTCTTTCTTTTTCATAAATAAATATTAATAAATAATATTAATATAATAATAAATATTCAAATTAAAATATTTAAACTAATAATTTTTAGGCATATATTAATAATTTGTTTTTATTTAAAAAAACAAAATCAACTTTACATGATCTTTATGCAAAAGAATTAATAATATTAAAATATGTATTTTTTATAATATAAATATGTAGATAATTCTAAATACCGTTCAAGTTTTATCTGATAGATTTTTCGTTATAAATAATAATATCGAATAATCAAAATGTAAAATGAGATAAAACGTTCTATATAAATGTAATTATATTTAATATTATTTAGATTTTTTTAGTTTTGATGCATTAAACTGTGTTGAAATAAAAATATTTAAGATTATATTGAATCGCGAATTAAAAAACTTATTGCTTTATTATTCAATTAGTATTAATTTTTAATTAACTATTAGTCATAAAATTTTATATATATACATTATATTAAATATTTTATAATATGAAAATAAAATTAGAAAAAAAATTATTTGTTAATATTATTATAAATTGTTAAAGTCTAACTTAATGAAATTTTAAATATTGCATAAATGGATTGTCTAAATTGAATACTATCATTTAAACCACCTATAGTTCTAAAACTATACAATTATTTATATTATAAACTTTAAATGAATTAATAATGGTTTACTCTAATTATTTGTGGCTGATTAATAACTGACTGAATTCTATTTGATTAATTTGAATTATATCTATGCTGAATTATATCTGGTCCTATTATATTATATTTGGAAAACTGATCACAGATTTTAGTTTTTCTCCAATTATTATCTTTATCCACGAAATAACTAATAAAGAATTAGAACCAATTAAAGAATGATTTCGAAAGATAGATCCTTGCGGGATCATATCGCAACGCATGAAAGTCGCGCAAAGTCTTGCGATCGCTTTCATGATGATTCGTCGCAAAGCATTTGGCAGGCAAATGTTATTAATGAAATAGCCATCGCTGTAAATTACTATTAAATTGTTAAAAATGGAATTCAAATTGTTTAGCCGCTTTAAAAGTCAGTTCTTATTTTGTTCTTAATATACTGTCCGTCTTAAAATACATTAATCTTAATTTCATAAAATATTTCTATATCGTTTGCATTTTCTTATCATCAGATGATCTGACATAGATGATCTACTTCCTTTTGATAATTATTTGGATTCAAAGATAATCTACTTTGTGTATGGGCAAGATATTTTATCATTGGCTGTTTGATGATGTCACTGATGTCCTTACAGTACCACGCGCAGATTATTATCAATTTGAAGATATAGTCGCATGATTTTACACAATATAAAATTCTACGTTATTGTAAAAAAGATAGAGATATTCCTCTTATCTTATTAAGCCTATTATCAATCTATTGATTATATATATACAAGATATCTATTAATCTATATCATCTATTATCATTTATTCCTTAATAATTCTATAATTGCTATAAATATTTTTTGTTCCAGCGTTGTCAGAAATATTGGAACATTAATTAACTGATATCGATCGAGGCGATTCATCTTCGTCTCGTTAATCGTGCTCTAATATTGCGATAAATACATTACTAATCAAAAAATGATCCAGAGTCAAAGGATCATTGTAATCATAATCGAATGATAGAGGTGAGGGATTGAGACAGAACTCTATTTGCCTTAGCAGAATGTATAACTTTTTGAATGTTGATTTCTGTTTACCAATACGATGCAAATAGAATTTGGTAAATTTTATTGCACTCTTCCATAGCTTATTAAAATATGACGCAGACAAATATGACGGAGAATTTAGATGTTATTTTATATGTATTTTCATGTATTTTCATTTTTTGACATTTTTTGTATTATATTGTATTATATTTTTCTTTTTAAGATATTTAATTCATAAAACTTATTTCGCTTATGAAATTCGTTCTGTTATCTAAAAATATTGTCTTGCATGATCTTTTACGGATTATGAATCTAACAATTAACAATTTAAAAATGCTTCAGTGAATAAATCTGTGGGCAATTCTAAATGTATGATGTGACAAAGCATATGAATAAGAAAGATTATAGTTTTGTTACGTATTCTGTCACATGTTAGGAATAAACTTGCATAGTCCAGACCGCAGATAAAAACAATTGTGCTAGTCATAGGTAACTGATCCATTACACATTCTAAGGTCGAGGAAATATTTTGCTTTAAAAAATTTTATATTTTTCTATGATTTTCTTGATCTTGAGGATTTGTTAGTTGAATCAATATAACTTACTCAATACTATATATACTATATATTATATTGTCTAATATAATAATCTGACATGTTCATTATGATTATTTCTATATCATTATTTCATTATCATTATTTCTATAAACAGATGTTTAGGGAGTAATATTATAGGATATCTTTTCTGAAATTATATGCACGTTTCGTAATCTGCCACCTACTTTTATAATTTCATCTTTATTTAAGAATACAATTTATAGAAGTTATTTACTGAATTTGGCTTGCGTCAATTCAGTAGTTATCAGCGTACCAAGATCTATCTGATTTTTCGAATTTCTATTAAATCTAATACATTAATAATGCATAGTAATACAATAATAATAAGAATATGTGTAATCAGATATATGTAAAATACATCTGAGTACATATATATAATATGTAAAATACTTTGGCAATAAATTACTTTTCTATCTACAATTTGTCAATACAATTTTTACTATCCTTTTGATATAGTTATCGATTTATTTATTAAAACAGGCCATTCATTAGTATTTGCTATTAACAAGATTCTGATAAGTGATTAAGATTGCAGAGATTAAGAACTTGGAATATAACACCAACCGCATTATTATATGAAACTGTGATGCCATGTAATCGCATGCCTTATATTTTCACTATCCTATTGGCTATGAAGATTTTCCATCTTTTGAATGAATCATTTATGTTCACCAGTATGAAGCTCATAATGTTTTCATAAAGTGAGTTTTAATTTTTAACATTAATTGGATAAGTAAGAATGTGTCAAAGCTTTAAGCTATTGGAAAGAAATTAATTTTAAAATCATGGGTTTTCATCGCATAGAATAATCGTGTTTTCGATTTGTTTCTTTATATTTTATATCTGTTCTATATGCTTTCTCAGAAGCATCAAATAAATTCAACTTTTTATTGTTAATACGTGGCGTGAAATTGTGAATACTAATATTAATTATTCTAAATCTGATCGAAACAACATTTAATCAGAATAAAGGACTCGTTCTATCCTAATTAAATTTTCCACTGACGTTGCATGAGCATTTTTATTCGAGTAATCATTTCTATTAATCTAAATTTTAACTAACCGTAAATCTGTATTTTTTGGAATTGTATCACTTGTTTAAACATACAAAAATGTGTGATTAAGATGATAAAGAATCAAAGCTTATTATCAATAATAGACGATAACCCATGTTTTGGAATGATCGCTATTTCTATCTGTGCAATCATGTTTTGAGAAAATTAAGATAGTTGAATAATTAGAAATCCATTTTTATAAAAGAAATCTGTTTTGTTAGAATGTCCAAGATCTCCTGTCATCTTTGACAGAGTTTCAAGATACTATTTGAGATACTATTGTTAACAAGTCACCAATATAGAAATCTTTCATGCCTTTCACAAGTCTTATGATTGCTCTCTGGAAAGATTTTAGCACATCGAATTTCTATTTCTCGCAATATATATGTGGCTAGAAATACAGACGAGGTATCGATGTTTAGCTCACTAGCGTTTTTCGATTCGATCTTCATAAAATATTTTGAAATCTGTGATCTTTAATTAATACTTAGCGATACATTTTTTCTATATTCATTGACATAACATACTTGTGTTAACGAAACCGAAGTAAAATAAAGAATAAATCATTAGAAAAAATTATAAAGATAAAATCATTCTGAATAGTCGATCCTACTATTTGAGTACTATTTAATGATAGATGCGATGAAGTTCTTATCGATTTATCAAACATGATATGAATTTTTATCATTTTGCTGCTGGCGAAAACAGAGGCTAATACGACTGACTTTTGTCTTAAGCTAAGTTAGTTGAGTCATATTCATTTGATAATGAATAATTCAGGCTGAGATTGATAGAATATTTTTGCTGAACTATTCTTCTCCAACTCAAGACTTTTTGAACAGATTTTGATTTTTTTTTACAAGAGAATTGTTTCGATGCAATAGCATGTTATAATGTTTGCATTCACATATTCTACAAAACTGATGCCTTTACGCGATAGCCGTATTATAAACTATTGGAATAAGTTTCGCATTCTGTATTGTTTTTATTTTACCGTCTAAATTAAGCTTTTTGAATTTTTTATGTTATAACAAAGAATAGTTGTTTTGACGAGCTAGATACACGGAAAAAAACATTAATATGCGCCATCGCTTCATTTTTTCTAGATTTGCTGCCATTATTTGTCAAGCATTACTATAAATTATTTGCCGGACGCTAATGTTGATTATTTGTCGCGAAATTTTCTAAATATATCTTTTTTTCTAAGAGCTCCTAAAAATCCTTAAAGGTAGATTTATGTATTAGAACTAATACTCGCTCTTGCTATTCACTTAGCATTATTGCGTTTAATTTTCTGAAAAAAATTCCCAGTATAACGATATTCCACAATTCTACCGGTTTATCTAATATTTTTAGCATGCAAAAATGATTGTTCGCACTACCTATGAATTCTCTTAACGCGATGGTAAGTCTGTTTCTAATTAAAAATTTAAAAACCCAGCTATATAATAGCAAAGATTCGTGATTCTCTCATATTGCATTTATAAACTCCAAATCAGACTGTATATTTATAGGCAGATTCTTTTCTTTCTGTTAACGTGGACATGCAACTTTTATAAAATTATCGTGATTATTAAATTGAAATATATATTTTCGCAATAATTCTCAACATCTGCGACAATTTGTTCTATGCGTTTCTGCGCATATAATGTATCTATTGTATAACAGATCATATTGTTATATATGTTTTATACTGTTTTTTGATTGTTGTAAGTTATTTATTGATTATCAATATTTTTAGAAAAATTTCTTAAAATTTATCAATGAGACTTTGATTGAACTGCGCTCACTAACTAATGACTTTAATTTAATTGACTTTCATCTTTAACATAAAGTTTGTCTATCAAAAATAGGAGAATTGATAGATGATTCCAAAATTGATTGCAATTAGAATGCTGACTATTGCAGAGTATGATAGAAATCTTTAGTTTAGATTACTATAGATTTAGAAAACATTAGGGAATTGTATTTTATAAATTAGTATTAATTTAGTACTAAATTGTTTGGTAAAAATGCTAAAGCTATTAAAAATGATATTCAAACAATCTGATCGCTTTACAAGTCAAACGTTGTTTGTTCTTAACATAAATGTTATGGTTACATAATATTTATATTAAGTTATATTAATATATTTAAGATTATTTTATAATCAAAGTTTGATAAAAATGCTAAAACTATTAAAAATAATATTCAAACAATCTGGCCGTTTTATAAATCAAACCTTATTTATTCTTAATATAAATATTATGGTTACACATTTACATAATAGATTACATTAATTTATATTAATATATTTAAGATTATTTTATAATCAGAGTTCTTTTATAATTTTAGATTAATGAAACAGATTTGTCTTAAATTTATGTAAAAGATTAAAAAATAATTATTCTTATTCAATGAGTGTAAAAAATATTCATAAAACAATTAATTTCAATATATATAGAATAATATACAAAAAAAAATTCCAATATCTATATGTTGTTAAAATATAATTAAATATTTAAAAAATAAATAAAAATATATACATAAAATACCTTTGTAGTTACATTTTATTAAACATATGATATAAATATTGTTTAATTTAAACATGAAAAAGATCAAATATTTATTTAAAATAAAAATTAGAAGAATAAAAAGATAAAAAGAATTAATGAATGTAATAACATTATCATTTCTCTATTAATTGAGAAAAATTTATATAATAATTATATACAATTATTTTTACTTATTAATTATGTTTTTAATTCTTAACGAAAACTATCAAAAAGCCTAAAAATAATTTGAATGTTGATAAATTTATTAACAACGTATATTATATATATGCATAGATAAAAAATATTAATTTATAGAAAATATTATGTAAGTTAGATAATTAAAAAAAATTACAATTTATAAATAATATAGCTTATAAACAAAAAAAAATTTTGAATCAGTATAATTTATTTAGATAATAATCAAATATATTTAAAATAATTAGAAATAATTATTTATAATTATATATATTAAAATAAAATAATTAAAATAATTCAATATAAAGTAAATTTGATATATTTCATTATCATAATCACAAGATTTCATTATTTTATTTATAAACCATATTATTTGTAAATTGCAATGTTTTCTTTAATCATCTTATACACATAATATTTCTTATATATTATTTTATTTGACATTATTTATACATTTGACTTAAATAAAAAATTTACATATAATGAATCTAACAAATCTAAATTATTTTTTGTACTAACTGTTTCGATAATTTTATTGCAATTTTTCTTAAATATTCTTAATTAAGGAAGAATAATCATTAATTTTTTGTGCTCTTTTATTTTTGGTATTATTCCTATTAGATTTCGTAATTTATAATTATAAATAATAATAAATTAACAATTATAAACTATTCTATATTCCTCTTGTTGTCTTTAAATCTTGTGATATTTTAAATAATTTTTTTTTTTTATATTTAAATTACAATATTTGAATTCTATATATAAATGATTATAATACATATAATACATACATATAATTATACATTATACATTTGCCATTTGCTAACAACAATATTACAATTTTTTTTTTGTATAGAGTTTTAAAAGTTTTAAAATTCTATTTTTTTTTTTAATTTTTACTTTGCAATGTTTTGCATGTCGATAATTAGAATAAGAATATAAACATAAATATAAACATAAATATAAACATAATTTCGTAACATAATAAGTATAATAAACGTAATATATTTATATATATAGTTATGTATTAATATATATATTTCTTAAATCTTAATTTTTATAATTTTTTTATAATATTTTGTAAGTTTTTATTTTTATAATAAATGTTTTATTTTTATAATTTTTTTATAAAATATAATAATTCTATATAATAGAAAGAAGTCTAAGAAGATTTTTTTCTGTAAAATGTTAACTATTTAAATATTTATCATTATTTATATAAATCTTATTTCTTATATCAACAAATGAAGGATATTTAAAAATGTAATTTGTATCTTCAATAATTATTTTAAATTTTATAATAAATTAATTTTTTAATTTTATTAATATGATATAAATATTATATTATTTTTTATTATTATAATAATTATTTTTAATTTTATTTGTAATATAACATTATTTTTTTTTGATAATAAAATATTATTCTGATTATTATTAAAATAAATGAAAATAATTATTACACTTTTATAGTTTGTGCAATCAATTATATTACAATCGATTATATATTATTACAATATTATATAACATAATCATGTAACAAATAATAAAAAATATTTATTTGGCAGTACAAAATAATATTTATTTAAATAATTCAAAAATAATGCATATAATGAAGTTTCACGAAGTTCGAATGTCTGCAGTAAAGTTGCATAAAATTCAAATTAAAGTTCAAACTTCGTGTTATTCTATTCTATTTTCTGAATTTGTTTATTCTATTTATCCTATATTGTTTTAGAAAAAGTATTAACCAATTCTATTATTTTATATTTCGATGTCTTATTAAATTAGTTAAATCTTCTCTAAAGTTAAATTCTTCTTAGAGTCAGCTTTAATAAAAAAAACCTCAGTTTAGAAATGTATTCAGTTTTCCGTTCATTGTCTGCGTCCTATTAAATCTACGAAATTTTTTATAAAAAAATCTTACCTGTGTGTCAGTCAAAATGCTTTTATATTTTTACTATATATATATATTTTATTATCTAATCCAAAAATTTCTTAAGATCTTAAAATAAGATTTGAAAAATAAGTTTTGCTGTTATTGCTATTGAGAAAAAGATCAAAGATTTCAATGTTGATAATTAAAAATATATATATTAAAGATAAATTAAATAAAAAATAGATAAAAATTTTTAATAGTAATATAAGTTTAAAAAATATGCATTAAACAATAATATCGCTGCGACAAGTTCTGTAATCAAGATCTTTATTCTATATATAAGATCTTTTTTGTGTCTGATCGAAAAAATCCTTTATATAAAATTAACAATGTATAGGTAATGATAATGCTAACTGAAATGTGTAAATTGTAGTAAAAAAAAAAGAAACATATGAAATAATAAATGAAAAATTCGAAAGTGAATAAAATTAGTAAAAATAATATAAACGTATTGAAAGATGCTAGTATTAATAATAGAAACTTAATGAATTTATTTGAAAAAAAAAATAAAATTATTTTAAAATTGCATGAAAGATTAAAGAAGAATTTGTATTTTAAATCAATTAATAGTTGATTAATAAAATAAAAAATATATCATATTATCTGATGTATTATTTGAATATATAAAGAAAATAATATTCAGATGATAATTAGATAAATTATTTAATACTGTTGCAAAAATCAAACTTTAATCATTGCTTAATACTTATTTTATTTATGTAATAATTATTTTATTTAATTATTTATATTATTTACGTTGAAAAAATTTGTGATTTAATAACCAAATATATCCAGAATATGTTCAATATTATTTAAATAAATCAAATTTGATATAAAACAAATTTTTCTATCCAAGAATTACCTTATCTATCACAATTTATCTTATTTTAATATGGATATGAGATCTTTACTGTACCTTATTATATTGTTTTATTACATTTCTATGTTTTTGCTAATATCACAATTATTTCAATTTTCTAATATTAGAGTTGTATGCTTTCGTTTTATGTTATATATT
This sequence comes from Apis mellifera, assembly GCF_003254395.2. NCBI lineage: Eukaryota > Metazoa > Arthropoda > Insecta > Hymenoptera > Apidae > Apis > Apis mellifera. The sequence goes on along the minus strand of NC_037644.1, from coordinate 6,537,598 downwards.
ATTATTATATTAATTATTATGTAGAAAAAAATTATTTGAATTCAATTATTAAATTATTTGCGCAATAATTTTGAAAATCTATTTTGAGATATATATTTATGATAAAGATTTTTTCTTATATTGTATGCAATCGCAAAATCCTTGAAACATATTTTAACTTGTGGCTGTTTTATGATATTCTCGATATTCACTTATCTCTGTAATAAAATATTTTCGTATTTTCTTATTAACATATTTCGTGTTTCTGTGACAAGTATATTGAAAATATGTAATATATAAGAAAAAGATCTAATTATTTTAATATACTAATGTGAAAGATAATTATTGTTTGTTAAATGCAAGAAAACTATGATTAACGATATTAAATAATTTTTTATTTCGACTTTTATTAAAAACATATTATATTTATCAAAATAAAATTATTTTTTAAAATTTTTTATTATTATTCAAATAAATATGTATGTCGTTGACATTTTTTCAGACAATACAAAAATAAAAAATTTAAAAAAAAAAATTTTAATAGTAAGTCAACAATTCCATTACAAATTCAATGAAATTTTTATAGTAATTTTTAAATTGCTGATCTCGATTCTCTCCAGTAAAATGTACGAGTATATATTGTGTAAGTTTATCGTTTTTTGTACAATATTATTAACATTATTTTGTGAGTACGGGACAGCAAACAAATGAAAGAAATGCTACAAAAAGAAGAAATCGATGAATGATCAAAGTAATATATTGCAATTTATGAAAGAGTTTCGAAGAGAGCAATTTCATTACTTGTATAATCTATAAAATTTTCTATTATTAAATTTTTTATTAAATTTTATATTAAATTTTATTTTCAACTTTTTTTTGATTACTTTTAAATCATATCTAATAATATATAATTAATTGTAAATTATATCTTTCTATGTTCGATATAAATATTTAAATTTTAAATATATATTTTTACTTTCAATCTATCTAAAACATCTTATTACGAAATATATAAAAGATAATGAATCATTTAATTATGAAAAAGATAGGAAAAATAAGAAATATTTGAAAATAATTATTTACCGATAAATTATCAAATGAATAGACAAAAATTGTTTAACTTTCTTATTAAATGAAATTAGATCGCGGAAAAGCGGGATTTACATGTACCAATTGTTTGCTACGATTTACACGTAAGTTTGCTAGGAAGCAATGTGTGACCGCGTGAGAGCTTTCTGAATAATGAATGCGGTTCGAATTCAAACACACCCATCGATTTCTCGTGTCTCGACTGTTCGTCGCGATGCAATTGTTCCGTGGTTTAACTTGAAACATAGTGACTCTCCACTCGTGGTGTTTTCAGATTTATGGGCCATGTCTTATTGTTAACAGAAATTGATTAATAGAGAAAAAAAAAAAGATAAAAACTAATTTTAGATTATAAAAATAGAAAAGAATATAAATGTTAGAAATATAAAATGAATGTTTATAATAATAATATTAAAACATATTATTTAAAATTAGCTATTATTTATTGTAATATTATTGATTACGTTATAATTATAAACAATAATAATGTTATAAACAAAAAGCTTAGCTATGATTGAGGTTAATCCAAGATTGAATATAAGGAGATTTCAATTTCCATTCTGTTTAGATTAAATTTTCAACGATAATAAAATATAAACAAACAAACGTGGAGTTATGGAGTCACATCTTTAAGTAGGTTTTAGTCAAATGTATCCTCTTCGATCCGCTTAGAGACACAAAAGTCTCGTGTAAGAAAATAAAATAAAACTGGTAGCCATTAACATTTTCCTTTCTAATTCTGAATCAATATCGCTTTAACACTCAAGGAAAAGAATTCCCGTTACCTTTCTATTACCTCGTACAAAAATTCGCGAGCCAGCTTTTTTAGTTACTTCTTTCTTCTTTCATGAGAACATTCAATTCCCATCAAAAGAAATTTCTCCAAATGGAGCTATTGACATGGTAACCGCTAAAAGCAACAATTGCTGTGATCGTTATCCAATTTTTTTTTATCTTGAAATTAAGCACTATGCTTCACAGTTATTTGAATTTTTAACAATTAGATATATTATTATTAATCATTAAAAGAAAATTCATTAATAATAATTCAATAATAACAATAAATTTATTAAATTAAAAAATTTTTTTGTTTTTTAATCATACCGTTGTTTTCCTTTATTATTGGGTTGGCAACTAAGTAATTGCGGATTTCAGTTGAAGTTGATGACGACCTAATCAAAGCAATAATTGATTCGGATCGTCACAGTACAACTCGTGCAGAGAAGCTTCATGTATTACATACATGCATTGAAAACCACTTAAAACAACTTGGCTATGTTCAAAAACTCGATACATGGGTCACGAACTGAAAGAAAAGCATTTAACGCAACGCATTAACAGCTGCGATTTGCTAAAGAAACGTAATGAAAATGATCCATTTTTAAAACGACTGATAACTGGCGATGAAAAATGGGTTGTTTACAACAATATCAAGCGGAAAAGATCGTGGAGCAGGCCACGTGAACCAAGCTCAAACAACATCAAAAGCTGGTATTCATCAAAAGAAGGTTTTGTTATCAATTTGGTGGGATTACAAAGGAATTGTCTATTTTGAACTCTTACCATCCAACTGAACGATCAATTCTGTTGTCTACATTGAACAACTAACGAAATTAAACAATGCAGTTGAAGAAAAGCGGCCCGAATTGACAAATCGAAAAGGTGTTGTATTCCATCATGACAATGCAAGGCTACACACATCTTTGATCACTCGGCAAAAATTATTGGAGTTTGGTTGGGACGTTTTGCCACATCCACCATATAGTCCTGACCTTGCACCATCCAATTACTTTTTGTTTCGATCTTTACAAAACTCCTTGAATGCTAAAAATTTCAATAATGATGATGATATCAAATCGTACCTGATTCAGTTTTTTGCTAATAAAAACCAGAAGTTTTATGAACGTAGGATTATGATGCTGCTTGAAAGATGGCAAAAGGTCATTGATCAAAATGGGCAACACATTACAGAATAAAGTTATTTAGTTCCATGAAAAAATTGTCTTTGATTTTCTAAAAAAAATCCGCAATTACTTAGTTGCCAACCCAATATATACAGCATCATTGTAAAGTAATCCTCGAAACTTTTTAATGATTTTCTGATATATTTATTATATTAATTATTTATTTGTTTATTATGATAAGTTATAATTATAAGCAATTACGATAGAAAAACTTTTATTTTATTTTATTTTATTTTTTATTTTTATTTTATTGTTATTATATTTATATACTATATAATATAACTATATTTATACAACATAATATTTATCTATTAAAAATTTATTTAAATCAATTAGATTTTATTTAGAAATCGAAATTTCATTATAATAAGTATATACTTACACAATTGATAAGTATTGGAAACTTCAAACATTGGAAAAACAAACACGCTTATTGTTCAATTGTCATTATGGCAAACGGTTGTATTCTGGCAGGATTATGACATGGCATGTTAACGAGGAAGCAGAACGTTAAATCCGTAATTCCGCGGAAGATTCTGTACACGGTGCTGTACGTCACAACGTTAGCCCATATATCAACCTCAAACGTATGCAATTTACGTTTATTTGCTTTCACTTTATATAGAGCTGCAGCCTTCTAACCAGTTTGCCGTTGCGCGTCGCTCAACACTTATGCAATATGTTATGGTTCATAATGTTACTCTCTGCTGATCTGACAAATCTGATTACGAGTAATAATTCATGCATTAAAGGGATATGCGAAATGCTATACAGTGACATATCTTTAATTCAATCATTTCTCTCATTCTCTCTGATCAAAAATTTTAATTGAGATAATTGTTATCAGTGATTAGTAATAATTATTACATTAATTATTTTTAATCAAAAATTATACTATACTATACTACAAAACTATATTATAATTTTTAAAAATTTTCTTCAAATTTTTATTTCAAAATTAATTTCTTTAGAAATACTATAAAAATATATATATGTAGTATATATAAATATATATGTATATATATATATATATATATATATATATATAGTAAATAATAGATATCTATATTTGTATTCATTCGGAGTATTTTGTAACTTGTTTATTAGATTACTTTGAGATATTTATTGGTAATACTACATTTTATTTTCGTATTATTAATTTTATTTTTTAATTAAATATTAGTATAAATAGTATAGTATAAATAGTAATAATATTGGTTGAATTATGTCGGTTTCCTAAATATATCTCAAGATTTAGGCATGATTAAAGTTAAAGTTGAAATATTTTTTAAAATTTTAAGAATCTTAATTTTTGTTTTGAAATTAATTTTATTAAATACGATCATAGTGCCACATCCAAATGATCCAAAATATCAAATTTTGGATCATTTGGATTTTTTTTAATTCAATAATATAAAATAATAAATTTTAAAAGACATTACTAAAATTTTATTCGATCTTTATAAATAAAAAACTAATTTCTATATTCTATATTCTAATCTATATTCTATTTTTTCTATTATTTTTATTTAATATTTTATTTAATATTATTGTATTATATGCTGCAATATTTACTGTAATGAAGAAAAATTATTCATTAATTTCAGAAAATAATTTTTATATATTATTTCATTTTTATAGTACAAAGAAATCATTTCTAGTTAGATTAAATAAATATTTCTAATTAGTTAAATTTGTATTAATGTCAATCTATTTATTACTATTAAAATGATTTATTTATGTTTAATTTTTTATCTAATCATATATATGTATGTGCAATATCAATTATAAGATTCTAGAGTATAAAATTTGTTATTAAATATGGAATTGTAAGTGAAGAAAATGATTTTATCAATTAATTTAAAAATTATAATTCTTTGTTATTTTTAATTCAACGAATCTTATATTCCAATTGAATTATCCGTAAAAATCATTATCAATTGCAAAAATGCAATAGTTACACAGTAAATTAAAGAATAACTTATTAAAAACTATGCAAGTATGCAATTTAATAAGATTCATTTCATTATACATATTTTTAAGAAACAAGTATATCTATATTTAATATCGAAAAAATATACAAATATGAAAAAATACAAAAATTTCATTATTAATAATTTTCATTCAAATAAAAATTTCGCCATTTTAACAAATTATTCTGTCGAATATATCTCTCAATATTCAGCATGAATTTTTAGAAAAAAATTTTATTCTTAAAATTTTAAAAACAATAGAATAATTTCATACATCAAAAATTAATTGTAATTAAAAATACAACTCGTATTTGTCATTAGATGTGAACTTATTCCTTCGTGATAACAATACATTTTAATAGATTATAAATCACTATATAAAAATTAATTAAAATGAAATTAAAATTAAATTGAAATATAAAATGTATCCATCATAGTTATCATATTTCACAAACTAAATATTTTGACTAATTATTTACAATTGTTTTTAGAAAATAAAATATTTGATATTTAAAAAATAATTTATATATATAAGAATAACATTTCAGAAATGTATCCAAATTAAAATTATTAATTTTTATAAATATGGAATATTTCAATTGGAATTTGATTGGGAAAAGATCGCTATTAATAATTTTTAAATTAAAAAAATTAATGAAAAAAAAAGAAAATTTCATATATCACAATCTAATATCAAAACTTTGTTCAAGATTGTTCATTATTTTTCACATGAGAAAATGAGAAAATGTAGTGTAGAATATTTGCATCTATGCGAATTGTATAATAATAATAATAATATAAATTAAATTATAATAAAAAAATATGTTATTAAGCATTGAATTATTAAATAGATTATGATACAAGTAATAGCTTATTAAAAATAGAATTGATTATCCTTTATCATAGAAAATAAACAAGTTATCAAAATCATCGACACTTAAAATTCAAGATTCTCTTTCATCATCAATAATAAAAGATGGAATTAAGTTATATTTCATAAATAAAATTTTATATAATACAATTTAAATTTCTTGTATTTTAGAAAATAGAAATAGTATTTATAAATATATGCGAATCTTAAACGAATAAGTTTCAATGTGAATCAATTGTATTCTCTCATAAATTACTATTAAAAATTGAAAATCTAAATTCTTGAAAGTGATGAAGTTATTGAAAGAAGAAATTTGAGTTATTTTGTCAATTCACAAATCAATTTTGATTTTATTCTTAATACCTTTTATCTTCACAATATTTTCAACAAAAAATAGAATATATAATTGATGAAAAAAATAGATATACATATAATAATATATATACAAATAGTATTATAAATTATCATTTTTTAATTAATTATTAAAATTAATTTAACATATCTAAAATTTATCATATCTCTTTGCTTTCCATTATTTATATATTATCTATAAAAAATTCAATTCCTCACAACAATATTTTATATTGATGTTATAATAATTCTCATTTCATGATTCAATAATAACTTGTATATAAAAAATATTAATTAATTTAAATATATAATTTAAATATAATTATTAAAATATTATTGTTTTTGAAGTTTTCTGAAAATCTGTGAAACTAATTAATAAATATTGAAATTAATTCAATATTTGTATTTATTAAATATAATTTTAAAAAGAACTTATCTATGAACCTAGTTCAGTATTCTAAATATTTTATACATATTAACGGTCATTCGATCTTAGTTTTCGAAATATTTAAAAAACTATTATTTTACAATAAATTGTCTATAATTGTAGCAACATGTTTTAATATTAATTGTTTAATAAACTACCTCACAGCGATCAGATGTAATAATTTAATTCAAATTTAACTTTTCTATATCTATAATCAAAATTGATACAAATTCTTTGGATAAAAATTAGTATACAATATATTAATGATCTATTAAATTTAAATATTAATTCTAATCTATTATATTCTAGTAATTTTAATATAATCAAATTTAATTTAACCTAATTCTTTTTTTATTTAATATGAGAAAAATCCACGTAGATTCTCCGATCTTTGAAGAAAAGAATCAGAATTATTATAGTTTTATCAACTATCATAATGATTATTTTTCGATAATCTCTCTTATTCTTTAGAAAGTCTTCATTCTTTAGAAATTTGAAAAGTTCATATTCTCTTTACGTTCTCTTTTAATAATCTACAGCTAAATTTCGATCAATCTGTGTTCAGATATCCGAACTTGTAAAACGTGAACTGCAATAAATGACTATAGCATTTGTATTTCGAGCCCATTCTGTATCATAATGTATCATATTTCTTCGTCTTCTAATTTGCTCTAGCTCTTCTATCTACTCATTATGACTGATGGCAGAATTAGAAAATCTTAATTTTTGCATGTCCGTGATATTATTATGATGGTAGGATGTTATTATGAACTTCTTTTCGATACAAATAAAAGTCAAAACAGTTATGAATTATTAACACTTGCATTATTCGAAATCTAATCTAACTAATTAGATTAGTTAATTTAATCTTCTTCTTAACTTAATCTTTTTTTTAAATAGATTATTTTAAAAGAAATATCTTAAAAGATCTAGATATCTCGAATAATCAAGATCGGACATTATCTCTTTAAACTCTTATGATGGTCTTTAACAATATAGAGAGATTTCTTAATAAATTTCCAAGATTAAGAGAAATTAAAAATCAGAATTCAGATTAACTAGTTAGAATTGAGATAAAAGTTAAATCAGATCATAGTTAGAACTCAGATATAGTACAGATTGATAGTTACAACTCAACTTAGATAGAGTTTAAATCGATAGTTAAAAATTAGACAGAGTTCAGATCAAATAGTTAAAATAGAAATAGAATTCAAATCAAATCAATAGTTTTACAATCCAAATCACAATTTGAAATCTAATAAAATTCAATCAATCATTAATCAAACAGTCATTAATTAAACAGTTAGAGTAAATAATCATTATAATTTACTCATAATATATAAATAAATATAAATAATTTTATAATCGTAGATGAACAATAACATTCAGTTTACATTTTTTAATATTCAGTCACACTTATTTAGATTTTAACATTTGATAATTCTTTATTTATATTATATAATATCAAATAACGAATTACATGATTTGTTAAAAATACATGATAAAAATTAATGATTATTTAAAAATTATTTAAAAATTTATTTATTTAAAAATTATTACATGAGTTTATTATATATTATACATTAATAATTGATAAAAATTAAGAAAGTTAAAAAATATTTGCTATAATAACCTTGATATAAATAGACATCGAATCGCAAAGTTTAAATTCAGAAGAATGTAATAAAAGATTTGACATTTTGTTAGAAAAAGAAAATATGTTGTGAAAAAAGAAAAAAGATAATAAAAAATATTTAATTTCCTCTAATTTTTATTTTATCTTTATGAAAATAATATCAATGTTGAGTATTGTTTTTATAATTAATTAGATATTTTTAATCAAAAATAAATTAAAAAATGATGCTAAAGATTGCAAAATAAATTTGATATGTAAAAATATTCATTGAAAATTATTTTTCAAATCACAAGCAATTTAATTTTACATTATAATGAAGTAAAATGAATTTATTTCTGACATTTCATTGCTTTGTCTAATATAAAATTAAATTACTTATCATAACGAAAATTTTTTCCATCCAGTTATAAAAATAAAAATTATTCTGTAATTCGATCTTATAATTATGAAACATTTATTTGTATTTTAAGAATTAAAAAAATTAAAAAATCGATATTCTTTTATTTATGAAGCAATCCTTATATCTCATTTGTGAAAGTACATAGCTAAATAGAATTATAATAGAATTAAAAATGATTTAAAAAACTACGAATTTTTATACAAAATCAATCTTATGAATACGATTAAAAAATAGTACTTAAGAAATTTACTTTATTCCTTGAATATCATATTTAATATTATACTTTATATATTTTTTTTCCTGTATATTATGTGTATTCTGTAGTTTTGTATAACATTCAAATTTTGTATATTCAATTTTATATATTCATTATATTTTTAAAGCAGCTGATATGTTGTCATTTAAAACATAAAGGGTGATATTGCGTAAGAACTGTTTTTAAGAAAGATATTTAGAGAATTTTGAATTGTATATTTATTTAGAAACATTTTAGCGTAAATAGGATGTGCACATGATCTTTGAATTTGAGACATTTTATTTCACAACCAGAGGATGTCACTGTTGTTTATGTATCTCACTAGTAAAATGTGAAATGAACGTGGATAGAATTTTAAAGAATATAAGCATTTATATAAATAAAAAAAAAATCAAAACTTTTCTAATCTTTGAATTATCAAGAATTTTTTTAATTTTTTTCGAATCTTGGATTAATCATAAGAACTTATATTTAGAATTTATGAACTCGCGAATTCAGTACATACTGAACTCATATGTAAATTTTTATTTGTTTTTTTATACAAATTTGTTTTTGATCGTTTAAAATAAAATAATAAAATTTTATAAAAAAATTGCAGATATTTATGCATTTATATTGTAAATATATATAAAATAATCACTTACACATAATAAAATTAAGTATGTAAAGACATAGAAAGTCATAATTTACTAATAAGTAAATTGATAAAAATATTATATTAAACATTAGACTAAATAGAAAATATAAAATAATATATAATATATAATAAAAATATATAATAAAATATATAATAAAAATATATAATATTATTTTATATTTTATAATAATTAAATATATAAATATTAATATACACATTAATATTATTTATAAATATTAATATTAGTTATTAAATTAATATTTATCTGTGTAATTTAATTAATTTAATTAATAATTAATTGAATTAAGTTGTTGAGATTCCTTCTTAAAATAATGTGATTGTGACACCATAATTCAAAACGGGGAAAAAATCAATATTTTAAATTTGTTTAAAATCAATAAAATTTAATTTATATTTCTTTATAATTCATAATTCGAAGTAATAAATATTAATATAAAAATATTGATATAAATTGTCGAAAATAGAATTTTTTTAGTATCTTGAAAATAGAGAAAAATGCATGAATTACGAAATCGTATCGTTTTTCTAAAATTATCCAATTTTCTTCCGTTATATCTTTTTATTGATAAGAATTTTATTAAAACAAGTTTCATAATATTAAAAAGCATTATTCCATTATTCTTTTCATAAATTTATTCAACAATTTTAAGAATATATTTATTTTGATCTTTTGAAAAATTTCTGAAATACCATATATTCTCATTTTTAGCATTTAGAAATGTGGTATTTAATAAAGTGAAAATCACGAAAATTTACTATGAATTTTGTATAAGAATATTTAATAAAATATATTTAAAGTATATTAAAGATAGAAACATTTCTTGCCAATACTTGCTTATTTGGAAGTTATAATAATGTATAGCAAGCATGTGATTATTTCTATGACAAAGATCATATATATCTATAGATTTGATTAATTAAAAATTATAATTTTTATATTTATGAGTATTATTAATTAAATAATTACAATATTATAAAGAAATATAATAATTTTAATTAACAAATAAATTTTATTTTTATAATTAATTAATTAATTATAAAAAAGATATTTTATATAAAAATGATTATCAAAATCGAAATCTATGATTGAAGAAATTTGTAAAACTGATTTTTTTAGCATAATAAATAATTATGCTATGATTTTTTTCGTGTTTTTCAAACCATATTGCACATTGCAATCCTGCAATCTTCTTTGTAGTAAAAATTATATAGAAATATAAGGCACTCTATGATTTGAATCGGAGTATTTACGAATTAAATCTTCAGATAATATCTAAAATTATTTGTGAAAAAAAACTATTTGACAATAAATTTTTTAATTTATCGTCCTTTCCAAGAAATTCAAAGTGTGCCGATAATCATATAAACTTAAAAATAAATGTAACGAGTAAAATTTCTTACGATTAATATTTTTTGTTCGTATGTAGAAATATAGTACATAGATAAATATTAAAATAGAATCAATGAAATTTAAAAAAAATCTTTTTATCTAATTAATTTTTATAATTTTTATAATTTAATTAATTATAAAAATCTTGAATTATGTATATGATTGTTTTTTTTCGAAAATTTTTGAATCTGTGATCATTATATCTTATCAATTATTAAATTCTTACAATGATCATTTATTTCACAATATCGCCTTATATAGCTCTAATAAAAAAAATTTCGAATAATCATATCCGAATCTGAATTTTAATTGAATGGAATACAATTTTATTTATCATTTCTGGATTGTCATATCTTCGGAATTTTATTCGTAATGGTTTTTCGTTATAGTATTCCTTGTTCGTTGAATTATTTATTGCTTTTCTAATGAACTTTGAAAACTATGAAGTCTTTGTTATTACATTTTATAAATTGTTTCTAATTGAATTGATTGAAAAGAAATTTTGATTATTCATATTGTTCTTCTCAAAATTATTTTGCTTGTTCGAAATTATTTATCATCAATGTGTCACCAATATGTATAATATGAATATGTTTCTGATTGTATACTATACAATGGGATAACTATTTTTGTTTTTTTATAATGATTATTAAGATCTAACGAGAGTTTATTATTATATTGGAAATATCAAAATCATATATCGAAAATTATATCAATTCTATCGAGTTTATTAAAGTACGGATTTGTCAATCTTAGTCTTGATAATATCTTATTCCTATTTAATCGAAATGAATATCTTATTTTCAGCAATAAAGAATGAAATGTTGTAATGAATATTACATTTTGACGCTACTTCTATGTCTATTTCTATTAACGCATTACAAAATAAGCCAAATTTTTTATCATTGTTTTCATTATAAAATATTGTCAATAATGTACAACTTTATAATTGTATAATATATATTATAATATATATTGTATTTATAATATAAATGTAGTAATAAAATTGATTTACAAAATTTTACAAAATTCATTATTTATAAAATTCTATTTTAAAATCAAGATCAAGAACAAAGTTCATATGCTAATAAAAATTAATGTTGTCATGAACAAATGAAATTCTAAAAGTTTTGCTAGTTTAAGATTACAAAAATCAAGAGTTTAAACGCGTTCTAATAATTTAACAGATAAAAATATTCTCTTAGTTCAGAGTTTTCAATAGTTCAATGGTTTTAAAAATTCTGATTTTCTTGAATTTTATCAAATCGCCCATATCTTCTAAAATCTCATTCATGTTCATTTCGCAAGATTATGAGTCTTGGGCGGGACGCACAAGCAACCAATGATATTGTCGACCAAATCTCTTGAATAAACGAAATCTAAAGAAAATTTTTAGAATATACTGAAAGATTATGGCAGAAAATTGATTCGTAAGTGTTTATAATAATATAATACTGATTACCGTTAAAATTGATATGGCTAGAAAATATTTCAAATTTCAAAATCATATTCATACTCTATTTATGTTAAAATATTTCTAAAAAAAATATATAATTCCAAGAATTTTTTAAATTCTTCTTTTAAAAACGATATTGTCCTCACGGCAAAATATCATTTTGTTCAGTGTCTTAACATTTTTATTGATAATTTAATCCTATTATAAATATTAATGTTTGATGTTATTCAATTGATGTGAGATATACAACTCGAGCAAAATCGTTGCTAGACTATAAAGTGGACTCAATAACCATTGTGACTTCACAATATAAATTTTCAAATGTGATTTCATATTATAACATGAATTACTTCTAATTCCATATCTTCTATTTCTTTATATATTTTTTTTTATTTCTTCGAAAATTGGAATTATTTTATTTATTTAAACTAATTTTAAGCGCAGATATATTCAAGTTTCGATAAGTTCTTATATATCAAAATAAGATTTGAAACGAATCAATAGATCTGTATGAGATATGTTTTCTGACAAAAGATTTCAAAATGGCATTCATGCTATCAGTACAGAGTACAAAAAAATGTTAGTTTATAAAAAAAGAGAATAAATAATCAAGATAATATCACTTAACCAGTATCTTTTTGTATGAAGAAGATACTTTAAAATTTGTTGATTTCGTAGTTTGATAAATGGCAGTCTTTCGAAAATCAAATATTTTGCAGGATGTTGATATAGTTCATTATGATACAATACAAATGGTAAATATTTATACAAATACAAATTTAAAAATATTTTTAGAATTCTTATGTTATATTATACTTTTTTATTATACTGACAATAGATTTGATTATACAAAATTTATATATTTTAAAGTTCTTTTTAGATTCAATTTAAAGGATCAAAATATTCTGTTCATGAAATTATAATATGTAATATATATAAATTATTTTTAATTTCCTAAATTTGAAAAGCTCTTTCTTTCTAAATTAAGTTTCAAAGTTAATGGAATTCTTTTTTTTTTTCAAAGTTCAACATGATTCCTTTAGATTCGAAAATTGAAAATTCATTTTAATTCCTTTTCTTTTTCAAGATTCAATTTCATTTAATCCGAACTATTCGATTAATTCAGAGTTTAACAAAATTATTTTCGATTTATAATTCAACAAGAAGATTAATAACATTTTTTAGTTCAAAAATTTTTTATTAAAATTTCTAATTTTTTCCGATTTATAAATATTTATTTCTCTTTTGAAATTTCATCTACATTCATTTCAAAAGATCGCGATTTTACAGTAAGACATATAAACAACCAATAATATCGCGGATCAGCTATCTAGTTGTGCAAAATTCTCATTTCCTAGAATTAAAAGAATGCTGCCAATCCATTACTTCCAAGAAAATTGATTCGTGAATATTTGTAATGAAAGTATAGAATGGTATTAATTGTCGTTGAGATTGATAAGACTGAAAAATGTTATTTCAAGTTAATTATATTTAATTAATTGATATTAAAATCATATTTTGATATTTCATCTAAGAGTTTCTAAGAAATATATAATTCTCTAAACACGTCAAAAACAGCATTATCTTCAAGATATCCTTTCTAAAATATTTTAACAATAGCAATCAATTTTTGTTTATGAACAATAATCTAAAATGTAACAAAATCATTTCATTAAAAAGGGAAAAATTTTATTGAATTTAAACGATAGAAATAAAATTTATTTATTTTTTTATTTTAAATATATTGAATATAAAAATAAATAATAAATAAAAATAATATTTATTATTTGCTTATTTTCGTGTAGAAATTATAACAAAAATATAACAAAGTTTTATTCTATTTTATTCTATTTATGTCTTTGTTAAATATTATTATGAAATAATAATTATAAAATAATTTATTAATTTGAATATAAAGTTATGAAAATTATTTTAAAATAAATAAATATTTTATATTTCTAATTTACTGATATCATTCTTATATAAAATATAATGTCTCTTTAAATTATTTATAAATTATTTGTTACATGAAAAAATATTCATATATATCCGAATATAATTTTTTGATAAAATTTTTCACTCTGTTGAATATATGGATATATTGAAAGGAGAAATTGATCATATTTCAGAAGTAAATTCAAATAAGAATCTTTTTTCAAATTTTACTTCTGGGATAAAATTGTATTTCTTATAATTAATATGTGGATTTGAAATGGAATTGTTGAGCATTAATGAATTTTAATGCTTAACAATTATTTATAATTATTTATAAGAAATATTTGATGATATATAGATGATATAGAATATATATAGATGAAGAGATATAAAATACTTCGATAGATATTTTTACGCAAAATTTAGTTTAAAAAAAATTTCATAACCATAAAATTGTTTTATATTTAATATTTATTTTTAATGACTAAAAACAGACTATAATAATTAAACCAAATTGAAAATCTTTTTCAAAATCAAAATCAGATCAAATATAAGTAAAATCTAAAAATGTTTCAGTCTTAAAATTTGGAGAACTTGAATCAAATTATTGGTCTAGTTTTAAAAAACAAGATTCAATATAATTTTAATATATGTTAATTTATCAATTTCGGCGATAAGTTTTTCCATGAAATTTTTTTTTATATTTGTTATATTTTATATGTACAATTACATAACTAATACATTTAAAATTGCTTTTAAAGCAGTATTTTATTATAATTCTTCGATAATGAAATTTGAGATAATGAAATTTAATAAGATGTTACATTGCTACATAGCATCGAAAATATAATAAAAATGTGAATTATATAAATTATATTATAAAATTAGTTTTTCTTAAATTTCAATTTGAATTTCTATAATTTTTTTTTTGCCAAAATTAATTTTATAATTTTATAATTAATTTATAAATAACATTATCATTGGATGTTAAGAATATTATACAATAAGTGCACATCTTGATTGCTCATTTTATATATAACACATGAAAAATAAAAAAAGAACAGCCATACTATATTATAAGTTCTTTATTGACAATAATTACTTTCCAAAACGAATTATAATTTTCGAAATTAAAAATACTTTGAAGTAGGTTCTAATGTTAAAGCTATGTGTTTCTTGATGTTGACAAATTGACTTCTTAAATCGTGACAAAATAGTTTTCAAAATTTAAAATTATAATTAATAATATTAAATTTAATAATATTTAAATTTTGAAAAAAGATAAAAAATGAGTATCATAAAGTGTAAATCTAAGTTTCAACATTTTACTTTTATTTATTACATTTTTATTTATTTTACATTTTATTTTATACTTTTATCTACTTTTATGTTTTCATTTTATGTTTATATTATATTGAAACATAAATGCGAATGCTATCATCATATCTTAAAAATTAGTATTAATATTACAAAAATATTGATACTAATAATAAAGATATTATTATTATAATAATAATAAAGAACCATCTATTAATATAAAAAAGAGCGAATCTTGATAAACTGCTAATTTGGATATAAGAGGATTCATTGCTATAATAAAAATTGGTCTTAATTGGCCGTTTATCTGGATATCAAACAAATTCATTATGTAAAAGAAGCCACTATAAATTAGATTTTGATTAAATTATTTGTAATATGGCATGGATCCTGATTGAATTATGATAAACTCACTATTGTGACAGGAATTGGATCCTAATTAGCCGATTATCTGTAATCGGTTATTATCTGTAAATCCTAGGATGAATTCTAATTAATTCATGTAATAGAAGCCATTGTTGTGATATGAATTGGATACTAATTGACTACTTTTTATAACAAGATGGATCCTAATTTTTCCTAAAAACGATTTTTCCTAAAAAAATGATAAATTTTATTATTTTTGTAATATACAACATATGAAAACATTGCAATGATGAGATGATGAAGAATCGATTATTTCGACTACAAGTAGTCAAACTACTTGTAGTCTAAGTTAAGTATAAAATTTATAGTAATAAAACACGATTGCTTAGGATCATAATACGACATAATATAATAATATAATAATATAACAAGAGATTATTTCAAAAAATTTTTAATTATAATATATAAATATCATTTAGTAATAATAAAATTTAGAATTAATAAAAATTAATAATAATAGAATAAATAAAGGTTTCTCAAATACTACATGTTGATTACGTGCAAGCCTTTTGAAAAGAAAATATTAAAGTATAAAGAAAATATTAAATATATTATTCACAAATACATATATAATTAATTTATAAAATTTAAATTTATCCTATCGTTTACCTTAATAATATGAAAGATATATATTCTGCATAAGAATTAGTTTGATATATTAAACTATATAAACTGAAATTATTAATAAAATATTTTATTTTATAGTATAATAAGTAATATAATACAAATTGTCATAATGTGTTATAATAATAAAAAAATTAATAACATTCTTAATTGTATTATTATATATGTTATTTATTCATAATTATTTAGATATTGCGATCGATTTAAATATATATCAATAAAATATAATAATATTAATTTGTGTATATATATATATATATATATATATATATATATATATATATATAATTTAATTTTACAAAAATGAAGGCATTATATGTAATATAATATACATTCTTAATTATTAAACAATCGTACAATATTTATAAAATATATAAATATTATTATGATTATAAATTTTTTTTTTAAACTTATCATTATTATGGAAAAATATCCATGAACTTATAAATCATAACAGTGATTAAAGATAATATACAATGTTAAATAATATTGACAAATATTTTAAAAAGAAACAATAATAAATTGAGGAAGATCAATAGTTCGTACATAATCAAATTTAAATGCGATAAAGAATTGTTTAGCTCAAATGTTTACAAATTTCTATCTTCAAATATTTAGACTTTTCATAAAATTCTTCACAGAATAAAGTTTCGTTTAAATTTTCATCAACATAGACCAAGGAAAGAAACTATCGAAGAAGTTTGAGAAAGTTCAGATGTAAACTCTTTCTTCGTGTCTAGTCACGAACAGCAAGAGCTTCTACACGCAACGCAACGTCCGGAGACAGCAGCTATCGCGTTTCCTCTTCACAACACTCGCTGGCGTGCATTTGTCTTCATTTCTTGCGCCACTCTAACTGGTACATGTAGTTATGATTTAAGACTATAGTTCCGCAAACGAAGCAAAGAGGAAGAAGTAAAAGAAGATGACGAAACGACAAGGATGAGACTTCGTTTTCGCATTGCGTTCCTTGAAGTTATCGTTCTTACATCTTAAGATCTCGTTTTAAGGAAACGTTTTCTGATAATGAAGCTATCGCGTGACAATATATAATCTTGATCATATACAAATCATATATACATATCCTGATTATATGATAACTCTATTCCATGCACATTTTACCATATCAAAAAAATTTTAATATTCTGTTTGTTATTCTGTTGATTATAATTGATTAGTTGATCGTATAAATTTATGTATAATAATTCAATTGTAAGAAAAAATATTTTTATTCTTAATTTTTTATAAAATCAAATATGTAAATATTAATTTAATTCATGATTTAAAATCAATGGAGAAAAAAAAAAATTCCGTAACAATCTTTAAATTTTTCATTTTCAATTATATATAAGAATTAAAAAATAAAAATGAAATTTACTAAAAGTGCGAGATACTTGTGTGTAAACTTGCGTAACTAAATTTAACTTAATAGAATCATGAGGAATTTAATTAATAATAATAATATTTATGATAAGACAAATAAATATTTCATTTCATTGTTTCTTCATGATAGGATATAAAAATGATAAATAATTTATGTAATCAAAAATTATTATAGCAATTGATAGTTAATGTTAAACACCGAATTAATGTTAAACACAGCGAATTTAGTAGAAAATATTGTGGATGCAATTTCAATAATGAATTTACGATATTGTATAATCAAATATACATGAGATATTTATGGCAAAATCTATTAAACTACAGGAAGGAACATTCATGAATGTCTTCTGAATAAATTACCAAATTGGAAAGTTGTTACTTAGGTACTTTCATACAGATGATATCGACTTTACTACAGTTTCATGTACATCTTTCAACAAATGTAATGCAAAACCAATTGATGTTTTATTCATTATTACTATAATAATTTAGGCTTATAATAATAAGGAATCATTAGAAATAATATGATTCTTCTATTAATAGTGATTCAATTGTATTTATTTTGTCATTTAATTAAATTTCAATTTTCCTTCTTTTTACTTTAAAAATTACTTAATTAAATATTTGACACATTTACAATATAAATTTGTGTAGAGTGCTGAAATGATATTTTTATAATTTTATAAATTTAATTTCAATATTTGGTATATGAAATCAAATCAGAGCCTTGTAATACATTTTATATTTTCTCTTTTATAATATTTATTTTTCATTACGAGAATTATCCAAAAAATATAGTGCATATGTAATGATAATTACCATCAAACAATTATAAAAAAATATTATATAAAAAAATATTGCACATCTTATAATAACTGTTCATGTTAAATTTTTTTGCATGTTAAATTATATTTGAATTTTAGAAAATTTCTTTTAATAATAAGATTCGATAATTAATTTTGATAGCTAAATTTTAATTCACAAATTTGATATATTTAAGTAAATTTAAAGTTAAAATTTAAATTAATTTAAGTAAATTTAAAAAAAATAATTTTAATAATTATTTAATTTAAAATACATAGATATAAAAATTTTATATAATTTAAAAATATAATGTGAAATAACTTAAATAATAAAGGCATTTGTTTTCCTCTTTTTTAAAAAAGAATCAGTACAAATTTTACAAGTAATAAAAATTGACATTTAATTGTTAATCAAATCGAATTTAATTCTTAATATTATTAATTTTAAATGATTTCAATCATATATAAATATGCATTGTCTAAAATAATATTTTAATATTTGTAACACAAAATATTTATTAATATAATTTATTTGACAGATTAATTATAATTTTTTGTTTTAAATCTAGAATTGTCAATAATATAAATTATGATTAACGAAATAGAAAAAAATTTAATACCAAAAATATCAAAAATTAATGATATTTCTTAAAAACTTAATTAGTTTTTTATGATGATATAATGATTAATAGAATTTTACTGAAAGCTATTCGATCAAATTCATTTAAAATTGATGATTCTAGATAATTGACTGAAATATTTATTAAGATATCAAATTTTAAAGTAACGAACTTTGGATAAATTTAAAAAAAAAATTTGAATTTTAAGCAAATTTCAATTTTAATCAACAATCAGCTAATTATTAATTAGTATTAGATTTAATGCGAAAACGGATATTCAAAGAAAAAATAATATAATATAATTGAAATTGAATTCGCAAATTTAGATATATATCATAGTAAAATATATCATAGTAAAATAATATACTGCATATAATTATATATACTGCATATAATCGCAATTAAATTATAAAAATTTATATTGAGTTAAAATTAAAGATTTAAATTACACAAACGATTTGTAGACATTAAAAAAATATTTATTTTCTATGCCAATTAATTTTTATAAACGATATATAAATTACAAAATATAGAATGAAATTAATGGTGTTGATACAAGTTTTAACTTTTATATTCTTTAGATAAATTTAAATTTTATTGCATTATTGAATAATTTATTAGTAAAATATATTTGTGATATGTAAAAAAAATTAGCGATGAAAAACTTCAAAATATATGAAAATATATAAATATAATTAGAATATTTTTTAAATAGAATATTTTTTAATTAATATTATCATAATAACAATTATTATCTATATATATATATATATTATAATTGTTATAGAATTCAAAATTCACTATAATTTTATTTGTGGTTTTATTATGCAATGTTGCCAGCAATACCATTTCATATTTGGTACCTATTTGTTTTTTGATACACATATATTTCAAATATTTTGTAAACAGATGAAATATGCGCAATTACACATAATTAAATATATTTATTCAGCTAAACCCGTACATTCTTTATTTATTGTCACTGCCCAGTCAACAGGTTATGGACCTAGATTACGAAAGAAACAATAAATAATTAATAAAATAGTTAAATTGAAAAAGTACGTGAGTTAGTTATCCAGCCTTAAATAAACTGAATGTAATCCTAATCGTGATGGAGTATGAAACTATTCGTATTAATAAGATTGACATTGGAAAATTGTCTCATGAAAATTTCAAATGCGCATTACTTTGAAATCTTACAGTGCATGAGAAATAATTACAAGTGAATCAGTGAATCTTCCTATATCAGGAAATGATACGGCAAATCAAGCAAAACTCAATAGTATAACTGAATGCATAATCGCCATATCAGTGGATGAAAAATCATTTTTGTATATTATCAACTATAGATGGGCTAAGAATATGTGGAAAAAGCTTGAGTCTGTTTACGAACAAAAATCTGATATTAGTGTAGATATGTTGTTGTAACAAAGAACCGACTGATGATGTTGTTAGTCACAGCTCGAAAATCTTGCATATCGGTTGCAAACTCTAGGTGAAAAAATTCCAAATCAAATGATTATTACTAAAATACTTATAACATTACCTTTGTCATTCAAATATTTTATTAATATGTAGGAATTAACCTAACGAAAGAATTTTCACAAATCTTATTTCAAAGCTCATCATTGAGGAAACAAGATTAGGAACCGAAGAAAGGGCAGAGAATATTACTTTTGCCAATGAACATTAATGTAAGAAAAATTTTAAAAAAGGCAACGTTAGACTAAGCGTGTGTCATTATTGCACAAACCAGGGCATTGGATCAAGGAATACAGAAATCAAAAAGCAGCAATATCAAACGAAAAATACACAGAAAGCAAAGCAGAGGCAATCATCCGATCCGATATGGCATATCAAAAAATGTATCATTTATTCCGAAACAGAACGGTTCCGCCGAACAATAGAACCATAATTGATTTAACGAGAACATCATTGTATGCAGGAAAACTACCAATCAAAATGTAGACCAAAGAAGTTAATTATACCGTTTACACTTTAAATAAAATCGAAATCAATGAGAAGAAGAGTAACTTCCATTGAGTTCAGGCTCAAGAAGAGAACATTTTGAGCCTCAGAACTTTCGGAGAAGAAATATACTTCCATATTCTTAAAGAAAAGAGACGAAAATGGGATGTCAAAGCTGAAAAATGCATTTTCGTGGAGTATGATGAAAACATAAAAGGATTCCTAAACTGACTTTCTGAAAAAAGATAAATCAAATACGTGGAGATATAATATTCACAGATCAGCACTATGAAATTAATTCAAATGAAATCAGAGTTAAATACTATAATTTTTTAATTTCAAAAAGAAGACACACAAAAATAAATGTCAAAAATCGTTATTCAATTAGGAAAACAACGAACAAATAAATTCAGATTAAGATAATCAGATCCAGAAAACAAAAATCAATACGAACAAAATCAATGTTTGAGAGACAGAAATAAAATACGCCGATTAAACAAGCTTACGTATGGAAACATTGTAATCACAGAATAATATGAACCGGAAAGCTATGATAACATGATCATATGTAACAACGCAATCAATGGAAAGAAATCATGGATGATAAAATTGATTCTTTGAGAAAAATTCAAACATAGATATTAATAAATCCACCATCAGATCATCAAATAATAAATAATCAATAGACTTATAAATTGAAAATGAATAATGATGAAAGACATACAACGATTCAAGGCAAGACTCGTTGCTAGAGGTTTCAAACAAACTGCTGGAGTTGATTATCATGAAACGTTTAATCCTATAACTAGATTCGATTCAATAAGGACTATCCTATCACATTTTCGAACAAAATGTATTTACAGCAATTTAACATCGAGACGGTTTTTCTTCATTCAACATGCAGCAACTGAAGGGATACAAGAATGGAACTGACCACGTTTAGTTGAATCATAGTTTATATGGTCTAAAATAGACATCAAGATGTTGAAATCATTATTTTACAGCGCTACTGAAGAATCATTATTTTACAGCGCTACTGAAGAATCATGATTTCACGTCCACCAACGCAGATTATTGTGTATTTATAAATGGAAATGATTGGAATTGACTAATTCTAGCGATCCATATCAATGGATTAATTAATACAACGAACTAGTCATTCATAAAAAAGTTGTTAGCTGAACTCTGTAAGGAATTTGAAGTAACATCCAATAAGATAAATATATATCTGGGATTATTTAGTTTGAGCAACTGGCAAATGGTTTTATATTTTTGCATCAAAAAGATTACACCAAGGAAATTGCAACAATTTCGAATGGAAAATAAAAAATCGCAATAGCAATCTCAGCAGATTAAAACCATTAATTGTGCGTAGAGATGTATAATAGTGAGTACAAGGAAAAATCAGAATTTCTATATCGATAAACGGTAGGAAATTTAACATATCTATCAATGAGCATTAGATCAGACATTACATTTACAATAAACAAAGTCAGTCGATATTTTGAAAAACTGAACAAAATTTATTAGAATGCAAAAAAAAAAGGAGAATTTTCAAATATTTAAAGGAAATAACAAAATATGGTATTCTTTTTTTAACTGAACAGAATAATTACATTAAAGCAGATTATGCAGATCATGCTGGAAATACTGACACCAGGAAGTCCATTACTGGTTTTAAACTATTAAAACTAGGCGTTGTGCAATTGTTTGGGGATCAACAAACAGTA
Source organism: Apis mellifera (assembly GCF_003254395.2). Classification (NCBI taxonomy): domain Eukaryota; kingdom Metazoa; phylum Arthropoda; class Insecta; order Hymenoptera; family Apidae; genus Apis; species Apis mellifera. Next base: position 6,514,342 of record NC_037644.1, on the reverse strand, counting down.
GTTGTATCGATTACTAAAGCCAAATAGTCAATTGTGAAAGAAATTATATGGATAAAAAATTCTGATCAATGATCTAAATATGTTCAAGAATTTTACAACAACTCTTTACATGGATAATTTGAGCGCAATCAAGTTTATTAAAAACCCAAAATTTCATCGAAAAAGTAAGCACATTGAGATATGTTATCACTTTATATGAGATAAATTCAATGAGAATTTCTTCTACATAGCATTCGAGGATCAGCAAGCAGATCTTAATTGTTAACAAAACCCATGAGAAAAACAATATTTAAGATAGAAAGAAATCGACTGAATATCAAAAGTATTGAAGACATGATAGTCATAGAACTATTACATTCAAACATAATAAATATACAGATACTAAATGCAAATTTTAATTCACTTTTAGTGGGAGTGTTATAGAATTTAAAGTTCACTAAAATTTTATTTGTGATTTTCTCATTGAATGCTAGCAACACCATTATTTCATAGTTAGTATCTATTTATTTTTTTTCGATACACATACTTCAAATGTTTTATAAAGAGGTGTACATAATTAGATATATTCATTCAGCTAAATTCGTTTGTTATTTATTATTTTCACTATCCAGTCAACAGATTTGTATTATATTATATAAATATTCAATTATAAAATAAAAATATAAAATAGTTTGTAATTGATGTTACAATTAAATATAAGACAATTCTTCAAGAAAAAGTCGAAAAAAATTTTTTTTTATACAACTTTCGTTTTTGAAAAAATCAATTCTAAAATTTGATTTAGCATAATAAGATAAAAATAAATTTATTAATCTTATTTTTCAGTAGATTATACTATATTTATAATTCTTGTGTTTATAAACATTATTATTGAAATATATATAACATACTAACATATTAACTTCCATTTCTAAATTTTTATCCGAATGAAACAATTAATATCTATTAGTCTATCAATATAATATATGTAATGATTGTATAATATAATTTGCATATAATAATGTGACTACAACAAATGTGCAATGAATCATTAAAAAAATACATCAAACATTTGAAGAAAATATTTTTTTCGAATCATTTTATCATTATGATTATTTATATCAAACTAGTATGAATAGAAAAAAATAAATATTAGAGAACGTAATGAATCATAATGAAATACATGCAAGAAATCTTAGTTTACAATAAGATACAATAAGATTAATAAAACATTTTATAAATATATATAATGCATAAGAATAAAATATATTTTTATTATTTTATTAAAACTATTAAATTATTTCATAGAAATTATTTAATAGAAATTACACAAAAAATATTTTATTATTGATTATATTAACTTTATACTTATATAAAATTTTTATCAAAAATTTTTATGAATCTAAATTTGAGTTAATGCTAATAAATGACATGTTAAATATTCATGTATAGATGGAATAAGAACTTTTACATTTTAAAAATATATTTTCAACTAAGATAAAATTTGAATATTTGAATTATTTCTTTTAAATGAAAACATTATTTTATTTGGATTTCTTTGCTTACAAGGAAAGATCGCAAATTCAAAGAAGTATGGAACTTTAGATATATATTACAATATTGAGATAGTTTAAGATATTATATAATATTTATGTAGAAATATATTATGCAATTTTTTTTCTTTCCTGAAATTATTTTAAGGAAATGATATCAATCCTTAAAAATTTGTCTATTTTTCTATTTTATGTTATAATTCGGAAACTATAAGATGTACAAAAAAAATTTTTAAGCAAAAATTATTCTTTTTTATAAAAATTATCGTCTAATAAAATTTTTATTAATTGTTTACAATTAAATTAAAAAATTATAAAGAAAAGAATTAATAATTTTTTTTAAATTTGTTCTTTAACGTAAAATTTTTATGATTATAATAAATATTTATATAATTGTATAAAAATTATTATTTAATAAATAAAATTTTGTTGTATTGTTAATTTTTATTATTAAATTTTTAAAAGTAGAGAAATTTATACTTCTGTTTTTTATTAAACACTGAATCAATGTACCAAATCAAAATAAAAAAAAAAAAAATTATATATATAATTATTTTGTAAAATCTTTTTATTTTTTATATAGTCATCAAACTTCTTTTTTTATGTACTAAATAATAAAAAATAATAAATATCAGATTCAATAAAGCGTAAGTAAAAACATACAAATATAATTATGAATTATTCTTCATAATAAAATTTTTCAAAAAAATGTTATAAATGTAGAACTTTATACTATGCATATAATATAATAACATGATAATAAAATATAATAAATTACCGCATGTAGAACAAGGCAATCATACGAAATTATGTTATGAAAAAGCGAATTCTATTAAATTTTTAAAATTATTGATTTCTCATTCACATTCCTATATTATACATAAACAAATACATCGTAATATGATGACAAGAATTGATTATGAATGAAAAACTGTAATTTAATTTTTATTTCATACATATAAATTAATATCATAATTATATACAATGAAATCAAAAAGTTTCCAAAGTTTTTCCAGAATTATGCAGAAATCAAACATATCATAAATTATAGAACATAAATTATAAAGCAAAAAAAAAAAAAAAACATTTTATTCCCATGTTTCGCTATTATAAATATCTCTATATGCTGATAAAATAATATATTATTTTAATACGTAGACAATCCAAAAATGCAATAAAATATATTTCAATAATATTTCCGAATTAATATTCCGAAATCTCGCATTCAATAAATAAATATTTGTTAATTGTTCATTAGATTAATTCTTTAATTAACTTCTCAGATGTAGAGACCATTCCATGGTTGAAATAAAGATTATTCTATGCAGAAATCAAAATTAGCAATTGTTCTTTTAGAACAATAAAAAGCGAAAGAAATTTAAAGAAATTAATATTGTTGAAAATATAATGTAACTATGTATAATAGCAACTATAGATTATATAGATTATATTATTATATATTTCTTATTTTTTTAATAATATGTAATATATAAAAAAAATACAGAAATACTTTGACAACTATTTTAAAAATAAAAAATCTTATAAAATAATTATATTTAATAGTTTTTTTTCTTGCTATTCTCATCTAATGTTGATCCAATATTTACCAAAAGAAGTGTATAATATAAATTTTCATATTTTTGAAAATTCAACAACATAATTGTATTTATTAAAAATTATATTTATATTTATTAAAAACAATATTTTTTAATACCATCGTATAATTATTTAGGTTGCTTAATTAAACTTCAAAAACAAATTTTAAAAAAATTACTAATTTTATTTGTTTATAATTTTATAATATATATAATTTTATTTGTTTTTTAAATTGTATAAACAGTTAATAAATGTTTTACTAAATATTTTTTTGAAAAAAAGCAATTTTTTTTTGAAAATTTTTTTTGTATTTCTTATACTTTAGGAATTATAATATAAAAAGTAGCTAAATTTTAAAGTTAATTTCATTTTCTTCATCTTCTGATTTCGCAGCAAAAAAAGAAATTGCGTAATATCTATGTAAGGAGTACATACCAAAATTTTATATTGTTTTGAATTTTCGGGTTGGAAATCTTTTTTTATTAATAGAAAAAAAAATATAATTTTCTAACACAAATATTTCAATTGTCAAGTTAAAAATTTTTTTTAAATGAATACTATTGCATTTAAATTAGTTACGATACAATGTATTGGCCATTACGATTTCCTGATTTAAAACCTCTTGATTTTTATGTATGGAATCACATTATTATAGAAAATAAAATCATAAGTATTGATGAATAAAAAAAAAATTATTTTTATTTTTAACATAACAAAGCATTAGAATATATTGCACAATATATAAAAGATAATAGTGCAAATAATACAGCAGACGAAATTATTTGTTTACGAGTGGTGTTACAACTATTACCATCATTCGCAATTTAAGAAATTTAGATCTGGCAATTTTGATTTGAAAAGTGAAGATCACAGCGGCCGCCCAGCAACGACGAATTTTATTAAGGCTATACTCGCAGAATATCCGCGATATAATGTGCAAAAGATAATGGATATAATATTCCTATCTTCACTAATATTTCCAGAAAAATGGTAGATAATCATTTGACCAGAAGATGGGATATGTCAATTAATGTGAGATTTGGATTCTACAGCTATTAACGGAGACCGATTTTATGAACTACGTTTCTACATGCGATTTTCTTTTTCAGTGACATGAAAGAGATCCTTTTTTAAAGAGACTCGTCACTGGAAATGAGACTTGGATTTTGTATATTAAAATGTGCATCGAAAACGCACTTGATTTAAGGAAAATAGATTGTCGCGAAGCTTGGACTTCATTTGAAGAAATTATCCATTCTTTCTTTTATCCATTTCTCTTCATCTTTTATCCATTTAGTAGGATTGGAAAGATCTACAATGAGTTCCTTTCTCAAGGTAAAACTATCAATTTTGGAAAATATTACAATCAGCTTGATAAATTGAAAAATACCATAGCAAAAAAACGGTCAAAGTTGGCAAATTGACGAGATTATCACAATAATGCAAAAACGCATGTTGCATTAACTGTAAGAAAAGTTGTTACAATTTGATTGAGATATTCTATCGCATCTTTTCATTCATATTCCTCAGATCCTACTCTATCCGATTATTACTTGTTTCTATTATTAAAAAAAATTCTCTCCATGATAAACAATTCCAATCCGTAAGCGAAATAAAAACACATGTCGAACAATATTTTGTAAATAAATCCCAATAATTTTGGAAAAAAAGATAATAAGGTTTCCTGAGAGATGGAAGAAGGTGATAGAGTAGAATAGTTCATATATAATGTAATAAATTAACCTTAAACAACAAATATCATGTATTCATTTCGTATCAAAAGAAAGAAAAAAACTTATGGAACACTTTAATATAAAATGATAAATAAGGCATAATTTATGTTATTTTTAATCTTTTATTTTTAATCTATGTTATTTTTCTTATTTTTCTAGATTATATTGGTGTCATTTTTTATATTTATAAACATTATTAATTATGAGAAAACTATATTGAAATTTTATTATTATTTAAAAATATATTTTATTATTATTTAAAAATATTATTTTATTATTATTTAAAAATTACTGGAAATGTTTCTCATCATAATTAATATGAGTTATGCTTTTCTTATTAAATTCTTATGAATATTGTGCTGCAAATAGTTCTTTTTTTCACTATTCATATTGAACAGTGTAGAAAAAAGTTTTAAAAGAAATTATGTCATCAACGAAACATACTTTTAAAAATAACTAGTTAAAATTATTCCTAGATGCGAAAGAAACTTATGGGACACCCTAATAGTATAATATGCTATACTATATATATACTTACATAATATGCTATATTATATATACTTACATAATAAAATAAAATTTATACTATGCAATTTTAGAATTAATTTCTTCGAAAAATTCTGAAAATTAAAAATCAGAAGAAAAAATTTTATTCTTTATTTTTATTTTATTTTATTTATTTATTTATTTATTTATTTTTTATAGAATCACTATCTATAGAACATATATCTGATACACTTATCTATAGAATCATATATTTGATATGTGCTATCGCTATGATCTAATTGTACTATCAATTATGTGATTCTGTATATCAATTATGAAAATTTTTTTTTCATTTACACATTTATATGTGGAATTCTGATGTTACATTAAGTTATATTAATTATATTAAGATTCAAAACTTGTAAAACACAAACTTGTAAAACTTGTAAAACGGTTAAACTCCCTGACTTTTATTTTTAATAACTCGAGTACCTTTAATAGCCTAACAATAATTTATGAGCAGATATAGATCCTTAACGTTTTACAGATCTTCCAATTTAAATAGAAAAATAGAAGCAACATTTCAAAAGTCAAACTTTGCGTGCCTTACGATGAACCATATAAAAGCAAACGTAAAGTTGATCCTCACATACTGCAGTACGATTTTACGAGGTATTTTTCATAATCGCTTTTCAATGCTATGGTTGATTCCTCAACTTTCTCTTAATGTGAATTTTTATGAAACATAAAGGTTAAACGAAGAACCAAGATTCGCGAAAATTTTTTACATTAGTTAGAATAGAAATAGAATACAAATCAGATAGAATTTAGCAACGATACAGTTTGCATCAAAATACAGTTACAATCATTACAGTTAACCGCGAATAGTATCACCATTCAAAGCTCATAATATAAACGATTATACAGTCTTATGATAAATGGTCTTTTGAGCAATAGCATCAATTTAAACATCATATTTGTGCAATATTTAAAATCATTCAGCTTAGACTTTAAGAAATTATGTTATATTAATTATATTTATAATACTAAAGAATTATATTAAATTTATTATTTTGTTGGTGAAATAGACGAAAATTTATAGTATGATATTTGGAAACTTGTAATTTATTACTAATAAATTTTTTTATTATTATTTAATTTTTTAAATTTTCGACCATATATAAATATATGAAGTAAAATATAAATGTTTCATTTGAAAAACTATAATTTATTATAGTTTTATTTAATTAATAATCTACTAAATTTAAAAGAAAAATTTTTTTTATTTTTTTTTTATTAAATTTTTTTTATTCCATATTATACTATAAATATACTTTGCGAAATACAAAATATACAATATATATTTTCGCGAAACTAGGTACAAACAGTTGAATAGTAAATAAAGAGAAAAAAATCACATTTTTCATTCAAGACTACGCTTTAAAATAAATCAAGTTTAAAAAATTTTCAACTACAAATAATATTCGCTCATTTTTAATTAAAATGAATTATCGATTATAAATAATTTTACATATTATAAATAATTTTAAATTTATATAAAATAAGTATATAAAAAATATAAAATATAAAATAAATTTTCATATAAAAATTAATCTTTGAAAAATTGAATTTGATACGATGAAATTGAATATTGACAGTTCATTCGTATCCAATCAAGAATTAATTTATTTCATTTGATTTAACTAATTTTAGCAATATATCATTAAAAAAATGCATAAATAAAATTGTAATAGATTAAAAAAATTATTTTATAATTTTATCTGTTCATTTAATAACACTAATATCAAAAAGAACTAACATTTTATTTTTATCATGAATGAATAAATTATTTGAACATAATTGAACATAGTAATTATGTAATATGATGAACATTTAAATAATTATTCTTCTTAATTATTCATATTTAATTTGCATTAGTTCTATATATTAATTAAGATAAAATATATATAAAATATATATAGTGGAAAATTATTATTTAAATGAATTAATTTTGAAAATTATTTGGACAAATATAAAATCAACATTATTTAATTATCTATATTTGAACTTTTTTATCTTTTTATTTATATTCTTAGTTTTGTGTATTATACTAATAAAATGTTTAAAAGAAAATAATAATACAATAAAAAAATGGATATTGAAAATTTAACAGTAATGCATTTTCACAATTTTGAATTATTAATTGGCTTTACATAAATAAAATTTGAACAATTAAGAAAATAAATTTGTTTTATTTTCTAATTATATACTATTTTTGAAGTATAATTCTTATAATGTTTATAATGATAATTGACTGATTAAATAATCAATCATTTAAGAAACATAATAGATCTTTATTAAGTTCAGATTTGTTTTGTTTTTTGATTGTTCAATTAATTTTTGTTTACTCTATTAAATCAATTAATTTTCATACTACTGTAAAAAATTGCAGAATATAAAAGTATAGTATTTTTTTTAATTCTTTTCAATTTATTAAAAGAAATGAATTTAATACATATTAATAATACAATTTCTTATAGAAGTTGACTCATTCTATTTCTCTCAAATCAATCTAATTCAAATATTATTGAAATTGATGATAAAATATATTTTAGATAAAAGTTAAATAATTTTACAGAAAACATTATGCAAGATAAATAAACTTTTTCTAGAAATAAAAAAACATTGACTTCTTTTTTTAGGTAGAATACTAAGAATAAAATAAATAATTATTAAAAACTATAATACTTTTTAATAATAATTGGTGTAATTCCTGATATTCTTTGCAAAAATATCACTTGCTGAAAAAATATTATTAAATTATGATATATTATAGTAAAATTAAAATTTGTTAGATAATTGAAAAATTCTTATTGCAAGAAAAGGAATAAAGCAATTGCAAATAAATCGCGCAATCTTTATCATTATATATATATATATATATATATATATATATATATATTCTATATAATTATAATAATAAAATATACAAGATCATAAAATAATTTTTTCAGTTTCTTTAGAAAATTATAAAAATAATAATTTTCTCTTTGTTTAGTTCATCAAATTCAAAAATATCAAATTATATTCACGTAATTTAATTATATATTTTAAAATTTTTTTTCTTTACATAAAAAATATAAAAAATAAATTTTAAAATGAAATAAAGATTGATATATGTATGTTTTATTATTCTTCTTTATTACTATATTAAATAATTTCTAAAAAGAATGAAAAAATTATTTTTCATAATATTTACAGATTTGGAAACATTAAAAAAAATATTTCATCGTTATATATATATATATATTATATTTATTATATTATATTATATATATATTTTAATCATTTGATATGTGCTAAAATATTTTGCTGAAATATTATACAACTAATATTGCGATTTTAAGATTTCAAATTAAGTATCAAAATAATTTTTATTTATAGATACATAAATTATTGTCTGATGAAAATAATTAGCAAAATATAATTATTGAAAAAATATAATTAACACAAAAGAAAATATAAAAAAAAATGTATAAATATAATTTAAATTTAAATTTCTTTTACACTTCTGACATAAAATATAATATAAATAATATTGTATTGAATGTAATGATTGAAATTTATTATAAAATATATAATATAATATAATATAATATAATATAATATAATATATATATATATATATATATATATATATATATATATATATATATATATTGTTAAAATCGAAATTGAACGATTTTGAATATATATATATATGTTGTTATATATGTTATATATGTATATATATATATATATATATATTGTTAAAATCGAAATTGAACGATTTTGAATATTGTACAAATATAATGCTTGAATTGATTATTTGAAAAGCGATCTACTATAAGTCTGTATAATTGTTTATATTATTAGCTTTTAATGAAAGAATGGTAATACTTTAATTGTTTGTAGCTAACTGTAATAATTCTAATTATATTTTGATGCAAACTGTATCATTCTATTTGAATTCTAGCTGAATTCTATCTGATTCATATTTTATTATATTCAAACTAAAAAACTCTCGCAAACCTTAGTTGTTTCTCCAATCCTTACTTTTCATGAAAATGCATATTAAGAGAAGAGAGAGTTAACCAATAATCGCGTTGAAGAACAGTTTTGAAAAATTGGCCCTCGAGGGATTATGTCGCAGCATGTGAAGATCAAGAGCTTTGTGCTCGCTTCCACAATAATTCATCGCAAAGCAAGCAAATATAACTTATGAAGTGACCATTGCTGCTAATATTTTTGTTTAAATTGAGAATCTAGAAAGTATTAGGAAATTATAATTGCTCATAAATTATTGTTAAACTATTGAAAGTACTCGAGTTATTGAAAATAAAAGCTAGTCTAATGGCTTTACAAGTTTTGAATCTATCCTTAATATGTGTGTGTGTGTATTATTAATATAAATAATCGTATAAAAATGTTAATTTGTTTGTCAATGTTTTATTTTTTTATCCTTTTCCGAAAAAAAAATACTATAATAATTATGGAAAATAATTAAATATTAAAAATAATTAAATATATGAAAAATATGTTATGATTAAAAAAAATAAACACGAACTATATACATATACATATACATATAAATATATAATGTAAAAATGAATAATAAAATATAAAAATTATAATGTAGAAATGATATAATTGAATAAATTATATATTCAATGTTTTCATTAAATTTAAGTTTTAGATTCAATAACATTGTATCAATAAATAATGAAAATCAAAATATGAAAAGACTTTTTCAATTAAATGAAGCAAAACAATCTATCTTACAATTTATGTTATACCACTTTTATATTCTGTTCTCGTTTCACTTTTTCTAACACGAATTTAAATAAAACTTAATAAATAAGTTTCAATCAATATTTTTATATATTTCAATTTTCGTGTTTGTTTTGATTTTTAGAATTAAGTACATATATCCTACATATTTACAAAATTTAATTTCAAAATGTTCAACTTTTTTTAATTTTTTAATTTTGTTTTATTCTTTGTTTAATGAAAAAATAATAATTTATATAATTATAATTATAATTAATTTATATAAATATGTAATTTTTCGAATTAATAATTATCTCATGACTATATTGTTCATATTCAATCGCTATTCAATGCATAAATATTATTTAATCAAGATTCTTCAGAATATTATTTTATACTGATAGATTATATAAGATTTTTAATTACAATTAATTACAACAATATTTTAATTACAACAGATTGTTAATTACAACAATAAGATTATAATATAAATAAAAAATATAATTTTCTTGTTGTATCGTAACGTATAATTCTCACAGTGCATCATTGCATTGAAACTTGTCAACTCTTGTCAACAACTAATTATAGAAACAATTTGTTGCAAATGTAACATAAATATATATAAAAATACTATAGAACAATAATTAGCACTTATCTGAAGTATTCATGTTGTACTTTTAATCATATGTTATTAATTATATGTCATTATTTTCTTTGAAAAAAATTTCATGATGGTTGATACATAGAGTCAATATTCTTGGCAATATGCTGCATATCGTAACTATAATATTATATCGATAATATATATCGATTAACGCGATTGCGACTAAATTTTTTTAACGGAATTTACTAAATAAGAATAGACGCATAAAAATAAATTTGCATTTTACATATAATTGAATAAATAAAAAGAAAATACAAATAATAAAATAAAATTAAGTTCTCAAGTATATATGTTATTATATTAATATACAATAATTATGTTAGAATAATATTATGGTAATAGGTATATTAAATTAAAAATCTTGAAAACAATTAATAATTTTGCATCAATAATGGATATTTAATGCACATTAAATATACAACATTATATATATTTATATACATTATATAATGTTAAGTTATATTTACATTATATATTTTACAAATATATAAATTATATAAATAATAAATAATTCTATAAATAGTAATTAAATAAATGTATATAAATAGAATGTTAATATATTCACATTTCTGAAAATTAGTTTCAAATTCCAAAACAAATACAAAAGTTGGTATAAATGTCCAGTTGGTATAAAAGTTATTTATTAATTTATAAACAATTATATATATTAACAAAATAAAATATAGATATAGTGAGTTTCATCACACTATATCTCGTTTCATCACAGTCTCTGCTTTATTTGTTTTAATGTAAATCTAAATTGCTTATAACTTAATAATAAATAAATTTCAACCGACATTTTTATGTGTGTTTACATGTGTGTATATTAACTTGTGTATTTTTTTTTATCTCTAGAATCGCATCTTTAAAAGTTCTTTACGAATATAACTGCAGAATTATATTAAAAATATAATTTATAATAATAAATAATAAAAATATATTTTTATTAAAATTTCTTTTTAATTAAAAAAAAATGAAATCAATTATGGTTTAAAATAATTAAAAAATTCAGTTTTCGTTAAAAATTCAATTTTTATTAGTGAAAGATTATATTCATGTTTCCTTTGATATTGCATACAATAATAGAATTAATGACAACGAATAAATACATTGAGTGTATTAAAGATTATTTTACATACTAAAGACTAAATTTTTTTAACTATTTAATTAATGATGTATGGAATAAGAGATAAAAGTAATCAATCAAACTAAATTTAAATCTAAATTTAAATATATTCTGTTCATTATACAATCGATATTATATGTAAATTTACAATGAAATTACAATGAAATTAATAAATTTTTTAAAGGATTACAATTTTATACTTCAATTTTATTTATCAAGAAAAATTATTTTAAAATATTTTACTTTAAATTAAATTTCAGTTTTAACTAAAATAATAGTAATTAATAATTAATAATTAATTAATTTAAAAATGATTTATGATTATTTATATTGATATGATTAATATATATTTATATTCATTATTATCATGATTGAAAATGGGACTCGAATAGATTTAAATAATTAATCAATGATGTTTACTAATATAAATATAAATAAACATTTATTTTTTAAATTTACGGAATTTTTTGGTTACTTAATATCTATTATCTTTTTTTTTAAACTCTTTTGATACTTTAAAATGATATTATTTCTTAAAAATGCATATATAAATGTGTATATAATACAAAAATACAAAATAATACAAAAAATGTCATAAAATTATATTTATGATTTATAAAAATTAATTTTTAGAAAAGAATATACAACATACTTTGACATTAATAAAGGACAATATAAATAAAAACTAAATTAATTTAATTAATTTGATATATTTTTATATATTTTCCATGATGAAAATAGATAATCATTCATAATTGTTAATAATTTATTAAAATGTGTTTGATTTATGAATGATTATGATGAAGAAGAACTTATGAATTTTACAATGTAAAAATTAATATATTAATTCTATAATTATTATTAGGAATAAAAAATTTCTTTAAAAAAAAATTAATATTAATCTCTCCTAAATCAATAGCATCTTATAAATATATATAGTATTATATAAATAATTAGATATTAAATGATGATAAATTGTACAAAATTTCTGAATTCAATTAATTATAAAAATTGGATAAATTACAAAAATTATTATTAAATAAAATATCTATTAAATAAAACTTTAATTATTAAGATTTGTAATATATATATATATATATATATATATATATATATATATATATATATATATATATATATAAATAACTATTATTAGTAAAAAGAAATTAAGATAATAAGAAATTAAATACATGTTGACTAATATGAATTTTTTTTACTAATAATTGAAAGAATTAAGAATTAATAATTGAATTAATAATTGAAAGAAATGTATATTAGTATATTTTCTAAATTGAAGACATTTAATGAAATCATGTAGATATTTCTAGTTTATAATTTCTTTTCTTTTCTATTCTTATGAAATATGTTACTATTTAATATTAGGGAGTTTACGTTCAAATTATAATTATAACAATAATTTTTTTCATTATTTTATGAATTAAAATATATGAAAAATATCAAGAAAAATATATGATATAAATAAATGATGATAAAATAAAAGAAACGGAAAGACTAAATAAAATTATATCAAATTTAAAATTTCTAAAAAAACAATTTCTTAAATAACTTAAAATATTATTCATCAATAAATTTAAAAAAATTTATTCTTCACGTTTACTACTTATTTGACTTCCATTTTAATAATTTAAAATCGTATTAATTAATGAAAATCTTACATTATAAATAAAAATAATATATAATAATAAATAAAACAAATAATATAATAATAAAATTAAAATGTATTAAAACTTTGATTTTTGAAACACAGTCCATTAAAAAATTTAGTAGAAATTCAATTATATTTTGGCACAGCAGAAAAATTTCTGTCGAAGTAAGACTTTCTAAAATATTTTTAATACAATTAATTACACGCTTGGTAGTTAATGACAGCCGGGAAGCGAAACTCGTCTCTAATCCTGACATGAAATCGGTACAATTAACTATTAAATGGCATTTTGTCGTTATCGCATCCGTCAAGGAAATTGGCGTCCGTTTTGCGAGCTAATGCGTCACTTAATATACCTACGCATCGATAATAACATGTAATATAATAACATGTAATAGTGTAACAGTATCTAACAATCTATAATACTTTGTTTTCACGTTAAAAATTAATTATCTATAAGATGAAAATACTCACTGAAGCATTTGGATAATTTTGATGGAAATTTAATTTAAAAAAAAAGATGTTATCGATAAGATAAGGAAATAGAGACATCACTAAAAGTTAAACTGCATTTTCACAGACAAGAACTATGCAAGACAAACTTCAGGAATGGCCGGAACTAGATAGGATCGGTTTTGAGTAAAATAGACACTTCAGAACTATGTGAGGCAAGTGTAGAAGCAATAAGTAAAGAAGAAGATAAATTTATATTACCAGAGAATCAAAATTATAACTTTATTAAAAATTATCTTTGTGTCAAAATAGACACAAATATTACAAATTAATTTAAAATTTAAAATTAAAAGATAACATTTTATATTATATTTTGTATTTTAGAGCGTAAACATATTGTCAAAACTTAATCTAATCAAAATTGTGTTAATTTAAAAATTTACAATCTTTTCTGATATAAATTTTAAAATTTATATAATAAGTTTAAAAATCTAGTGTTTAAAAACTTTAATTACAAAAAAAATATGATTCATCTCAGAATGAATGTTATCACATTAAAAAGTTTGTTAAAGCAGTCATTTTGCGACTCTTTTATCATCCAAAAGATCCAAAAATGAATGTTAGAAATATAACAAAATATTTATATAAGTATGTAAGATTTTTAGTATGTTATTAAGTAAAATATGTTATTAAATAAATATGTTATTAAATAAAAACAATGATATAAGTCATCATCAAATATGTTAATTTCTTTGATCAAATTTTAAAATAGATTATTATAAAAAAAAAGATAAAATGATATTCTGATTACTTTTTTCCAATCTGATTTTTTTTGTATAAAAAATAAATTTTTTTCTAAAAAATATAAACATTAATAAAGAAAATAATATGAATATCGGATTAATAAAGTGAAATCTTGTAATAAAATTAATTATAGTAATATCTGTTTTATAATAGAATATATTTGTATAAAAAAAGAAATGATATAAGATTAAAGAAATGAATTTTAAATGTACTTTAATTTAATATTAATATTAAGCATTTTCATTAAGAAATTTTTTCCTGATTTTTTATAATTATTTTATTTTATTTTTTCAATTATAAATCATTGTAATATTTTTAATATTTAGTGTAATATTATAGATTAATTACGATAATATTTGAAGTTATATTATTATGAAAAAGAAATTTTTTTTATTATCTAATATGAAAAAATTTATAATATTAATTTATTAATATATATATGAAATATATATTCTATAATATATATTTGAATATATTTGAATTTAAAATATATATTTAATAATAATATAGTATCCGATTCATTGATCATATTAATTAAACAAATATTTTCTTTAATTTTTTAGATATATATAGTTATATTTTAAGTATTTATTATATACGTAATTTATTCTAAGTATGAAAAATATTGTATAACTATTATTGTAAGTCAATATTTAAAACATTATACATATTTTTCATAAGCAATTAAATTATTAATTTTTAATTTTCAAATCAATAAATGGTTCGTAAATGATCAAAAATCATAGTAAAGTTATTGTTGTATGAATTATATAAAAAGCTATTTTTTTAATTCCGATTTTAATAATCATATCGAATATATATATCTTATATAAATAAATAAATTAATTAAAATTATTATATTTCTTTCTAATATTATAATTATTTAATTATTCTTATAATTAAAAAAAAATAAAAATTATAATTTTGAATTATTTATTAATTGAATAATTAATAATAATTATAAAATGAGAATCTCAAAAATTGACTAACAAATGCAAATTATTATATTTTTTTTATTATTATTTAATTTATATTTATAATTAAATATAAAAATTAAACATTTTATTTAATTAATTATATTATTTAATAATAATTATGAAATAGGTTTTTTGAAAATTGACTAGTCAATTTCTAATTCATTTGTTCTAATTCATTTCTAATTCACACGTGCTTGCTGCATTAATTATTATAAATAAAATAAATAAATAATAGCAAAAAATTTTCACATATTCATCTTAAATGTGCTTCACAAATAATCTTATACAAAATTCATCGTAAATTCAGTTTTTTAAACTGAAATTGCGAAAAAGTATAATTTTCGAATGTCAAAACAAGTTTATTCTCATAATTATTACTTACTATATTTTGAGCTAAAAAAATGCTTTTTATCATTTTTTATAATTAAATTATTAAATTATTCTTATAAATAAAAGTGATACAATTATTGAAATTTGTATTTATATATTATATCTGATACAATTGCAAAAAATTTTTAGATATTCAACAAGTTATTCTAGCAAATACTTTTATGCAAAATTCATCATGATATTTTGTCTTTGCTTTTTAAAGATTAATAAACAGGCGAAAAATAAATATTATTGAATGGTAATCCTCAAAAAATTAAAACAAGTATATTTTTATAGATATATTCTTCTTACATTACATATATAAGAACTAAAAATACTCCTTAATACTATGTAATTAATTTTAAGTCAATTTTTATTAAAAAAAATAATATATAATTATTGCATTAGAGCAAACATAACAATAGATTATAAAGACTTGCATATATTTAATACATATTAATTGTTATAATTTTTAAATAGACAAGTATTGACATTGAAAATTTTTCATTGTTAAATATATTCTATTAAATACTGTTATGTAAAAATTATTATGACTTTTCGTGATTTCTGTCTTTTAAATATCGCAAAAAAAAGTGAAAACAAGATATTTTCAAAAGAAATATATGTTCATGATTGTTATATATATTTGTAATTGTAAAAATGCTTTTTAATTTTATACTTAATTTTAATTAAATTCTTATCTATAAGAAAATATAACTAGACAAAATTGAATAATTTCAAAAAAATTGATCTTGTAATCCATGCATTTCCTTTGTTTTTAAAACATTCTCAATATATTTTTAACTATCTTTGTTAAATTATTTTTATATTAATGTTTAATTTGAACATTTAAGAGTGTACATTAGAAACATTAAGAATATATTTTAAATTGGTTTTGAATAAATTTGAAAAATTAATTTTATTTCAAATTTCATATTAGCATTATAATGTGTACCACGAACTTATATACAAGTACTCAGATTTACGTTATAGTAAATCTAAAAAGAATTAATTTTGTATTTTTGCTTTAAAATACTAGAATTTAAATATTTGATTCTTGTTTTTCAATGTGTCTTCTATTAAAAACACATTTCTATATTTAAAAAATATTTTAAAAATGATTACTTATAATTTTTATAAATTATTAATTTATTTATATAATATAAATATAATTATATATATAATATATAATAATATAAATATATATATTAATAATAATACTAATACAAATCTACATATATATATAGACTTGTTATAATCAATATATCTACATAAATTAAAATTTGCATTCAAGAGATTCAGGATTTCGTATTATTTTGAAGGAACGCAAAAAATTCTTGAATAAGAAAATGTGTTTTTCAAAGGATAAAATGTTTTAAATAAATGTTTTTTGAAAAAAAAAATAAAAATTAAATTAAAATCAAATTTAATGCATTAATTTTCTTAAAAACAAATTGGAGTTCTACATTGTTAGCTTTTTTATATTATAGCACTAAAATATTGCTTAAAACAGAATAATATTGCATGATAATTAGTATTATACGACCATCAAAATAGCTAACGTGAATATATAAAATTTTAATTACAACTAAAAAAATTATATTTAATAATAAATTATTTTTTTACATTTGAATTTTTCTTAAATTTTTTTATCCGAAAATCGATAAATTCTATCTAAATAAATGTTTAATATTCATAAAAAATATTTGGAAATGCATATTTTAATTTGCTATTCAGAATTTTATATATATTCAAACATTTAAACGCCAAAAAGATAGTTAAATTATATAAAACAAATTTTTTAGCATCATTGATTCAATAACAAAAGAGATCAATGGATTTTTCAAGAGAATAATAAAACACCAAAGTCTTTCTATATCGAATAAATAATATATAATATATAACATATAAAAAATGATAAAATATTAGAATCATTCCACTTCTCCAAAATATTTAAACATTTACTAATTTGATGAATTTGAAAAACATAGAGATTTATATATATCTATATATATATCATATTTTATATGATATTCAAACCTGATATATGATATGATATTATTGATATTGATATGATTTATATGATATTTCATAATTGAAAAGTTGATAAAAATTTAATTAAATTTAAATTTAAATGTAATTAAAATGATTTTATTTGAAATTAATGAGGGAAATTGGATCCATTATTAAACAAATGCATTAGTTTTTTACTTGTAAAAAATCTGTAGTATACAAATTTTTACAAAAAAATTTAATTTTTTCAAAAATATTCATAAACTAAAATATCTACTGTATATTTATAATCATTGAAATTAATCAGTAATATAAAATTTTTTTCAAATAAAATTATAAAATATAACATTAAATAGCGTTATATATATAATACGGTATTAAAACTAAACTTATATGTAATCAAATTATAATAATTAATATTGTATAATAAAATACTTTATTATAAAATACATCAAATTAATAAATTATCGAAACATGAATTTTAAATAACACGAAACTATTTGTATAATATTATTATAATATTTGAAAACTATACGAAAAAACAATCTGTCTTTCCAATAATTATAATCTGATTTTATATATTGAATATATTATAAGTTATAAAATATATTGTAACTCATGCTTTGATTCATAATATAATAAAGTATTTAAAATTTTTCAAAATACTTAATAAATAATAAAATAATAATAGAAAATAAAATCTAATTAAAAAAATCTAAATAGAAAAAAATGGGAAAATACTATTAAAAAAACAAACTTGTATTTTCAGACTTTTTAAAATGTTTCTTTTTTTTTCATATTTAATTTCATTTTTTTTTCTATTTATTTGACAAAATATAAAATATGTAAAATTAAATATTTAAAAAAAATATTTATTTAAAAAATCATTAAAAGAAGAATAATAATCAACTTTTTTAATTTTTAAATACACAACATAAGATAGATTATTTATTATTCTTTAATATTTCTCATATTTTTTATATAGAAAAGCAAGATTTAAAAATTTATAAAATTTAAAAAGATATAAATACAATTAATTAAAAAAATACAAAAAATTAAATATTAATTAATTCTAAGTATAATATATAAAAAAAATTAAAAAATGTATGATATCTTTTCCATAGATTTCTATAATTTTAAAGATGTACAGTGTATATTATATTTTTTTAATCCATTCGTATAAATTATAAATTATATTACGTTTAATTATATTAAATAATGTATTATATAATATTATATAAAACATATATAATATATAAGTGTTATTATATAACATATATACATATATTATATAACACATATATAATATTAATAGTTGTTTATCTATAATTATTAATTATCAATTTATTGATTCAAATACTAAATCAAAATCAAAAGCAATCATATATTTAAAATACTTATCTGGTTATGTTATTAATTATTTTACTCTCTTTTCTGTCAGAAATATCTAACAAATTACAATACAATACAATTAATATAAAGGCATAATGTTTTTAAGCTTTATATTGCAATAAATATAATCAATATAAAATTAATTTACTAAAGGATCTCTACTAAAGTTAATTTGAAATTTATTTAAAATTTTAATATATATAATATATAAGATATATAAAATAAGAAAATAAATTTATAAAATAAATATCTAAGTAGTTAAATTTTAACTATTTGAAATTAAAGTTAAATATAAATTTCAACAATAAACAATATAATTTAATTTTTTATATAAAAATTAAGTAATAATAAAAAAAAATTAAATAATATAAAAAAAACAATCTGAATAGAATAGAGAATTTGTATAAGAAGAAAGATTCTTATAATGAATTAATTTTGTTAATTTATAATTTCGTTAAAAGAAAATGTTTAAGTGATTAATTTCTGAATAATCGAGAAAAGCATAGAAAATAAATATGAAAAATATGGAAACAAAATAAATAACAAAATTCATTTTAGCAAAAAATATTATTGTTCTTATTTAATTGCACACTAGTTTTCAATTTCTTGCATATGAAAGTAAATTAAATTAGTTAATTAGCAAAAAAAAAAAAAAGAAAAGCAAATAAAGCTAACGAAAAACAATCTGATAAAGAAAAACGAAAAAACAGAAATAAAAAGTGAAAGGATAGATCAGCAAAGGAGCAAGAAAAAATAAATGAAGCAAAAAAAAAGCAACATAAAAGAAAACAAAAAAGGTAGAAAAAGAATGACAAAGGATTTGTAGTATGAGAGGAAGTGGTAGAGATCTAGCTATCAGCGGAAATATGAATCAGGAAAACGAACATAAAAAAGATAAAAGAAAGAAAATTATCTACAGTGAAAAAGAAAAGAAAAAAAGAATAAAAAGTAAAAAAAAAAATAAAATGAAAAAAAATAGGAAGATAAATTATAGAAAAAGTAAAAAAAAAAAAAGAATGATGAGAAAAGAATAAAGATAAAAAAAGAATTAGTTATGAAAAAAAGAGGAAAAAGTTTTTGGCTTATAATTGACGCTCTAGAAAACTTTTTTTGTTAAAAATTTGAGTTTTGAATTATTGTTAAAAATTCAATATCTAAATAAAGGATCAATGATTCTAATTATGCAATATATTGTGTAATATATTTTAAAACAAACGAAAGTCAAAAATCAAAAGTCAATATTTTGATTTTTAATGAATTGATTACAATAATAAAAGAAAATTACAAAAAAAGAAAAATTATTATTTATTATATTATAAAATAACAAAATTCTTTCAAAAAAAAACATTTTTTAATTGCTTTATATTACTTTAGTAATCATTTTATATAATGTTTTATTGAAATACTAATTTTATAATAACATTATATTTTCAAACAATATTATTACAAAGAAAATTCTTATTGATATAAGTGCATACGAATATATAATATAATAATATCGATAATAGAAAAATATATTTTGTTCAAATGATTATTAAGAAAAAAACATTATATATATAGTTTATTGATTAAATAAAATAATAAAACATAACATTTAAAATTAATATATTGTGTGATAGAGTTGTATAAATATAAAAACAATAATTAAATGCACGTATTAGAAGAAAATCGAAATATGAATTGTTCAATTTATGATCATTATCATCAATATTTTTATAAACAGAATTATGCAAAAATCGTAAAGTTCGATTTAAAAAAAAATACAGATGCATTTTACAAATATATCGATACTCAAGAATATATAAAAATGGTACAAAAGAATTTATTTTTGATAAATAATAATGGATAAATTCTTAAAATATTTAAATAAAAAATTAAATTTTAATAATTTAACGATAATGATATTGATGCTTATCATACAGAATATTGATATATATTTTTGCGACATTTTTAAAGAATAAAATATAAAAATTAAGTTAAAATATTGATTAAGGTTTGTTAAATAATTTAAATTTCCGTTAAATAAAAGAAAATAGAATAACCTGATAAAAGACATCTTCTTGTTGCTTCCTTTAACTCAAATTTAAATTGCTTATAATTGCTTATAATGAATAAATTTCAACAATACTTTTATATTTCATATATTTTTTCTTTTTTTTAATCTCTAGAATCAATTCTTTGCAGATTAGATTTGCAGGACATATTATTTTAATGTATTTCAAATTTCACAAGAATTATTTAAAAATCATAAATTACAGAAACTTTTTATATTTCTCTTCTATTATTCTTTTCATTCCTACCATTACATTCTTTTATCTAATTAACAAGATAAATATATATCCAAATTTATTTTCTTCGAAATCTTCTTATCTCGAAAATCTCTATGTGATTTATCTATCTCTACAAATATGTGTCAATTTGACGCTTATCCATAGAATTAAATGTATAAGAAATATCCATAAATCTATACTTAAAAGTATTTGATGAATATAATATATAAATAATATTTATAATACATTTTAATACATATAGGGTTTTAAAAATTATGATATAAATAATAAATATAATTGAATGTTGATTTTAAATGTAAATATAAGTAACATAAATATATAATAATATTTTTATTCAATTTTTAAATAAATTATATTTGAAAATTTTTCATATACAAATAAAATTGATGAATACAAACTAATGAATACAAATAAATTATTAATAAATGATTACTCTATGAAAATAAGCAAAAAAATAAATAAATAAATAATAATAAAATTTTATTATTTATATTTTTGTTTCTAAAAAATTTGAGATTGAATATTTACAATTAAGAAAAATTTCGTCTTTAAACGATGAAATTCGACTTTTTTGAAAACTAATTTTTAAATGAAACAATTTATTTTATATTTTTCCTTTCTAAATGTAGAATTATTTTCTACTAATAGTTTATTTACTATGAATCGAAAATTAATCAATTTCATTTGTATTCGAAAATTTTTTAAGTACAAAAGTTTATTTTATTTTTTTCAATTTATTTTTATATATACAATCGCTATTTGATCGTTTATAGTTTCGAGAATATCTTTATGAGAATATCTATATTAACTATTTTGAAAATGTTAATTATATCGTATTATAATATAATTATTTATATGATAATATATACAATATGTACTTATAATATGATAACATGTATAGTAAGTGTAACATGTAATATTACACATATTTTACAAATTAATAATAATTTTTTACATTCAATATTAAAATTTATTTTGTTTCTTATTTTTCTTCTTATCTTTTTTATTCGAAAAATGAATGATTATAATTAACAATAAAATATTGGTAGGAAGAACTTTATAAAATATATTTTCAAGAATTATGTATTGAATTCCCATTTCAACATCGGAAAAAATATTCTGCAAAAGAATTTCATTTTTTCGGAAGATTGTTCTCGTTCGATGAATTTTATCTACTAGTAATCATATAGTAAATTCAACATTGCTATTCTATATTCAAATTTTTCTTTAGGAATATCATTTTAACATATGATGCTCCTATCAATACGATAAATAATGGCCATATATCTTAAACCAAGAAATGTATTGATTTATCTTTTGCATTTTCTACGAACACTCTTTTAAATATATTTAAATATAATTCTTTTTATAATTTTGAATCAATTAATGTCAATAAAAATATATAAATAGTATTAATCGTTTTTATTTTTAAGAACTCTTATACATTTAAAAACTTTCTGTGCTTTTATAAATACTGCTTATGTAATTGATTCTGTATAAATAAAAACAAAATAAATAAAAAAACAAATATTACTTTATAATACTATATAATACTATTTGTATTGAATAAATATAAATAATGATAAAAAAAAGAGATAATGTACATAAAAATTACAATTTTTATTTTTCTTACAATTGAATTTTCATATTTTTATTTAATATTCAATATTCAGTCTTGTTTATTTTATATTAATTAATTAAAAGAATACTTTTAAATTTCTATTTATTTATAATTTCTTGAACTTAATAATTATATATTTTATTCGAATTGCATATAATAATTTCAAAATGGTGACATATAAAATAATAACTTTTTTATAGATTTACATATTATTTTATAGATTTATTTATAGATTTAGATTATAGATTTAAAATTTATTAATATTAAATTAATATAACTATATATATAATATAACTTATTAATAAATTATTAATAAATCTATTAAATTAAAAGTAATTTTATTGTTGAAATAATAAGTTACCTTATTCTTGTATTATTCCTTTTTTGTGCAGAATTTTTTTTATTGAAAGTATGATTGAAAAATTATATACAAAAAAAATTATGAATTATTCATTATATTTGGTCTTTTCATATTTATTTATATTATAAATTACAATATTATATTTGTTAATATATCAAATTTTTTTTCTATGTGCATTCGTTTCTTTTTTTTATATTTCTGATAGTTTATCCTTTACTTTGATATACAGTTTCTATTTCTGAAGATTCTTTACTCTTTACTTATCTTTAAATCCATCTGATTCGAGTGTATTTGAGAGAAGAGGAGCTGATAGATTGGAAACTCTCAGTTTCCTATCTGAACCAGAAATAGGTTAGATTTCCTAGTTCTCTCGATAAACTTGTACACATAGTAGATGTAATCAATGTTATACAAGCTGTTTATAAACTTTCTTTCACCTTAACAAAGTGATGACTGTCGTTGATATTGATCACGAAATTCTATAAACGTAACATAAATCTGAATAAATAAATGATATATCTTAAGTATTTATAATTGAATTTCTTATAATCATATTGTAAATTTTCTTTTAATCTATTTCATTAATTTTAACATAACATCGAAATTTTGAATTAAAACTTAAATATATATTAAATTAATTAAAACAAATTAAACAATATTAATATAATAATTATTATAATTTTAATAAATAATACTTGGATTCAAAAAATTTAATATATTCAATTTCTATTTTAAAATAAATATTTATAAAAATAATTAATCAACTTAATAACTATTTATAATTTTTTATAACATATCTAACTCATTTCAAATTCAATATATTTGATTAGTTATTTTTTGATCAATTTGAATAAAAAAAGAGTGTAAATACTTTAAAAACAATTATATATTACAAAATGAAATTCGATTTCTGTAATTAATTATTTAAAAAGAATATAATTATCAGTAAATTTATTATTCTTAATATATAATATAGAATTAGATATATAGAATAGATACATTAAAAATATTTGATATAATGAAACGATATAATGTCATTAATATTGTACTTGTTTTATCTTTATTTTTCAAAAAATAAATATAATTGAATATTTACATTGTAAATCCATCAATAATTTTATAATTTTATATATTTAATATACCATCATATACCAGAGATTTTTTTATTCATAACTTTTTAAATAATATTGTATTTCCGTTCTTTTTCGTGCATTTTAATTATGTTTATTTGAAAATAACATCTAAAATATATTCATACATTGTTTTTCATTTTACTTAATGACAGTGATATTAAAAATAATATTTAAAGAACGTTGAATTTATATAGAAAGAAAACTATATTGCAATCAAACAAATATTTAATTAAATAAGAGAATGTAAATGATTTTGATTAATTTTAATAATTCTCTTCTTGAAATAATTATTTATAAATATGTTAAAATATAATGAATTTTATAAACATAAAATATTACTAATTATAATAATTTTTTTATTTATTTTTTATTTTTTATTTTATTTTAAAAACAATATAAAGAAGAATAAAATTAATAATAATAATAATAAATGTGATAAAAATTTTTAATGATAGTTGACCTTGATATATATTATCAATGACATTTTTTTGAATAATTTTCAAAAGACATTAGCAATCATTCGTTTTTTATTAAAAACATTAACAAAATATCTTTTATGAGTAGAGCGTACTTTTTTGATAGTTTTTCGTCAGATTAGTAGATATTGAAATTATTATAATCATTTTCCAGTAATCTTCAGAAGTTTTTAGTTATTATTCATTTTGTTAAAAAGTTATTAATAAATAAAATTGAAAATGTTAACATATGTTTAATTTTATAATATATTATATTTTTAATATTTGAAATGATGTAATTTGAATTAATCTCGCTTTATTGTAGTCAATCAATAATTAACTGCAGTAATACACCAAATTTAAATTCATTTAATTATAAATTAGCTTTAATTATAATAAATAGCAAATATAGTTTAAACCTAATCTAATCTAAGATAGATTTAATTCAAACAATATTTTTATTTTTAATTATTCGAAATACATTAGATAAATCAACACAAATTCCGAAAGAAAGAAAATATATATAATATTGTAATATTGTAAAATAAGAAAATATTAATAATATTCTAATCTAATCTAATCTAATTTAATATAATCTAACTTAAAACAAATTTAATTCAAATAATATGTATGTAAAATATTTCTCATCATGGTAACTTTAATTATAATTTCACATATTATTACTTTAAATTCTTATTTAAAAAATTATTTCAAAAAATATCTTAATATTTTATATATATTTTAATTTAATATATTACATATATATTATATATATGCATAATATATTACATTTATATATTATATATATATATTTTTTTTATATAATTATTTTTTATATAATTTAATCAAATCAATTTTAAACATTAGAAATATAATAAAAGATATAATATTATTAATTTTATTATTAATAACTTTTTAAAATTAATTTAAAAAATTAAAAATTAAGATCGATAATTAAAATCTAAATAGTATTCTTACTTTGACTTACTTTGATGACATATGTCAAGCTATTGAAATTGGATTTCTTTTTATCAATATCTACTTAAAGAAAATATTATAATAAATATTTTATATCAAAATATATTGAAATTATTTTATAATTTATATATTATTAAATTCATTAAATTTAACTAATATACTATTTTATTTTTTTATACTAATATACTAATATACTGTTTTATTTTTTTTTAAATGTACATTTATTAATATATTTTCATTCTTTTATAAATTGAAATTAAATTATTGCATTATTTTATTACTTATTATTTAAGTAGCAAAAATTTCAAACTAATAAATTGTTATTATAAATAATAGTGTATACGTATAATTTCAATGGAATATTTAAGAAATATTATAATAGATACATTTAGAAAATGTATATACTTAAAAGATTTCATTGATTTGTTGAAAATGCAATATATTCTATTTTTACGATTGTTACATCTAAATCTTGTACTGAAAAACTCTGCTTCTGAAGAGTAAAGAGTTCCCTATTCATTTCAACAAAATATTCTAGGTCATTCAGTCTTACTATTCAGCTCT
Organism: Apis mellifera; assembly: GCF_003254395.2. NCBI lineage: Eukaryota > Metazoa > Arthropoda > Insecta > Hymenoptera > Apidae > Apis > Apis mellifera. Next base: position 6,487,319 of record NC_037644.1, on the reverse strand, counting down.
GAGATGATACTTTTCTTAAAAGTGCTAATTTTTATTATTTTTTTTCAATAAGTTGATAATTATAATTATTTCATTTCACATTTTATGTTAATTATTATATTATACATATTAGATTATATATGCATAATGAAAATAATCAGTCACTAGTGTAACATTGACTTTTATATTTTATATTGAATATATTTATATGGAATAAATATATATTATATTATATTATATATATATATATATATATATATATATATAAATTAATAAAAAAATTCTATAGTATATTGAGATATATTTTATATCAGATGCTAGAAAATAAAAAGAATTTATGCTAAAACAAGCTATTATTAAAATATTTTTAAAAAAATATATCGGAGAAATTTGCATATTAATGTTCGGATATTTAAAAATTTGTGTTAAATTTTAGCTATCTTTTAAAAGTTAAATATTAGATTTAATAATTTCTTAATTCTAATATATGGTTTAAGTTATTTAATATATTAAAAATTATTTTTTATTAATAATCAAATCTATGTTTTATTTCTAGTATAAATTTATTATTTTTATTGTATATATTATTTTTATTTTTATTGTATTATTTATATGTATTATTGTTTTTTATCCATTCGATGATCTAATTTATTGCATAAAAATAATCATACAACTATATTAAACTCATCACTTTAGTTTAATAATTTAAATTTGTAATATGTCTCAATATTTTTATAAATTAAAATTTCAATTTTATTATTCGATTATTTTAAAACAATAAATAAATAAAGCTTTTATTGAACAGTTTGTTATGAAACAAAAAATTTCTATTTTCTAATATTTACATATTATACTTCAATATATTACAAAATCTTTTTGTTAATCTCGATATAAAATTATCAAAATTATATTTATATCCAAATCATTTTATTATTTACTATTTATCTTAAAAAAAATAATTTTTTTCATAAAATTCTATATATATTATTTTAACTTTTTCGATTTATTCCACTTTTTTTATATAAAGAAGTTCTAGTAGTGCTTGGTTTTCTTTTATATAAAACTAAAATATCCAATCATGATAAAACAAGAAAAATAGAAATGAAGAGAAAATTATCTTATTTATGTAAAACAAAACTCTAATTTTTTATCATATTCATAAGCTTTTAAGATGCAACAATTATATTGTTCGTATAGTGACGTTAGTATTATTTCTATCTAATTATTTAATTTTATGAAATTGATTGAAAATAACACGAAATAATAATAAAGGAATTAATACATATATTAATATAAAAGGAATTAAATTATAATATATATAATCTAGGATTATGTATATATTATAACACATGCAATTTGCTATTTATAATGAAAAAGACTTAAGTAAATCATTATTTAAAATTATTCTTAGTTAAATTATTATTTCTGCTAACAAAAACAGAAACGAAAGCGTAAACTAACCAGTTTGTTCTATTAATTCTTTTTAAATGCTAAAAACCTAGAATTAACGAGTTTTTAAATTAAATTAATTCAAATGATCGATAAATTTCCATAGAAAATATTAAATAGAAAAATAAGATGCTCATTAAACAAGAATCATCTTACGAATTTAGTAGTGTAATTTTTAAAAACAACAATTGTTTTTATTATCGAGCAATGGACTGATGGATCGTGGGAAGTGTAGAAGACAAAGAAGAACGATCGCGGTTGGAGAGGGAAAAGCTAGAGGAAGAATGGGGATGAATTCGAGTAAGGGTCGCAGCGCTGTAGCGGCCAAGTTGGGAAACACGGATGGGGTTGGCTCGCAAGCTCTTTTAGTCGCGGACAAGCCGCCATGCGAGGATAACATCGGATGTGTAATATCGTGATAGAAGTTTGTTCAACGTTACAACACGTCTGTTACTAATATACGATTATCTGTAAGAATATCTGTGATTAAATTTAGAATGATCTTTGTGTGAAAAATTTTTTTTACGTATTTTCGTCAATAATTGTTTATCACCACGTGGTAAATCGAATGTCATAAAGAGCGCGGGCAGTGGATTCGTCAGATAAATTGAAACATTTCTGTTTAAACATCGTACAGGCGCTTTGCGCTTGCGAATGAGTGCGTAACTGAGCTTAGCAGCCAGCAATTAGAGTTCGTCGATGTTCTGGTTTTGTTGCGAGGCGATGTGAAGCTTTGCAATAATTCGGAACACCCGCAGCGTGTTTCTCATCTAAGAAGTTTGCTTTCCCACCAATCAATTAAGTTTTCAACTACATTTGATAACATTTATTTGCGATTAGATCGTTCCATCTGAATTAAATGAGACGATTTATTTCTAGTGACTGTTTTCGTGTTTTATGTGTTACTCCAATTGATTTTTTTCCTTCTCTTTTTTTCATTTTTTTGAATTTTAATATTATATTGATATATAATTTGAATTTTAATAATTATTATTAAAATTCTCTAAAATTTTTATTAAAATTCTCTAAAATTATTTCTCTAAAATTTCTCTAAATTTATATCAAATCAGAATATAAATTAGAATATGTGAATTTTTATTATAAGCTGATGACATTAAATATTTCATTTATTTTTATTTTTTCCCTCTTTTATAAAAATATATTATTGATTCTTTCTCTGACATAGTACAAAGATTGTGATAAAAAAAATGGATAAATGTTTTTTCAATTAATTTTATTACAAATTTTGATAGTATTTAAAATGATTTTAATAATTAAAACAATATATACTTTGTTTTATATTTTGAAAATTTTTTATAAAAAATGTACTAAATTTTATTATTAATGATCATATTAATGTTCTTAAATATTTTAAGGTTCATTTTAAATTTCAAGAGATGTTATCATTTACAAAAAATAATTACATTATCATATTTTTTTAATATTCTCTCGTTTAAAATTTATATATTTCATTTAAAGGAAAATTTAAAGAAAATTTAAAAAAAATAAAAATTTAAAGAAAAATAATTATACAAAACACATCAAATTATTCATAAAATTTATTGCTTTCTCTTTAATCATAAAAATGTAAAAATATGTTGCTTTCGCGTTTAGGAAAATTGAAATATATATTATATTGTAACAAAATTATAAATATTTCAGAATTCGGCAAATGATATAAAATAATTTCATAGATGTTTAGATAAACAAAGAAATTGTAAATTTGCTTTGTTTTCTTTAATTATAATATCTACAAGAATAAATAGCTATATAAATAGATATTATTCCTATTATATCTATAAAGATCATATAAAAAACGATTTGAGATAATAAAAATGCAAAAAATTAAAAGAAATTAATTGGATTATTTTAGATTTTAGATACATAACAAATATAACAACAATCAATTTCAAAAGAAAATCTATATTTTGAAATTTTATTCAGTCAAAAAGAGATTGATACAATTTCAAAATAAGAAAATAAAACAAATATTCTATTCTAAATGTAACAAGAAAGTGATCTATATTTTATATTTTTTCTTAAATTCATCAAAGAATTACAATTGTTTTACAATTTTTTAATTATTGAAAAATATTTGTGTTTTTAACTATTTTAATTATTGCAAAATATATTTGATTTATCATTTCCTAATTTAAAATCAAATTTAAAATAAAATTATTTTATCAATTTATTACAGTATATATTACATATACCTTAAAGAATTATTTTTTTCAAAATACATATCATTACATAATCTATAAACTATAATCTATTAAAATCTACAAATTATTAAAATTATTATAACAAGAAAAAATTATATATAAAAAATTATGTATAAAAAATTTTTATTTTAATATGTTTTCTTTGAAATGTAATTATTTTTATAATTAAAATAAAAATTACGCAATTTTTTTTTGGTTTATTAAACAAACAATTGTTTCTCAATGCTGTCTTCATTATATATGTATATAATTGCAATATTTTGACTAAATATCATGATATTAATTATTCAATATATATATATATATATATATATATATATATATATATATATATATATTTATATATTTTTATTTATTAAAAGAAATTTATTTCTATTTATTAAAATATTAATCATAAAATATTTTTATATTTGAACTTTCAATCTGAAAATCAAAAATTAAAAAAGAAATATTTTTAAAAAAAACTATATTTTTAAGAATATTATTTCAATTAATAAGATCTTTAATTTTAAATACAAAACACAAAATGATACAAGAATCTTATTTAATGTAAATTGTCATTTACAAATGTAAGTTTAATGTAATGTTATTTAAAATAAATTAAAATTAATGTGAAGAATAAGCTAAAAAAAAAGAACAATTGATAAGCATTAAAAATAAATATCAAATCATATATCTATATGTTTATTTATTAATAAAAATAAAAATGAAAAGATGAGAAATAATAAAACAATTAACATATATTTATTTAATATATGAATTTTCAATGATTTAGAAAAATTGAGTAAAAGATAGAATTTCTATGGAGAAAATCTCTCAGAAATTCGTTGGAAAATGAAGCAGTTACATGGCACGACAGACCAATCTCTTGTAACGCCGTTCCCTTTTTGAGCTTGTCAGATTAGATGGGATCATGTGATGCACAGTGCAACACGGTGACGTACTTTTCACGGTGAGAGTGAATGGATTCTGCATCCTTTGCGATCAGTTAATAACTGTACGTGCTTTTCACGTGAGTTTGTGCAACGTACCGTCTGTTCGATTAAGTGTAAAGTGAAAGATACGGCTTTACGGCTATTTCGATTTAATGCAGTGCAACGATAAAGTGGTCAGAGTTATAGTGTCATCCAGAATAATTTCAAAAATTATTTTTACTTCCGCAAAACTTTACATTTTTATATCTTTTAATTGAATTCTTTCAGATATTTTTTCTTTTTTCCAATTAAAAATTAAAATAATTTTTGTTATTTGAGTTAGTTATTAATTTATATGAGAAATATTAATATTTTATTTTATTTAATGTGAATTTGTTATGAAAGTGATGAAAGTGATAAAACTTAAATATTGCATAAATAATTAATATATTTTTAAAATATCAGTTCGCATAAAAGAAGTGAATTCGAAAATATTAGTATCTAATAAAGCATTTATTTTTAATATTGCATAAAAAGTCATTTTTCATTTTTAATTTTTCATTAATTTTGCAACATAAAAGCGTTCTGTTGTGCATTAATTTTAATATTAAGAAATGAATATTGATAAATAAAACTATACATGAATTTTGCAATAATTTTTTAGCAATAATCTTCTTTTTCTAAAATTTAAAACGTCTAAAACGAAAAATATGATTGATATTTCTTATTAATTTTTTTTATTGTTAATTTCATAAAGTCTTCGACATTTATTTTTTATTAACTTCATATTTTCATTATTGATAATTACAGTTCACGATACAAAATTTCATTTAAAATGATATATAAAATGTTTATTTAAAAATAATGCGAATATTAAAATTTTAATATATTTTTTTAAATATTTAAACAATATTTAAACAATAAAATGAATAGAAATAATGAAATGAAGTTATAATTATTACATTTATAGAATTTCATAATTTTTATAATTAAATTTTTTGTCACTGAGAGAACAAATAATTATAAATATGTATTGTATATTTTTTTCTCGTAAAGAATTATATCTGATATCATTTTCTTTATAAACGTATTTTACATCAATTATAAATTATTATTATGATTTCCATGATAGATAAGTAACATCAATATCATATATTTTAAAAAATTTATTATGAATTTAAGTAAGACTTTTAAAATATAAAATAATTATTTATATAAATATGATTTTAAGAAATTATTCATATTTTATAAATATTTTATTTTTATACTAATTTTTATACTTAAAATAAAAATCTAAAATCATAGCAAAATTGTTGTTATAGATAAAAAATTAAAGAAATATTAATGGAAATTATTGAAAAAAAATTGTATATAACGAAATATATATAAATAATATATGAAAATCTATAGATTTAAATAGATAATAAACTATATTTTTTTTAATATTTATTATAAATAAAATATTAAACATAATTTTCATTTCATTATTATATTTAAATCCTTTGTTATATAAACAGTAATATATTGTGAAAAATGTTATTATACTTATATTATTAATTAACAATCTCGCTTTATTATTTAAAGTTTTAATATGATTTCACATATATCTACATTCATTAAATATATATTTATATATTATATATTATATATTATATTATATTATACTATATATTATATAAAATATATATTTTATATAATATATTATATTTAATATAATATATATTATTATTATATATACATATTATAATTATATTATTATATATTATATATTAATATATAATATATATTATTTATACTATTTATATAAAATAATATATATAATATATAAAATAAAAATTTATAATAGTATAATACAATGAAATATATAAATTTTTTTTTCTTTTTTGTGAAAAATTATTAATCCATTATAAATCATTTTTACAAAAAATATTTTAAAGAAATTTTTATTCCATTTTTTTAAAAGATAAAATTTTATATATCAAATACAAAAAGAATTTCTAGAATGTTTTTTTTTCGAAAATATCATTTATAACTATCTTATTGTTAAAAATATAATAATCTCTTGTTTTTATCGTGCAATCTTTTTAAAAATAAGGAAAATACACTTTTCTTATATCCAAACTGTTGCTTGCAGTCGTAACTAACGATACAACTTCCGTGTCCATCTTTCTGATGTATAAAACGTTCCTGAAAAGAAACAAAGCCAATATACGTGTAACTAAGAAGACCAGTTTCTAGATTGTCGGGACATTAACAGTTTTCCTTTTCAATAAAATTTCTATCTAATGTAATAGATATTATTCCTCGACGATTCAGAGAAGTTTTTTATTATTCTAAATATCTCGATATTTATAAATATTTCTAATAAAATTTAAATGATATACTTTAAATGATATATTTGATAATTATTTTATTTAGAATTATGAAATTAATTAATTTATTAATAAAAAAGTGAACTTATTTACTTACATACTCAATTTATTCATACAAAATCATAGATCTAATTATGATTTGAATAAATTTATTAATATTACAATATATAAAAGAGTAAAGACTAATATTTTAAATTTTTTTATTTTTTTTTATTATTATTTTCTTTGTTTGTCGTTTAAATAAAACGATATTCAAGTGCAGAAAAATATGATAATGTATATAATGTACATAATATTATATAAATTGTAATTTGTATCACAAATATTTTGTCCGTGAACAAATGAAAATCAAATCTAACTTAGTTTTCTTGTCGCGAATAATAAAAATATTACTTAATGACAATAATATATAAATAATATAAATAATATAAATAAATGTAATTCCAATACATACAATATTATAAAATGCAATTAGGCTTTAATACGGATAATAAATTTCCAAAATTTTTGTTGTTATGTAACTTTTTCATAATTAGAATTCATAGAAAAATAAATTGATAACGATTATAATTTCTTTTCCAAATGTTATATATCATTATTATATAGCATTATTAGAAGCAATGATTCAATTTAAATTCTACTCATATCCATATTCTGATTCATAATCGCTTCAATCTTAAATTGCACTGTTACATATATCCGATAACTCTCAGGCTACTTTAATTCCGAAGACTTGCTGCATCTGTTAGGTGTTATAGCAATAGAAGAGATAGTCTCGCCAACGGGGATAGAAAGACCCAATTACATCTCGTTTCAAAATTAAACGAATACATACAAGACGTTTGAGACATCTTAACTACCATGGGATTTGTACCAGCCTCCTCTAACTGTCGAGATTGGTTTAAGCACTCTAAATGAGTTGTACCAATCATTGGTCTTTTTGGTGTTGTACATCTATCGATTATGAATTCATCTTGTTGTGACACGTTAGAGGAAAATCATTGACGAAGAAATGGATTTTGAGAAGTATGCTACGATGATAGAATGATTTAGAAAATAGGATCTGGTATTAGAATTTATCGTGACTTTTTGGATATAAAAAATAATGATATTAAAAGACAAATCATTAAGCCACAATTTTCTATTCCATCACTATCTTGTAATCTGCATTAAGAAATATTAAATTGAAAAATAATATTTTAATTAAAATTACGTAATTAAGATTACAATTTTAATAATATTATAATAATAAAAATATAATATAAATTTATTAATATACAGAGAGTGCATAGAAAAATTTTTTAGTTTTTATTTTATTTTCTGTATAATGAAAAATTTGATCGAAAAAGAAACTTTAAAAAATCTGTTTTTGTAATAAAATATTTTATTCACCATTATTTAAAAATATATATATTTATTATATAATATATATTTTTTATTTATATTATTATTTAGATTCAATTTTTGATCATAGATAAAATAACTATTTCAAATATTCTATTGAATAATTTTGTAAATAACTTAAATTAAATAATTGAAAATGATAGTTTAAACTTTATTTATATATATATATATATATATATATATATATATATATATATATATATATATATATATATAAATTTCTATCTTCACTTTCTTCTTGCAATTTGCATTTTAATTTCACATATATATATATATATATATATATATATATATATATCATACACAAGTAAAATAATATATCATATTTTTTAATTTTTTCATTTTTTATTTATTAATAAAAAAACTAAATTAAAACTATTATTTATTAATAATTACAAATATTAATCAAAAATTTTGTCTGGCATAAAAATCTTCTTTTCCTTACATATAAAAATGCATAAAGAAAATAATTATTAATATTATATATTATCATTTTTTAAAATATAAAAGTGTTATAAAGTTAAGCGAAACTTTAAATTTATAATTTTTTATAATATTCTGTTATTAAAATATTTTCAAACAAAATTTCATTCAAAATTTGAATAAATGTTAAAACATTGTTAAATAATTTTATTCTATCAAAGAAATTTTTCGTTAAGAAAAAATTGTTTTATAATTCATATATTTTATACACAAAAACTTTTAATAATATTAAGATAATGTATTAATATTAATATTATTAATATTTTATTAATATTAAGATTAATATTAAGATTTTATTAATGTTAATATTTCAATATTTAATTAATACATATAAACTTTTATTAAAATTAGGATTTTTCATAAAATAGCATACAAAGAGTAAAATATACAAATAATATAAAATTTATTTAATTTTTTACTTTAAATATAATACTAAATTAATTGACATTGATTTAAGATTCTTTTGCTTATTTTTAAAATATAAAATATCATAAATATAATATATAAGATACATAATAAAATATAAGATATAATATTTTAATAAGATATCTTTGAAGTATTAATTTTGGATCAATTAAAGATTAAAATATATATATTTCTTATTTTTTTTATATTTATTATATGTTATCAAAATTGAAAATCATATTATTATATTGTCAGTATATATTATTTCTATTATTAATTTTATTAGTTATATTACATTCATTATATTCGTCTTTTACTATTATATTTATTTAATTTTATTATTTATTAAATATTTTTTTTATTAATAATTAAAAGAATCTTTATAATATAATTATATAATATTATATAATTTTTATTATATAATTATATAATATGTTATATAATATATAATTATATGTAATATATATAATTAATAACATTTATAATTATAAAATTATAATCATTTGATCAATCAACTGATTTAAAAAAAAAATAACAAAATTTCGTTTCATATTTATATCTATATAATTTTTTATTCATGAATATTTTTAGCACTATTTTTATTGCAAAATTTGTTCCATAATCATCAAATGTTGAATGTAACATGTCTGTTTCTTTTATTAATTTCATTTTCAATTATTTTTCAATATTTTACAATATATATTTCAAATCATATCACTCTAAAATATGACATTGCATATTATTTATAATTAAAATTTCTCTTAAGCTTATTTTAAGTATTTTAATTATAAAATTGTGCATCATCATAAGTTTATTATCAATATGATGATACTATCTGTGTATTTTTACTATGAATTTATACAAAAACATTTAAAATTAATATCTTCCGTTTAAGTATTTATACATATTATAGAATATGTATCTTTTTCTATATTATATAATTTTTTAATTAATAAATTATAATTAATAATAAATAAATTAATAATTAAAAAATTTTTTATGATCTATTACATATTTATTGAAAAATATATTTTTTCATTGAATAATAAATATATCTTTATTTACTTATTTGTATTGGTTTCATTAAAATATTATAATATATTTATAAATAATAATATATTATATATTATATGAATGTAATAATATATTCATTATTAATAATATAAAATATTTAATAATGAATTTCTTTTGGATATTTCAATTAATTTTTATTCTCTATTAATATCTTTTATAAAACAAAATAAAATTAAAAATGCCGATAAATCGATAACTTTCAATGAAGGAATTTCGTTCACAGTTTAGTGAGTAAATTTCGAGTTCAAACTGGCCTACTAACTGATACAAGGAAAGTTGATAGGCTTGAACAGTGTACCAGTTATCGGAAATCTGATACGTTGTTAAAAATATCCGATGAAGCTGTCATGTGATTGGCACAAAGGATGAGAGTGTCTATTTTTAATTTGCAAAACTGAGAAAGAAAAATAAACGAATAAAAGTCGATAATAAAACTTAATATTATTTTTTTTAAAATTCGTCAGCAATAATTATTTTTCAGTATTTATAAAGTCTTATTTCAGTAAAATTATTTTTAATAAATGTTCATCCATATCGTTATCTCATTACGAAAAGTACTTAATTTAGTATCTAATGGAATCATATTGTTTTTTTTTTCAGAATTCAATGGTATAGAAGAATAAGAAAAGTTAATCAAATGTTCAAAAATTGCACGAAGTAATGAAACATGAAGACAAGACAAGCAGATTAATAGGCGATTAATGCGCTCTATGACGCCTGTTTAATGGTCTATGGTCGAATCGTGTGATACATGCGAACGAATGCACGATTTCCCTCAGAGCTTGAATTAAATGGATAGACAGGAAGAATCCATTTGTACGTCCGTTTGTATCAATTGCTTGTACCAACGTTCAAGCGACGGAAACAAAAGCTTCAAAAAAAAAAATATCGAGAACTGTTTGATACTTAGTGACGTGTTTTCTTCTTTTTTCTTAAGTGTTTTCATCAATATTTGAGAATTTTATAAAATCGATTGTCGATTTTTCGTATATTTGAAACAAGTGATCCGATTTTTCATAATTCTCAGCTCGAGAAAAACATAAGCCAGTCTTTTCAGAAGTTTTTTCGAGGCAGGAAAAGAAAACAACTGTATCGAATTACGAACAGGAAGAACTCTCATCGAAGAATATAGTGAAAGCATGTGGTTTTCGCGCACAAAAGTGTTTAATCCTCAAGAGGCCAATTTCCCGCGATATTAAAACACCAGGGGATCGAAATTACAGCCAGTGCTGGTAAAACCTTACAAATGGATTCGACGAATCGATAATGCACGATTGTAAATCCTGGTTCGGAGCAAACCACGTGTCTGATGAATAATACAATTCCTTCAATTGCATTCAATTCTCATCTTTTTGGTCACCAAGGGAAAAGTACCGAATAGAATCGTAAAATCCTTATCGATTGACACTATTACGCATTTTTGTGTCACGATATCGAAATTGTGAATCTTGATAATAAGGAAATAGTGATTGCGACGTTTTTGTTCAATGCAATATAGTGTGATCATTATTAAGTGATTAATAAAGTGAGCGAGAAGTTATTGTGATTAGTTATGATTTTAGGCAGTGATTTATATATGAAAAAAAAAATAAGTTAAGAAAACAGCATGAAAGTGATGTGGGTGTATTTATATTCTGATTTCGTATTTTATCATTTCTGTGAATAACTAATAAAAAGTGTGTTTACGACGTTCCATCGAGACCCTTCTTTCTCAGAGAAAAAGGATAAACGTAGAAAACGGAAGGAAAGAAAGTAACAGTATGAAGAACCGTCGTGGAAGGTGGCTCTACGCTGTATTCGCATTGATCACGTTCCTTCCTCAGCAAATCGGTAAGTTTATATCCATCTTATTTTTGATGTTAGAATTTAAATCGACAGAAATAATCTAAAATTTTTACATTAACTTCATAATCAAATTTTATAAGTAATGTTTAATTTTATTTCTTCCGTTTTTTATTAAATAAATATAAAAAAATTTTAATTTTTTAAGAAAATATCAATTTTATAAAACGTACATATACGCACAGTTAATAATATATATTATTTAAATTATTATTATATTAATTATAATTATTAAAATTATTTATATATATATAAATTAAATAAATTTTATTTTATTAATTAAATTTATTTTATATTTTTTACTTTCACATATAGAATAAATTTCTAGCTATATTCCATTCAGAAATTATATTTTCTTGATTTTAATAATTACTAATGATTTTCAATAATTAATATAAATAAAATAGATGAAATATTAAAAATTCTATATAAATTTCTTATGAAGCAGGGACTTAAATACATATTTTTATTAATTATGAATTACTTTTATTTGTTGTTTTATTATACTGAATTTATAAATAATCTATGCATATAAATAATCTATGATTATCTTTGTTCAAATAAAGTTAACTTAATATATAATCTTATAATCATATATAGATCATAAAATATACAATAAAACCAATTTTCTTAAAGTTTTATATTAACATTTCCTTAAAGTTATATATTATTAAATATAACATAATCAATAAAACATCTCGCGATTTAGCATTTGTGAAGAATTTTTCGAGTAATTCGCACGCAAGGCTTTTTGTAGTAGTGAAAACGAAAACAGTTATCCCGGAAATTTGCAGCATCAGTAAAAAGTCATGAAATACCAGTAGATAAGAAACTTCGAATGCTTTCACAATTAAGAAAAGACACAGCTATTCTATTCAAGCATTCTTAAGTATCTTTAACCGCTATCGCGATTTAGTTGATTTCCATAGTAAATTCATAGATAAAAGAATTAAGATCATCGAAAATCTTCTATAAAAGGCAAGTTGTCAATAATTTTAATGAAATAAAATGATATTTTAAATATTTTCAATTATGACAATTAATTATACAAATTAATATAAATAAATAATAATTTAAGACATTCTTCCTTGAGAAAACGTTTATTTTATTTTTCTAATGTTCTAATAAATTCATAATCATAAAAATTATTGATACTCATAAAAACTATGAATTTCAAGATATTTTATTTATTCATTATGATAATCTTATTTTAAAAAGAAATAACTGAGAATTTATTTGTTTATTAAAGATATAAAATAGAAAGGATATCTTTAAAGGATATAAAATAGAAAGATTCTTTAAAATTTCTCAAATTCATTAAATTCATTAAAGAACTGTCGATAATTTGAATTTTTAATTATAGTTATCAAAATTCACAAGAATTCTAATGCTTATGATTTACAATTCTTTGTATAAAAAGACAGAATTATAGTTCATAGTCAACACATAAATATTAATTTTGAATTCTAAATAATCATATATATAATATACATTAATAAATATCTGTAACAGATTATTGTGTGAAAAAATAAAAAAATAATTTCATGTTTTTTTCGAAATCTTTCAGATATACATATAAAAATCTAAATGTATTTTTGTATACGTTTCTACAAGAATATGAAAATATATTTCTTAGAAATATTCTCTTAATTATTCTTTTCCGAAAATAAATTTTATGACCTGATTTTTATTATTCAGTTATTTAAGACATGATTCTGCAAAGCTTAATAAATTCAGGCAGATCCAGAATAAAAAGTACTTATTTCCGTTTTTATATCCCATTCATCTTCTTTTCAAATATTATAACACACACGATAATACGATAGTTTACTATTCGCGGATGGTTTCGAAGTCTTTTCACGGATATTTGCAGTGTATTACATTGTGCTGCGCATAGAGTAAATTGTGTCGCTAAAGAGAGAATCGATAACATAAAAAGTAATGTCTATGCAATATATTTATATGTATGTGTATACTTAAAAGTATATACATATTTTCAATATTTATCAGAATCTATTTCATAAAACGAATTTTAAAAAGTTTGTACAATGCAATTTATGAAAACTTTTTTAATTAAAGCAATTATTGTAACAATGCAAAATTTGATATTGATTTCTATTTTAAAGATTACATTTTATTATTTAACAATTTAAATGAATATTTTTTATGATATAATTTAAATAATATATTTGAAAACTTATATTACGCTACCATTTTTTATATTATCAATTTAAATTTTTGTAAAATAATAATTTTCTATAAAATTTTTTTATTTATAATTTTCAATCAATGTCAATCATTTCAATAAAAATAAAAATCTATTATTTCTTAAAATAATTTCTTTATTTATAACTTATCTTCTATATATTTTATAATATTGAAAGCACTTTTACATAATATTATAAAAAAATATATAATTATATTATAAAATCCAGGATGATAAGAAAATAATTTAGTAATAAAATTAACTTTTATAATTTATTATCTTTTATATTATATTAAATTTTAATATTTTGATAGATTGATCCATAAAGTTGTATCAATAATCGTTTGTACCATGAATTTTTATATACATGTATATTATATGTTCAAATTCATTAATATTAATTAAATAAAATGTATGTTAGAAGAATAACTTTAATTAATAAAAAAATTATCAAGTTATAATATAAGAAATGAAATTAAAATTTATTAGTTTTATTGATTATTAATATGGTATTTATATTTTTCCATTTTATGTTATTTTAAACAATTTATATAATAAACAATTTATATCAGAGCATTAAATATTGAATCTCTATTTATATATATGTTATTTAAGTGAAAATGTATATTTTGATTGAAATATTTATAAAATATTATTATGATATTTTCTCTAAAATTTTATGAAATTAAACTTATTTATTATAATTTTTTATAATAAAGTAATTTTTTAATAAAATTGTAAATTGAAATCCTAGTAAATATATAATTATTTGTTCGTAATAAAATTATTTGATCAATATATTTACTAATAATAAATATTAATATGCTAATAAGATTATATTTATCTTTATATATATAAGAAGTATGTTAATTTTAAGAATAAATACAAAAAAAATTAAAATAAATTTAATAGGAATATTAATTTATAAAATTTTAAATAAAAATTGATTAACGTATCATATAATAATAAATTGTATAAGATTAAATTTATATCTATTTATTTTACTAATATAGTTAATAACATTTGTGGAAATATTCATATAAATATGTATATAATATCTTATATCAAAAGTTTGAACAAGCATTTTTCCATTTTAATTAATTTTTATTAAGATAAAATATTCAATATATTTGCAATATATCAATTTATCTTGATCATTTCTACTTGTTTCAATATATTATTTATCTATAAATAAACTAACTAAAGTAATTAATAAAAATGAAATTGAAAAACTTTTCTGCACTGTCGAAATGAAACTTATAATAAACTTATAATAATACAGTGAATTTGATTTCACATGATTTATATTTATGAGAACTTTCTTAAGTTTGTTTTGTGATAGTTTATGATAATTTTATAATATACACGAATCAGTTTTCATGTAAAAATAACATTTCAATATAGTTAAATTGAATCATTTAAAAAAGAAAAAAATAATGAATAGAAAGATTGATTTCATCAAAAGTAATCTATTCGATAAAGTTAATTATTAATGAATAAGCTATTGCTTGAAAACGTAATTTTACGAGATACTCTCAAAAAAATTCATTTTGATGCAATTTCCATGAAGACGATATCTCATCCCTTGATTTGACTACATGTATTATGGGTGAAAATTCTTCGAAAATTTGACGAACAAATTAGATTGAAGATAAATTTATTCTACTAATTCGACCAATGTTTATTCTTTTTAAGTTAATAATTCAAAAAAATAATATAAGATATTAATTAAAAAACGGGGATAATTAAGTTTGAAAATTTTTAAATTTTTTTTACGCTATGATTTTTCGCTATTATAATATTCTCGATAAAAACATGTTTCTTGCTTGATTTTAATATGAGATAAATCGAATGAAATAAATCTAAGACTTTCAATGCTATTTAATGACTTTTCGTCAGTTTGACATGTCACAATTTTATTATTGTTCGAATTGAACAAAAATACTATAATATATAAATATTATAGTTATTAATAAAAATAGTTATAAAAATTATTAATAGAAATTCAATTATACGAACATATAAATATATGTTGATTGTGTGAATAATCTACTTTAATCTTTATAACTTGTGGTTAAAATAATTTAATGAATCAATTTATTTATATTTCTGAAAAAAATAACATTAATTGCATTTATTAATGGAATTTAATTAATAGTAATTAATTAATATCAATTAATAGTAATTAATCATTAATTAATCATTAATATAATAGAAAACTAAAATATTTAATAGAAAAAATTTAGTTATGTTGTTAATTTAAAGTTATATAGTTATTTACTTAAAAAATTTTTTATATCATTAGTTAAAAAATGGTTTGCTTATTTTAATTTAGCTAATGAATCTAAAAATCTCCAATGATATGATGATAATAAATTATCGAAATTTCATTTTTTATAACAGTTTCATTATTTATAATAAATAATTATAAATGATTTGCAAATTTTTAAAAATTAAAATGATCTAAATCGATTATTCTATTTTAATATTTTAAAGAAAAAAATTCATCTAAAAGACACTTAAAATTTTTTAGAATGTTAATTAATTCTGAATACTGTTAATTAATTCTGGATGGATATGAAATATGAAATTATTGGTAGTATTTTCTTTGATATATATTTTCAATTAAGTAAAATGTTACGCTTCGTTTTTTATTGAATTCTTTGAAAACATTAAGTTTACAATAAACAATTGTTTGGGAAAGATAAGCAAATAAATTTAAAATGCAGTGTTATTATTGCAAGTGAATTTGCCTATAAAATGTAAATATCCTGACTTAAAACTTAATTTGTTGTTTTAATTTGTTGTAATATATCATGAAATTTATCAACAAAATTTATTATTTTGTTTTATCGAGTAGAATTAAGTATATGTTTTCATTTTGAACAAATGAATCAAATTTAATTCATTTTATTTTACTAAATTTTAAAATTTTCAATAATCAGATCATAATCATCAAATAATAGAGTTTAAAATCGAAATGATAATATAAGAATTATAACAAATTTTTATAATTTATTATATCTTAATATATATTTTTATTTATAATTTTTATTTTTATTTTATTTATAATTTTATTTTTTATTTTCAATTCTGTAGTTATTATATTGATTCTAAATAAATTGATTCATTTAAATTATGATTAAATCTATTCTATATATATTGGTTTTAGAATATATTAATTGTATAGAATTTTAGCATAGTTATATATTAATATTAAATCAACAACATATTGATTATTTAGTAACAAACGTTAATTTTATTAAAAATTGTAAAATTTTATCTAAACAAATATGCAATATTCGATCACGTCTAAAATCAATTTTAAATTAATCGTCAAGTAATAATTTATCACCGATAATGCAATAATGATATCGACTTCAATATAGAGTGTCCTATTTATAATTTGCCTATGTTTATATGTATAAAAACTAATATGTATAAACTATGTATAAACATAGGCAAAACAATCAGTATCCAAGATATATAATAAATTTAATTATAATGAATTTATTATAATATCTATCCATAGCAAATATTTAGATCTCCTTCGGATTGAATATGAAAATAAAATATAAAAATATCTTTAGAAGATTGAAGTTAAAATGACCGTTTATTTTAATTATATGATCGTTAATTATAATTATATGATAGCGAAATTAGTTTTATACTTATTGTTAAGTTTATTATTATAACTTCGGTCATCATAATTTTAGCCATTCGAAGACTAATTTATATTTCGTGAATCTGAAGGGTCCGTATAATATTCAACTTTTATATATAGATATTTATAATGAATATAATAATTTTACGCATCATGCATTTTGGACTACAATATATTTATATGTAAAAGCTATATATAAGTGATAATCATATACATGAATATTTAATGCATAATATTGAAAAATTTCTATTAATTATTTCAATAAATATTTGAAATTTTAATAATTTAAAATAATTTTAAATATTTGAAGTCTTATTTGTATAAATATGAATAAAAAAATATTATATTTAGTATTCATTCATAATTTGGATATTCTACAATTATTCAGATCTGCGATATAATAAAATAGAAAATAATTCTAATCAACTAAAATTATAATGACTATAGTTATTTTTCGTTATTATATACATAAAAGAAATCTTAAAACAGATTTAAGTCCATAAAGAAGTAAATTTTTAATAAATTTATTGAATATATAAATTCATACAAAATCTATAAACAGTAAAAAGTACTTCAGCTTGATTCTATATTCTATTTGATTCTATATTTTTGAATAAAAATTTGTTGATAAATATGTATATAAAAATGATTTTAATTTTTAAATTCAAGATTAAATTTTTTTTTACTGCATCGTATTTTATTCATTGCATTCTACTTAAGAAAATCTGAATCATGGATCAATTCAATAATTCTCTTGAAAACAAATATTAAATTTTCATTAATTTTTGAATTCATTTTATTTATAATTTTATAATTTATTTATAATTTATTTATAATTTGTTCATATTTTTCGATTGTAGTAGTGCAACAAAAATAGCACTTATTATGATACATAGATATTTCAGATCTATCATTATAAATCTCGTATCTTTTTTTGTTTCTTTTTTCTTATTTCTTCTTTTTTATTTATATAATAATACTTTTATTTATATATAATAATACCGAATTACCATTTTTAAAAGTTTTTATATAAAATTTGTTGCAATGTATCAATTCAATTGATTGATTTAAGTCAATAGTTAACTGTTAATTTCAGTTTCAGTTTTGTATAAGCTATTAAGTTAAAAACTTTTAGAAATGTAAGTTCGGTGTTGTTTAAAAAGCGAGAAAGAAAAAAAAGAAAAATATTATAAAGAACTTGAAAATAGAAGTAAAAAGAATAATGCAGCACAAAAATAAAATAGCAAAATGTTTCCAATAAGAATTTATTGGAAATATTCACAATCAATGTCTCTTTTCAAATATATTTAATTTTTCTTTTTCTCAATGTCTTATTGTTCATAAGGAATGAATGTATGTTTGCGGATAACTCATATATTAAAGTCGATTTCTAATTATGTGTTAAGAAAAAAATTGTTGAAATTGAAATGGTTTACAATATATTTCAAATTAATCAAAATTAATTAAGGAAAACTAATCGGCCTGATCAAAAATATATTTAAAAATATTATTTAATATATATATAATTTAATATATATATATATATTATTTAATATATATATATATATATATTATTTAATATATATATATATATATATATATATTATTTAATATATATATATATATATATATATTATTTAATATATATATATATATATATATATATATTATTTAATATATATATATATATTATTTAATATATAATTTTATTTATAAATCATTCTGTAACATAATTCTTACTAATTAAAATATGGACTTGGATCAATTTAAGATAACTTTATAAATATATTCATGAATAGATTCAGAAAATCTGCACTTTTTTTCTTTTCTATCTTTTTCTTTTCATTGCAGTATCACATTAATATTTTATATTTTCCTTCTTATTAGTATTTGTAAAATATATATTAAATTTCAATTTAAAAAAACAATTAATTGTATAAAAAATAAACTGTATGAGAAAATTTGTATTAAATTTATATAAGAAATAAAAATTTTAAGAAAATTTTAAAATAGAAAACTCATTTTTTTGTATTTTTGAGTATTTGTTATAAATTTTTAAATAATTAAAATTTATTTATTTCAATCATCGACAGTATTTCTAAAAATTGATATAAAAAAATAAAAATATAAAAAAATATAAGAAAATAAATTCAAAATAAATATAAAAATATTATATATTATATATTTCAATAAAATAAATTTGTTAAATAATAATAAATTTGTTCATAAAATGATTGAAATTATATTTTGAAATAAAGTATAGAAATTTAAAATATTCACAAAATTTTTATTAAGCTTTTCATTATAAAAATTCTGGATTTTGCAAATATAATGTTATATTTTAATATATCTTTTATTCTTCATAAATTGAGTTGCAATGTTTGTAAAAACTTATAATTATTATTTAAGAAGAATATAGTGATGATTATGAAAATGAAAATCTTAAAAATAATTTTGATTAGAAATTTTCTTATTTACAAATATGTAATTTTATTTTATCACAATAGATTTATTTTATTAATAAATCAGATTTCGAGTTTATTAAAATAAATTTATAAAAATTTACAACAAATATTTATTAATCAGAACTTAAGAATTGTAAAAAATTTTATTTTATTATTTTTTGTATTTTAATTACTTATGTGTATGTTATTTTTTTCTTATGAACATTTAAACAAAAAATTTTAAAACAAAATTATTTATTATTTAAATGTTATTATTACAAAAAATTTTTTCTTATACTACGTAGTTGATATAATCAAGATAAAAAAAATTTTTATATTTAATTAAAATATTCTTAAAGCGATTTAATTTAACACCGATACTTCACTATTTGAATATTTCGAAAGATGTCACAGAATTATATACCCAAACAGACGTGTTACACATTTGCGAAATGTGGTTGATTATAAGTTGAGAACCCAATTTGCTAAACTCAAGTTCGTCATTTGGAAGTGGAAGTGGAAAGAGAAACATACCGCAAAGACGTTGCAACATTCTATTGAAGTTGTAGTAGTTGATGTTATTATGCTATATTCAGGGAGGTACTCAAACGGATTATTGTTGACATTATTACATAGTATATTACATTATTAAATAGTATATTATTGTATAAAATGCTTAAATAATTTTACATTATTTCATATTTTTCTCTTTTGTGAATTTATTCTTTCTGAATCTATATTTTATTGCCATATATTGTTACTATTTCATATAAATGTAAATACATACAAAAAGAACTACTATATTTTTGTTTTAGAAAAATAATTTATTTGAAAAAAAAATTATTTTCAATAATTTAAAAAATTATTTTAAGTTTTAAAAATTACTGTTAAATTAAAATTATTTTAAATTGTGCTTAATGAAATCGAATGGCAAATGATGTAATCATTCGTAATGAGAAATTTATACAGAAACTGATGAACGGAGAGACCGTAAATCATTCCTATTGAACTTATCAAAGTGATTCATACGATCGGCAGAATTATGCAAATAATTTGTAAAATTATCATACTTTTTAAGTATTAACAGACAAAAGCGAATTTGAACTTTTCATTTCTATCTAACATGATAAAACATTTCTGTCGCGGCTATTTAAAAATATCAATTAGACGAAGAGATACTTTGATAACTTTTCCGATAACTGAATTGTATTTGTATTATCAAATATTTATCACTATCTTAATAATTTTTTTGAACCACGATTTTGCTATTTAATTCATTAGATTCATTCAAATTAAATATAATTTTAGTTAACTTAGTTCAGATTTTCAAGAATAATGTTTTTATTTGTTATTGCATTCTTATTGAGAATTATTAAAAAAAATTTTGGTTATATTTAATGAATTGAAGATATTTTATTAATAAATTAATTTAATTATTTTCATTAAATAACATAATAATATTATTATTAACATTTTATTTAGAAATTTTATTTTTATTAAATTGTATTTAATTTTCTAGATTTTTTTATGTGAGAACAAATGGAGAGATTAGTAAAAATGAAATACTTACACAATAAAGAGATAGCATAAGAAAGAAAAGCAAGACGGTGGAATTTCATTTGTCTCTATTCTAGAACTGAGAAGTCTTGGGAATGTCTATGCAAAAATAAAATAGTTTATCGGTTTATAATAAAAAGAGAATTTAAATCTGTATTTTGCATTTTCATTGTAAAAATTTAATTACGATTTTATCATTTTTCTTTAATTTAATAAAAATAAATAAAATAAGATGAAAATCCATAAGTACGACAGATATTGAGTTATTTCACTTTATATATTTAACATATATCTTCATTAAATGCAAATTTTAATTTATTATAATTTATATATTTATGTGTATTACATATATTTATTATAACTTAATAAATAAGTCTCAAACTATATATCAACTTTTGTTTTGATTTTAGAAATTCATTTTTTAGAATTCTCCAAAGATATTTTATAATATATTATATCCTATATATTAGAATGCTTCATAAGTTCCTTTTGCACCAGGCTAGGAAAGACTTTAACTGCTTATTTTTATATGAATATTCTTATTTATTAGCCGTTTATAGCATCATTTTCAGTCATCCCAGAGCTCTTTTAAAGTATATTTCATTGGTGATACAGTATTTTTTAAAACTTTTTTTTTACAGCATTTAATATAAATAGACAAAGGAAGCATTTGTATGTTATACTTTATTGCTTTAAAAAAGGTGATAGTGCAAATGATACTGCAGATGAAATTTGTACTGTTTATAGGAATAATGCTATAATTATTACAACTATTATAACTATTACAATCATTCGAAATTGGTTTAGATATTTAGAGTTGGCAATTTTGACTTGAAAAATGAAGATCACATCAACTGCCTAGCAACGACACGGACCTTATCAAGGCCATGCTCGCAAAAATCCGCGATATAGTGTGCAAGAGATAGTGAATGCCATTAACATTCCCAAGACAACAGTACGTAATCACCTGATTAGGATGGGATATGTCAATCAATATAAAGTTTGATTTCTACAGCTATTGACAGAGATCGACTTTATGAAACGCATCTCTGATTTCTTTCTCCAGCGACATGAAAAAGATCCTTTTTTAAGTTTATCACTGGAGATCAGACTTGGATTTTGTATCAAAATATGAATTGAAAACTTGATTTAAGGATAATAGATCTTTAACTATTGCAAAGCCTGAACTTCATCCGAAGAAAGTTTTTTTATTCATTTGGGTTTGAAAAAGTGTAGTCTACAATAAGTTCCTTTCTCAAGATAAAACTATCAATTTTGGAAAATATTGCAATCAGCTTGATAAATTGAAAAATGCCATAGTAGAAAAATGATCAAAATTATGAACCGACGAGGCCATCACGACAATATAAAACCGCATATTGCATTGACTATAAGAGATTGGGATATTCTATCGCATTTTCTGTACTTTCCAGATCTTGCTCTATCCGACTATTACTATTATTAAAAAATTCTTTTCATGATAAATGGCCCCAATCCGTAAGCGTATCTTGAAGAATATTTTGCAAATAATTTTGGAAAAAAGCAATAATGAGGCTTTTTGAGAGATGAAAGAAGGAGATAATAGAATAGAACGGTTTATATATAACGCAATAAATTAATCTTAAACAACAAATATCGTGTATTCATTTCGTGTATCAAAAAAAGAAAGAAACTTAGGACCTAATATTTTAAAATAATAAACATCCACAATCAAGTGTAAGGAATTTATCAATCTTATATAATTAGTATATAAAAATTGTCTAAATGAAATTCAATGTAAGTTATTCCTTTTTATCGTCAATATCTTTGTTCCACTTATTTCAAAAAGCACAAGAAATAAATTCTCTTTATAGTCGTCGTCAATATGTTTTTTTGTTAAATTTGTAGACAATTCGTGTTGGATATAACCTAATCAATTTTTTGCAGAATTATCTTCAATCATCGAAAAGAATAATGATTTCAAAATCGATTTAAAAATTTTTAAAGCATTAAATTATTAATTTCATCAATTTTATGGAAAGAAGTACATATAAACAGAAAAAAAATTTAATATTTTAGGAATGATATTATAAAATCTTGACTTGAAAAATGAAGATCACAGCAAGATAACATCTTTTTGAAATTTGTGTATTCATGAATTCCATTTATTAAATACTAAAGATGATTAAAGTTATTAAGCAATAATAAATAATATTGAAAGTTTTACTTTCAGTTCTTTTAATTATTAATAAATTATTTTCATTGAAAAATTCATTTAATTCAATTTTAAAATATGATAGGAATTAAATGAATAGAAAATCAATTTAATTAATTTGATTAATTTCATTCTATAACTTTTTGTTTAAGTAATAAATATATATTTATTTGTTATTCTATAACAAAAAATTTCAATAATTTACTAGTTATATTTTTATATTACTTATGTATTTTTAAAATATATTTTTAAACTAAATATTTAATATCATTTTCGTTTAATTTAATAAAGTATATGATGATATATTTATATGCATGTTTTATTATTTTCTACATACTATCAATTCCTTCTTTGACAAATAATATAATCTTTATATTATATGATAGAACGTTATTATATTTATAAGCAAAATGGAATATTCTCAGAATGTTGTGAAACATTTATCAACATTTCTATCTGTTCTAAACTTACATAAAGAGCAAATAACCACAAGTCTCACTAATTGTGTTTGCAACTGCAAGTAACATTGCCCCCTAGAGTGTGTGATCTCGTTTACTTAACTACAATTGTGAATTTTAGTAAAAGTGATAAACCGTTTGATAATAATAAATATGAAAGAAAATAAAATAGACAAAATCTATAGTACAATAAATTCTATAGTTATTTTTAAAATTAGAATAATATAAATACATAGAAAAAGTATATTTATATATAAGTATAATCGAATGAATGTGCATAAAATCGATTTATTTATAGGAAAAAAAATATGATAATAGATTATAAACTAAGAAAAAATTTAATTAATTTAACATTACATATAAAGATAGTATTTATAAATTATAAAGATATTATATATATAAATTAAAATATATACATTTATATGTGAAATTTATTTTCCTAAATATATTATTACAAATATTACTATATTTTGTACAGTAATGGATAAAAATATAAGTTTATTTTTTAAAATATTTTTTAAAGTAGAATAACTTTTTCAAAATTTTCAAAATTGAATTAAATGATTTGAACTTTTTTAAAAAATTGAAAGGATAACCTATATGACATATAAAACAAAATTTTAAAAAATGATTTTTTTGAATCACAAAAATATAAAATTGCTTTTTACAACTTTTTTATTTACGTTATATGTATATATAACCGAATAAATTGATATAATATAAAATCTGATAAAATATTACGTTTAACTTTTTATTATAGAATATAGAAAAATTATAAAAAGTTGTTTATTATTTTCTTTGCAATTCCGATTAATTACAATTTTTTCAAATTTTTTTTCATATATTATTTAAATTAATTTTTTTAATTTTCCAAAAAAATTCAAAAAATTTATTTAGTTATTTAATTCGATTTTTTTTAAAAAGTTATTCTATTTTAATGGATAAACTTTTTTTTGTCCCCTATTTTATACATTATTCTGATATTATAATTATTAAAACATTTTATATGACAACTGGATTAATGAAAATATATAATGCAATTAAACATAATTTATTTCATATTTTGATCATCTTTTTAAAAGTAAATTTTTCGATATGTAATTTTTATTTATATGGAAATTATATATATATGGAAATTAATAAAACAATGAATTTTTTAATCAGATTTTTTTAATATTGTTTTAATTATTCAAGATATCGGGAAATCTTAACATGTGCTTGTATCTTTATAAGATTCTTCGCCGTAATCAGTATATAATATTTATTTATATGTAAGTTGTATCTTTAAATACTTTAAACAAAGTTTAATTTCATTACTGAAATCATTTTCTTGGAAATACTAAGAACTTTTTTTTTTTTATAAAAAACATTTTATATGAGAAAAATAAATAAATTGAATATTTTAAATAAGAACTAAATTTTACTATATATGATAAAATAAAATTATAAATTATTATAATTATATATTATATAAATAAAATTATTTAAATTTGATAGATTAAATTTAAATTGATTGATAGTTACCATTTATTATATTTATATTAATATGTATATAATATTTATATTTTATATATCTAATATGTAATATTGAATTCTGTAATAAAAATTATTATTAATAAATTATTATTAATAATTTCAATCTAGTTTTATCACATACTTATTCTGCAAATATGTATTATAATATTATTATTATATTATTATATTATTAAAGAAACTTGAAAACTATTAATTTGGATTTAGAAATTTGACATTTCATATACATCATGTATAATTAATTTGAAAGTCTTGATTGAAACTCGGTCAAGTGTTCCACTTGTTTAGAATTTGTTTAGAATACTAATACGTTTATGTTTCGAAATTATATCATTTTGTAATCTAAAAGACATCACTGATTATAATTAGCTTTTGTCTAAAATGAAATAATTGTTAGAAATTTAATAAATATGCTCTATATTTTTTTTACATTTAGAAAAATTAGATTATTAGATTCAAATTTATCATTTTTGTGTAATGGAAACACAATAATATAGATAAAACAATTATATTAACAACAATTAAATTTTATTTATAAAGTTATAATATTATATTTATAATAATAGTATTTAATCTAGATTTTATCATTTAAAAAATAAATCTAAATTTCTTAAGTTCCTATTAATTCAATTTATATTTGGTATTAATTTTATATATATTATCTTTAATAAACTATTTAAATTGTTTTCTATGAATATGCATAAAATATAAAAATTAAATTTTCATTTTTCTTTATGATGTAGTAAAAATGTAAAAAAATAATTATGGCAAAAATTTGGGATATTTTATATGTACAGTGACATGAATAACTTTCTCAGAAAATAAATGTGATATTGTTAAAATGATTCTAGTCAATGATGTCCAGAGAAATACGTCATAGTGAATGCGATAGTCTATGGTATTTTATTATTGCAATTGAAAAATAGCTACGATTCATAAAACATTCTCGCCGATTCTTTGACCTAGTTCCTAATGCCGATACGTCCGCGCAAAATGGATTTCCCAAGGTTTTAGGAGTGGAGTATTTGGTAGATGCTATTGAAAAAGATAATTGCAAGAAAACGTATTTCTTTTTTTTTTGCAGATAAGTTTTAAAAAGTTACAGAAAATGTTATTTCAATATACTTTTTATGTGAAAAATATATAATTAATGGAAATATTATGATATTATTATTATATCAATTATTCGTTATATCAATAGATAGAATAAGAATGAAATTTAAGATTAAATTTTTCTTAGAAATATATTTATTAATATATATAATAGTTATACATAAATAATATAATAGATAGCCGTATAAAGAATTTTAGTAACATGTAAATAAAATTTTAGCAAATAAATGAAATAAATAATTTATAAATAAGTGAAATATTAATTTAATTAACATTATAATTAATCATAAAGGATAGTCTAATAACTTTATTTACTTTATTTACTGAATATTTTTTTTATTTATAATAATATAAAAAATTTTATATATGATTCTGTTTTGTACAAAAAATAATTTGGTACAAAGATAAATATATTATGAATGGATGTATTGAGGATATTTCAAAATCATATTTTTTTGACTAAAATATTGTAATCTTTTTATGTCTATGATAGGCGGCTTTGAAACTAATATTCAAAGATATAGATATAATTGGACCATTCTGGTATATTATCATATGAAAATTATTTCAATTGATTTTGATATCAATTTAAAATAAAAAGATTCTTAGATTTACAGATCTAAATAATTCCAAATAATTATTAAATATTTATTATTTAAAAAATAATTCTAAATTTCTATAATTCTATATTTTTTTTAAATTATTTATAATTGATGTTTTAATTTTTAATAATTATAATATTTATATAAAATTAATAATGTGTAATATTTTGTATTTATTGACTTTTTGCCATTATAATTTACTATTGTTTTTATTATTTGTATGTATTGTTTGTATTATTTGTATATATATGATTTCAGGAACATTTTATTTGTTAAATATTTAGATTATAAATTTATAAAAATGAAGCAAAGATGAAAATATATATTAAGTTTTAAAATTTCAGTAGATAAATTCTTAACATATATATATTTCTTTAAGAAAGAAAAAAAAACTAAACAAAAATAGAAACATGTATTTTACAAAAATGGATTCATGGATTATTCTATTCGTCTGCAAAGAATTTAAATTTTTGCAAAAGTTCTAGTTCTGCCTCTAACATGAAGAAGTACATAAATCCATAAGGAACAATATATCTAGATAACATAAATTTATTTCCTTCTTTTTGAATATCATGAAATGTGTACCACAGTTATCATTCATACTTGGATGAAACTGTTTTACCACATTCGGAATCAATAATGTAACGCACTATATATACTTATATACATACGCTGTTCAGAATACTTTCTTAATAAATAACTTGTATAAATAACTTTAAAACAGTAAATTTTGATAGTTTTTTTTTTCTTTTTATTATTATTTATTCTTATTATTTTTTATAATATTTTATTTTTATTATAATGAAAGTTATTATAATATTGTTAATTCTAAATTTTTTTATATAAGAGCTTCTTTTGTAATATTAAATAACAGTTAACATTTCTATTTAATTAATTTAAAAATATATTCATTAAGGACATGCAAATGAAAACAAAGACATACTCCACAAAGCAAAAACAGTTGTATATAAATCTAATCCGATACATCTGGTTGATATAAATTTTTCTTATTTTTTTTTTTTTTTTTTCGTGATTTCTAGTACACTGCAAACACCATATCATAGATATTATTCGTAGATAAAACTACATTTTCATCATTTTCAGATCAATAGTGTACCGTAGCAGATATAGCGTCTAGTGTCTCTTATTGTGGTTAAAGAATAGCTGCAATCCCGAAACATCCGTGGATTCTCTGATCTCTTTCGAGGTGTCTGTATCTTCCTTCTTCCTTTTCTATCCTTTATACGATCTCCATCTTCATCTTGAACCGTTTCATCTTGAACCTCTCTCTTCACAGCGTAGCATTTCTCTCCTTCTAGTGGAGCACCTTTTACTCAGCGTATGCCAAGTATGTATATCCGTGTGTATACTGTTCAAGTACTATCTACTACAGAACTTTCTGCCGTGCGTGTGTTCTTCGTGTTTTCTGGTAATTCGATGAAACGGTAAATTGCTTTTTCTCTATTATTCCTATCCTTACCAATACTCGCAAAACTTTTGTCGCAATATTATCTTATATTAAGAGAAGGATCTCGATATATGTGATGACTCTTCTTTTTCTCTTTTCGATTCTTCTTCTTCTTCTTCTTCTTATTCTTCAATAATCGTAATATAATTTTTATTCTCCGATAAAGGAAGAAATCGTCACACTGTTTAATAATAAATAAGGAAAGGAAAAATTTTTAGAAATTACTGGATCAAAATAGAAGGTTAAATTTGCTTACTTGTTTAGAGAAAAAGTTATTATAAAAGTTATTTAAGATTTGGTGTTACATTAAAAAAGTAACAAAATTAATTTTAATATAATATTTTACATTTTCCATAAAATTCTAGGCATAGATTTTATAGGATTAGTTATTACTTTTTCGAATAAATTTTAGAATTCTTCCAGTAATAAAATTTAAAACATAAAACTATTTTTTAAAAATTATTCTATAAAATTATTTCTATAAGATTATTTCTATATATTATTTTATATTATTAATATTATTATGAAAATGATTGAAAGTATAATAAATATATATTATATATGAAGAATTAGACAAGTAAAATAAATCAATTATAATCAGATAAATAAAATAAATTATGAGATATATATGATGAGATATATAAAATAAATCATAGAGAGACAATTAGTATAAGATTAAATAAATATTATATTATATTATGTATTATATTATATTATTATAAATATGATATAATAAAATAAAGATATAATAATACCATATAATAATAAAAGTCATAAATATAGAACAATAAATTATCAAATCGATTTGAATCTATATTTATTTAATATATTGTAATAAAATATAATATTCAAATTAAAATTTAAAAATTAGACTAGTTTATATCAATTTGTCAATTAATATTTATATCAATCTGTTTATTCTTTTAATATCTTTTCATATTTATTGAATTTATAAAATTCTTATTCTATTTTAAATTATTAGTATTTCTTAAATTGAAATATTCTTAATATGTGTACAATGCATATATAAATGAAATATTTTTATAAATATATTTATATTCAATGAATTTAATCAGACTATTCTTTTTTCTTATTCTATTTCGTTTTTAATTAATTTATCTGAAATTTATGTAATGAAATAAAAATATTTAAAATAAGATACAATTTTTTTTTTATTTTGATACATATTATAAAATTTTTCTACTATTTTTAAATATCAAATTAATTTATGAAATTATTTTTTATTGAATACTTCTTGAAATATATTAAATATTTTATAATAAATATATTCTATTATATATATTCTATAATATCATATTTTAATATAAACAACTTTAAATATAATTTTATGTTTAATATGTAAATATAAAAAATATAAATAAATATAAAAACACTAAAAATAAGAATTTATCTAAACTCTTTGAAATGTATGAAATATTTCGTTTGAAATGAGTTCAACTTTTCATCGTGTGTAACAAAAAAATTTCTCAAGCAATTTCTCTGTGCTGATTATTTCGTGAACTGGCTGCGAAAAAGAAAAAGAATAATAAAATATCTGTTTTCAGTATGTCGTTTTCACACGAGAATTGATGTAATTTAATGTAACGTTACGTAATAACAGACAGGGAATTCTATACCCAACATGCAAAGAGTAACATCCCTCAAATTCGGTGACCTGTTTCATATATTTGTAATGTAGTACAATTTTCGCGAGAACTACATAGTGTTGGTGAGAACATATAGATGCGATGAAATGATGGTATTCTATACCACAGATATATATATAAATATAAGTTCCTTCGCTCGTGGATTTTTCTTTTTCTCTTCTTTTCCTCTTATTTTTCCGCAATTCGATACGCCAGGAAAATTGCTGCCGCAGTTCCAGTAATGCTTTCGAACCATCGCCACATAAATATTTCTATTGTATATATTGATTTTTTGTTCAATTATTCGAGCAGATCAACGCCTGGTAAATCGATTTTTATGCGATATGGGCGTGCCTCATTGAGACTCACAAACTCTGAAAGGAAAGGATTATATCGGATCAAGCATAAATAACGATGCACATTTACTGTAAAAAAGAAGTATATATCAAAATACTTCTATTTTACAGAATGTTTATGAGTGGAACTATAAGCTATATAAAAATAAAATTTTATCGAATTATCTTCAGTAATGGAAATTTAGTAAATATTATATCTATAATTATATCTGCCATATTCAAAATTATTATGAGATATTATTTGCTTATTCTTTTTATATTCTTTTATATTCTTTTTATAAATTAATGATTATCATATTATTTCATATCATTTTAAATTGTTATATTACTATTAATATAAATTTGATCAATCCTCTTACATTTTAAGGATATTACTTTTTGTTATTTATTATTTTTTCTAAAATGACAAATATAATAAATCTACCAACTATCACTTTTTTCTCTTTTTATGTGTATATATATTATTTATATTTTATTTATACAATATCTTAATTAAATACACAGTATAATGTATTCATGTACAGATGTTTATGTATATTTATTATATAAATTAGAATAAATATATTTTAAAAAGTCAAATCAAGTAGCATATTATATGTAGATATATTAAGAATATAATATCTATATATCTATATATCTATATCTATTATCTATATTATCTATATTATATATTAAAAGTTTTAATAAACTGAATATATATATATATATATATATATATATGAATACCGGAATACAGAAACTGAATACTAGTTCTAATAACACATAATGTGATAATCGATAGTTTATAATAATTATGATATAATAATATAATAATATATATTAAATATTATAATTGATAAAGAATATTGTAATTAATAAATGAAGAACTAAATGATCAACTAATGATGATATCAAATAATTTTTAAATATAATATTTGAAGAAAAATAAAATATTTTTTATAATATAAAATTTTTTATTGATACTTATATTTATAAAAATAATAATACTTCTTTAATATAAGAGATAACTTATAATTTTAGAAAGAAAATTAAACATTTTTAATAAAGAGTTATTTTACATTTTACAAAATTTTATTATTATGTATTATCATGTATATTCATATTATATATGTTCAATACATAATATCGTTCATACAAACAGCGGAAATACTTTGACAAGATTGTATAAAAGTTAGAAGAAAAGAATTCGTATATCAAAGCTTGTATCTTGAAATTCTCGCTGACCCTTGTGTTTCTGTTGGATCAGCCAAAGATGCAACTTTTCAAGCAACTTGTTGACTTTTATGCAGTGGTGAAGCACACGTGCTGATGCACATAACTTTTACGCTTTATTGTTGCAGCCACGAAAGTTACAGAAGTAACAGAATGGTCGATTCATGTGCAGACAATGCAGATACTAACAGATGCTGCCTGATATTATTTTAGAATTTCATTCGATTGAATGCTGTTAAAATAAGTTTTAATATTATTTTAGAATTTGCAGTTAAATCTATTCGACAGATTCGTTTTAAACAGATATTTATAGAAATTGTTGTATAAAATTTTTTCAAATAAAATCGAATTTTCAAAGAATTCAAAATTTCATAAAACAAATTCATATATCCTTACTACAAGTCATATACAAAAGAATTTTATAACAAGAAGGCATGAATGAAAAATATTATTTATTTTATAAAAAATAAGGAATACATTAAATATATAATATTATTCAAAAAATTTAATATTTTTCTAATTAAGAAAAAGAAAAACTACCAAATTATGAAAAATTATGAATACATTCTACTCGTAAAAAAAGTATTTAAACAGATTAAAGTTTTAATCAATTCAAATTAGCAGTAGTAATATCTATCAACTTCTAAAATTGTCATTTGAAAATTTTTTTCCAATTATAAACATATAAAAATACAGTACACATAAAAATTTTCAATTATATATATTAACAATAATTATTATGTTAAAAAAAGTTAAAGAAAATATTCTCATTTTTAATAAAATATTAAAAGTAAATTTTGAAATTTAATGCAAAATTTTTCAAATACAATTATTAAACTTATACTCATGATATTATGTTCAAATTATCAAGATTAACATATTTAAGTTATCATGTTTTAAATTGTTCTTAAAAAATTGTAAAATGAATTATAAATTAAAAAAAATCCTCGTTCATTAATTATTATAAATATTTATTATTTAATTTTCTTATTTAATCTATCATAAAAAGTTTCTATCATTATTTTACAATGGAATTTAAATGATTATTTTCCTGGTTTATCTTAATTATAAAATTTAATCAATAAAATATTGACATGCTAAATGTCATATGTCTTCAAAAGATCAATTTTATCATATTAATTAAAAAGAATGCAATATTTTAGAATGCAGAACTCGTTAAATTATAAGTGAAAAAATCATAACCTTGATCAAAGCGAAATAATCTTCTATTAGATTAAATAAGTACATATAGAAAATAATATGAAAGCAATGGCAATAAAAATTTATCTTTTTTCAATATTTATATTTGCAATATATACTTTTTAAACAATTCATTAAACAAATCAGAGTTTAATCTGTTTAATTGTAAATTCTAATATGACTATCTTATATTCTAATATTCTACGATTTTACCAATCATTATCACAACATAGTCATTTCAATCATAGTCATATTTATGAATTTGAAAAATTTAATTCGAAATAGGAGATTATTGAAAACATAACAATGAATTAAGTCATTGTTCAATGACTTTTTATCTATTATTTATGTTAAAAGTTATAATTTTTAAAGACTTAATTTTTACTATAATACAATATTACATACAATTATGAAAACAAAACAAATACTAAATGATATTGATCACTTTCATAAGAAATCTATTCGAATTGCTCTATTAATTTCCATCTTCGCGATGAAAATTTGAACTACCGGAATAATTAACTGAACTAGAAAATAGATAAATTTAAATAATTTCTTCACAAAAAATGCCACATAGTACTTTATTTGAGTAAATATTAAAAATATGAAAATTAAATATTTGAATAATCAAAAATATTGCTCGAATGAATAAAATGAATAATATTTATATAGGATTTTAGACAATTTTATTTTATTCAAAGAATTAAAAAAAAAATCGAAAAGTATAATAAAATTGAAATCAAAAAATAATCATGAATGGACTTTATATTTATATTTTCACTATAACTTATTTCATACGATAGTTGTTGACAAATTAAAATCAATACATGAAAATTGTTATAAGAGTAACATTTAATCAAGTTATATAAATCAGTTTTTCTAAATTGCAAATTTATTGACAAATATCTAATTATAAGAAAATTTTAATAAAATTTTGTTGGAATTGCTAATAATCTTCTGATCAAATATAGCACATATGGACAATACTAAACTATATATTATATTATAATTATATTATATTATATTATATATTATAATTAAATTCTAAATTACATTTAGGAAAATGAAATTGGAAGCATGAAAAATCATCTTGACTATTAAACCTGGCAAAAATTCAACAATCCCAGATAACTATCGTTCCATTAATACAATATAAAATAATGAAAAACTCATTAATAGTTTTATTGCATTCTTGATATAAATGATGTTCTTGATGTTATGTTTCAATACTAAAACGATTTTAAATATTTTTATTTTAAATATTTCCATTCAACTTAAACCACTTAGTTAATTTAGATAGTCTAATCTATACAACGAATTTATTACTAAATTGTTATAGTAATAATTCCTGACATGATGTGATTATTATTTTTTGTAAATTATTTGATTCGAAGAAATCTTTCAGAAAATTGTAAAAAAATTCGATATAATATAATAATATGATAATTCCTTATTGCAGTTATTAAAATAGAAAACTGCAATGAATTTTAAGTATTACACTGATCATATAATAATAATACTGAAACTTTTATAAAGCAAAAAATATAGGAATAGTGTAGAAGATTTTACAATATTTTATAATTCACAATAAATAAACTGTATTAATAGATTTATATTTCAAGCTTCATAATCAAATCCTAAATTATTTTTATCAAATAAAGCAATATAATTGCATTTAATTTATTAATTTTGAAATTAAAAAAACTTTACTAAAGTTTTTGAAATAATTTTTCTAAATTGATATGAAAATATATACACATATAATGAATTTAAAAAAAGAATTTTTTTTAATATCTGAAAAAAATTCACCATAATAATTCAAGTATAGATCAAAATCATTTATAAACATTTATGAGGTAATAGATCAATTATGAATTTATCATTTATAACTCTGTTTATTCTTTAACGTTAACATGCATAATGAAGGATAGTAATAAGAGCAATTATAAGAACATTTAATAATTAGTTTAATTCTAAACGAAACTAATGAATAATTTCTTTTAATGAAGGAAAAATTCTTGATGATCACACAATTAAAAATTCAAGTCTTACAAATCCTGAAGCTTGAATCGAATCAAGAAAAATATTCTAACATCGAAATTATTTAAATAAATTTTTTCAGTACTTAAAATAGACCAGAAAATAAATAATAAATTTTTTAGCATAAACTAGAGAAGTTTAGAGAACTTCTATTGAAATTATCATGTAGAATATCATACATTAAATTCAATCTGAATTTTGTTTTTTTTACTCAAAATTTAAAATAAGCTTTTAATAGTTTTAAAATTTTAATATTTTAATAAATTTTGTAAAAAAAATTATTTAAAAAAACTAGAGAGA
This sequence comes from Apis mellifera, assembly GCF_003254395.2. Classification (NCBI taxonomy): domain Eukaryota; kingdom Metazoa; phylum Arthropoda; class Insecta; order Hymenoptera; family Apidae; genus Apis; species Apis mellifera. The sequence continues at coordinate 6,451,182 of NC_037644.1, read as the reverse complement.
GAGAGAGAAAGAAAGAGAAAAGGGAGAGAAGAAATTATATTTAAAGATTTTTAAAATTTTAGATAAATAGATTTAATTTCAAAATTTATTTTTTAATATAAATTTTTTTATCTAATTTATTTTAATTTTATATGAAAAAGTATAATCTTAAAAGAAATAAACTGATCTTTATTATTATATAAGAAAAAAAAAGTTATATATCCTTTATATCATTATAACTTTTAATCCTATGAACTAATTCTTGTAACAAGCTTTTTTTTTATTCGATCTAAATGTTTTTAGATTTTGAAATCGTATTTTTAAAACTGCTTCATTTTTAATTAATGGATGAAATTATTTCTTTGTTAATTTATTCATTTAAATAAAATATTTTAAGTTGAATAAGAAATAATTTATAAACATAAATATAATAAATTACAAAAAATTTGAGATATAATATTTTATTCTATATATATAATTTTATATTATATTATATATACATTCATTTTTGTGCAAACTTTTATTGCGATCAATAAGAAAATAAAAATATTTACATATAATTCACTGATAATTTTTAAAATAATTAAATTTCTGTCATATCAAAGGATTCAGAATTCATTAAGCTCTCATTTTCCTTAAATCGAATTTCTGCTTTTCCATATCAAATCCGCAATTATTTTCTCAGAGTCGAATGTTCAGTGAAAATGACGAAGAGCAGACAAGGACAAGTGTTTCCATGCAACTATCACCCGAGCAAAAAGCACTGCTTGTGTTTTATCATGTGTTGTTGGCAATGGGCCACCGGCACGCACGACCTCACATTGCTATTTGTTGGTTTCCGTCTCGTTAGGTGGAAAATCTATTTCTTTTCGGCGGTATTGTGCGGACCTGTTTGTACAGGTTCCGAAACGCTCACCACATCTATATCCCGTGATTCCAGTTCAACAGAAAGCGGAAAAAGAATGTGGAGATTGCTGAAAAAGAAAAAAAAAAGAGGATCATTGTACTAGTAGAAAGATAGAAAGACAAAATTGTAGAGCAATTGTTTAGAATCGTTTTTTTTCTTTTCTTTTTTTTATTTTCTATTTTTTTTTATAAGTATTTTATAATATAAATAATTTCGATTTCAATTGAAAAATTAAAAATACTGTTCTCTAATAATTAATATTCTCAAATTTTTAATCTTTAAATACATACAATGAATTAAGAATTCAATTTTTAATCAATATAGAATTTTATGACCTTTGAATTAAATTCTGAAAATATTATAATTGCAATAAATACAGTGAATTATATATAATATTGATTATAATATATATAATATAGATATAATATAATATAATATGTAATATTTAACACAGCTTTTTAATTACAAATTGTAATTTTTCATTTTATATTTTATAATATTGTATATATATGTATGTATATGTACAATGCATACATATAATGATTAATGGACTTAAATTTTTTTAACATGTAAATAGTTATTAATCATATAAATAATAATTATATCTAAATATATCTATATTTTAGTTAGATTTTATATTTATACTTTAAAACATTAATAGCGAGAATATTTTATTTATAAACATTATATTTAGCATATTTTATTAACATATTTTTAAAATTATAAATGTAATTTTAAAAATAACATATTTTTAAAATTATAAATAAATATTAATAAAGTATTAATATTTATTAAATATATTAATGGTTGAAAATTAGAATTTATTGAAAAAGTATCATAAATATATTTGAATTTTTTTGAAAAGGAAAAAATTTAGATTTAGAATTTAGAGAAACTCTTAAGAAGATAATTAAAATCGAATTCCATTTGAATGATTATCAGCCATTGGTTTACGATCTTTCTTCAGTTAGGAAACCATTGTCCACGGGAATAAAGTGAAGTGATGGTAGTCATGCAACCAATGTTAGTAATCTTTTTATCTTGTTATTTTTGGCAATTTAATTCGTTCGTCATACGCGACGCATACAATCTGTTCTCTCGCAATCAGCAGTCACCGACTTTAACTACGTTATCGAAGAACGTGATTGAAGCAATATTTGCTTTGCACTTATTAGCAATTAACCGATATCGTGCTCCCTAGAACAGTCAAATTGCTTTTTCGATTGAATTTTCATTCGATTAAAAAATCATCAACGTGGAGCTTTTCGTTAGTTTCTAGTCGGTTAAGATTTTTCATTTCTTCGATATTGATACTTGTTAAACAATTAAAAAGTGAAATTCACAAATATTAGATTATTATAGATTCATAAATAGCAATATTATTGCTATTTAATATTGTTTTATTACATATATTATATATTATGTTAATATATTAGTAGAATACTTTAAATATATTTTAAAGGATCAATTTTAAAAATTAATATTCAAAAATTAGTATTCAGAAATATTGATTGAAATTAAATTATGAACAAATAAAATTTGTTGAAATTAAATGAAATAAAATATGTGATATAAAATCTAAATTCATTGAAAATATTTATATATATACATATATAGTAATATAATAATAATATAGCAAAAAAGTAACAAATTGTTTATATAAATACTGATTCATATTTTATTTTATATGTTATATCTTTAATAATTATGATATGATTATATTATATATTATGGTAATTTTTAAAGGAATTTATATTTATATTTATATAATTTTAAATATTAATCTTTCAGGTATCACTAATTTTTATTCCATAAATTAAAATTAATTATATAAATTGCATTTTCAATGAAAATATATAATTAATATACAAATGAATTTTATAATATAAATTGATCTAAAATAGTTTTTCTCTAAGAAAATTTATTATAAATTTATTAGGAAGAAAAGAAGAGTATTATAACTGAAATGAATTTTTAGCTTTTTCTAAAGCAACTTCGTATAAAATGAATATGTGTAGTTGCAATGAATTTGAAATTGAAATGAATGAACACAAATAGCTTATATGTGTATATAAATATTTATATATATATATATATATATATATATATATTATATGTGTATTATATATATTATATGTGTATTATAAATAATTATATAAAAAAATATTAATAATTTTTAATTTTTAATTTTAAATAATTTCGGATAAAATTTAATTGAATATCGCAAAATAAATTCACACTAATTGTCTTCTGCATATATTTTTCTGAATCTAAAATTCAATTGCAATGTTCTTCGCATTTCTTCATTCTTTATCTTGCTTCATCTTTTTTTCTTCTTTCATGTATTATATAATACATTATTCCAGTTGTTACAAGTATATCAGAATGTAATATTGAATGATATAAATCCAATAAATCAAAATTTCTTTAATTTATACATTTTTGACATATATGATATTTCTAATAAATCAACAAAATATTATTTATCATAGTATGATTTATCATACATTCAAATTTGAAATAAATTATAGCTACAAATTGAAGCTTGATTAAAACTTGTTTGAACATATATTTGTAATTATAAAAATAAAAGTAATTTTAATTTTTTAATCAAATCAGAGTTTCTATTAAGGATAACATTATTCAGAGAATATATGTTTGAAAAAAGAAATATGATTTATTAAATAATATAATTAATTCATTAGAGATTATTATTAAATATTAAAAATTATTAATAAATAATTATATCATTAAATAATTAATTAATTAAGATAAAAATATTCTATTAATACTTATTATATATCATTAATTTTAAAATATATAATAATTGCACTAATCATCTTAATTGAGAAATTGAATCGTGTAAGTATGTAGAAATTTCGTTGTATATGTATATTTTATATCACATTCTATAAAAAATGAAAATATCCTCTGATCTGTGAAATTATACATTTTGCATAATTCTATATATTTAATTTATTTATTTCAAATAAAATATGATTATATTTAGTTTTAATAATTTCTAAAAGCAAATTGCAATATTTATATCTATATATACAAAATATATTTATTATATCTATATATACAAAACATTAATTATTCTATATTTTGTATATATATATAAGCACTTACTTTATAACAATCTAATTGAAAATTGAAACATATTCTAATTGAAACATACAATTGATACATCAGATATATAATAATTTAATATTTGATTTTAATAATACATAATCCGATTAAAAATTTGAGCAAGAAATTGCTTTCTTTTGACTCATTGCACTTTAATGATTATATATAATGTAATGATTTAAATATACAATAAATTAAATATAAATTAATAAAAAACTTTATTTAAATCTATTTTATCCTTCATTCATGTTTAAATACAATTAAAACATAGATTTCTTTTACAAATTTCACTTAATATTGTTATACTATAAATATGTAAGTATATAATATGTGAATATACATATGTAATATGTAAAAACAATTGAATATAATTATTTAACAGTATCAAATTAAGTAATAATATATGTTAAAAATTTAAATCTTTGCACGTATTTTAATTTTTTAATTAAATATAATTTTCATTCAATAATTTCAGTAGGTTTCTTTTGAAACAATATCATTATTCTCAATTAATCTGTTTATACAAAAATAAATAATTTTGTTTCATTATTTACGATTCATCGTCACGAAACATATAGTACTTAATTCATAAGCAACGATAAACAGATTCAACATATTTTTGGAAATATAGAGGAAAATACGGCCATTCAAACTTTCCATAATTGCTTTTATCAAACTTGAATTCCTTTATTTCAGAGTTTTGCCCTAAATATTGCAGTATGTGCGAAGTTGCTACGAACTTCGTTTGCTCGTTTATAAACGATCTTTTATTATGCACCCTCTCATACCTTTGATTCTTTCTCCAATCGACTGGATAACTGGAGTGGCGCCGGATTTCCACGAATTACCATTCGTTATTCATACTCGAACAGTTATAGAAGTATGTCGCGGCTGACAGAAACATGCGTCTTTTTTTCATTCATCAATATATACCATAATTTTATACAATTATGATCGATTATTATATTAAATTATTAATTAAATATTAACTATTTTTTAAATGAAATTGTATTGTATCATACATATTCCATATTCAGATATCTCAATTCATAAAATGAAAATAAAAATGTTTAAAAATATAATATAAATACTAAAATTATAAATTTATAAATGAATTGCATATTAAAAACAAATTATTCTATTCTTATAAAAAAAAATTAATGATTTTAAAAATAGATTTATAAACAAAAATTATATATTCTATTCTTAAAGTTTTAAATTAAAATCGGAACTTGATTGTAAGATGTTATGGTAAACTAATTAAATTTATAAATAAAATTAACTAAATTAAAATTATTTATTCATTATATAATTCTGATAAATAATATAAATATATATTATAATAATATCATATAATAATATATATCATATATGAACATATATATATTATATATGAATATATGAACAATATTTAATATAATATTTAATATATATTTTGAAATAAACATCAATTATAATTAATTAGAATCAAAAATATAAAAAAAATAAAATTTTTATTTAATTTTATGTATTATATTTTTTATATAAAATATAATTTGTATTTTTAAAAATACAATATAAAAATAATAAATATTTAATATTGACAAGACTAAAGAGACACTTAGAAGGCATACTTAAAATGAAGTGCTTGACATTGTCTGTGCCTAGCAGGCATACTTGGACTGGTAAAGGAATATGATCAAAAAATTCTATATACCATTGTAGTAGCAAGTACGAAAATACCAACATTAATAATAAAAATGTAAGCCAAAAGAATGACAAATTTGTTTGATTTTAAGCATTCAAAAGTAGAAATAAAATGTAAAATATTATGTTTTATATCTAAAATTCAATATAAAATGTAAAAATATTATATTAATAGAATTTTCAAAATTGCATTTAAAAAAACGAACAATCTTTTGTTGGTAAAAAAATTATTTAAATTATAAAAGTATAATTATAAAAACAAATGAAAAAAATAATAATAATCAATTAATCAACAAATTATCATTTCATTAAATCAATTAATTGTAATAATTTTAATTTTATTTTTGGTAGACAAGATATATCTATGGAATTTATTGAATTTGTTGAATCAAATTTTAATTAATATTATTTTCAATGAAATTATAAATGTTAAAACTTTTATTGAGAAGATTATTTCAATAATCTATATCATAGAAACAAACAAAAATTTGTTTAAAGATTGTTTATAATAAATAAAAAGTTAAGAATCACTGATATAATTATGATATAATATTTATGAACAATTAGATTTATTGTTGTATTGATTATCATATGACAAATGATTATTATATGATTTTTTTGAAGCTTGATACTAACAATAAAAAATTTATAATCATTCAATAAATTATAGATCATACAAACTTTTTTATAGTAAATTTATTGCAAATATGTAATGAATATAATTGGTCAAATAAATCTATTATCTTGTCAGACTAGAAGTATCATTCAGAATTATTTTATATATTATTATATTATATATAATATTATATATATTATTATATATATTATATATATTATATTATATTATATATATATTATATATTATATATTATATATAATTATCGTAAATTTATATAAATTGTTTAGATACATAATCTTTAATATTACACATTACACACAATTTCAAGTTTAATTGTAAATTTATTAATAAAAGTTATTTTTTCATATATTAATTATAATTCATATAATCAGATTGAATATTATTATTAAATTATATATTATTAAATCAATACTGAATTAAATTATAATATTTTCGTTTTCAACTAATCAACCAATTAATTTATATAATTTTCTTAAAGATTAAATATATATCAAATATATATCAAATATATATCATTCAAATTCAAAATTAATAATGATTTTTTTAAAAGCTTTCGTAAATATTTAAAAATTTAACTTAAAAAATGATGTTTTAACGTAGTATAAATTGAAACGATATCACTCTACTTTATTTTCTCTATAAATATTCCATAGTGATTACAATACTTGTACAATTACAGTATTTGTAGAACATTATATTTCACTCGATTAAAATTTATTAGGGACTTCTAGATATAATTGATTTTGGCAATAATAATATAGCAGAATAATTATATCACTATTATATTACAATTCAAATTAATAATATGAATGGAAAATTCATCTTTTCTTTACAAGTAATATGATAACATTTCATTTCTCTATAATAGATAAAACTTATTTCATTTTTCATTATAAGTATAAAAATATTAATTTAACATATTAACAATTACTATGTTTACAACTATTTTGAATAGCAATTTTGAATTAGAATTATGTGAATAGCATATGATCAATAAATACAAATTTTCGAATTGAATTAAAAGCAAGAGAATATTAATTTCTTTTTCATCATTTAAATATTCTTATGATTATTATAATGTAACTTTAATATAATTTCATACGTGAATTGATTTCCAATACTGAAATTTTAATATTCATTTATTTTTACTTATTTTATTTAGTTGAAGATAAAATATTTTGTATCAAATAAATCTGAAATATTCCAATTTAAATATATTAGTACATAAAAATGTTTATTATAACTATATATATAACTATTTATAAAATTAATAATAATGTTAATTAATTTATAAAAAATAATAATGTTAATTAATAACATTATTATATGTTACTATATTAATAAATATTTAAATAAAAACAATAATAATATTATTTTTATAATATTAATGTTTATATTAAATAATATAAACATATAATATAAAAATAATACTTCACTATATTGATGCTTATTTAATATTATATTTTATTATTATATTTCCTCTATTCAAAATTATACTAATTAATAAATACTTTTAGTGATATAAATTTAATTCATTTAAATATTAAAAAAAATTAAATGAATACAATATTCTAAATAAAATTTAATGAATTCAAACTTTATTCCATTTATTAAAACATTTTATTTAAACTTTTATTTAATGAATTTATATTGCGTAAAATCAATATTTCCTAAATATTGTTTATTATTAAAGGAAAAAATTTATTATTTTCATAATGATATAATTTATACTTTTATAAATTAATTTTAATTTTTAATTTTATGTTTTGTATAAAAATTAAATAGAAAAAGATAAAAATATAATATGAATATGAATGTAATATTAATTAAATGATTTTAATTTTCTTTGTGACTGTGCTTTTGTTCTTTTTTTGCAAACGAAGTTTTTATAAACATGTATTAAAATATAATATAAAAATTATCCATTTTATCCATTTATTCTAATTATTCGTATATTCTATATTCTTATATTCTTATATATATCTCATTTTCTTATATTATCATTTATATATCATTAGAGATCATGCAAAAATATCATTCTATTGATCTTGATTTATTAGCTTTTGTTAAAGATTTATATGTTTAGCAATGTTTTCTAAATTCTAAAAATATATTAATCTATTACATGAATATGTACATACATCTACTCAAATCCAATTTTTTTTAATTATAATTGATTTTTATATAAATTCTAAAGTATAAATTTTAAGTATAAAATTTTAAAAATAATCTTAATTTTAAACATATAAGTATAATAGTTTATAATATATTTTAAAATAGTGAAAAAAAGATAAACAATTATTTATTAAAAATATACTTATTTATAAAAAATATTTTAATAATGTAACACAGCTTTTTAATTCTTTATTGATTAAAACATTAGATTTAAATTAAGTTGGTTTTAATAAATTTTATTTAATATTTAATTTAATCAAAACTAATTCATGAAAAGATAAAATGAAGTCTTCAATTTAAATCATCTTTTAATGAATTAAAACGGTTGAAATATATACAATAGTCTACAAAAGTATTCATACACGAGAATAAATTTTATTTAACTTAATTTCATTTTAACAGTTTCTTTTTTAAAATTTTATTACATATAATTAAAATACAAGTTTTAATCTTTAAAATAAGGCAACTTTGAATCGAAAGAATTAAATTAATTAAAGATCATTATAAGATATGTCACACAAAAGATTTCGTATATATAATAATAATAAAATGGAATATATACTATATTAATATCTATATTAATATACTATATTAAAATCTATAAAATAATTTGTGAGATACTTTGCTTTTGCTTTATTATAGTTTTTAATTAATTTATTGATTGCACTATAGTTCTTTTAGAATTAATTTGTTCTCATTTAAATTTTAAAATTTACTTCAAATTTTTTTATTTAAAATTTTTCACATAAATATTCAATCGAGTTAAAATTTGGAAATTGATCACTATGATATTGGAAAATATAATATATGAGCTATTATATATATATATATATATATATATATATATATATATATATATATATATATATATATTTTATACTATGTAAGTATTATAAGAATATTTATATTTTTTTTTATTTTATTTAAAATTTTATTTAAAAACTCTCACGCAATATCATTATTTTTCATTTTTGTTTTATTTCAAACCATAGAATCTTCCTTTTTTATTATTTGTATTATATTTGTATTATGTATGATTGATTATTCTATATATGAATGTAATATAGAATATTTTTACATGTACATATATAATTAAAACCGAGCAATGGATATATGTATAAAAAATTTGTTTAAATTGTTGATTTTATTAATTTAAATATTTCAATATCAACATAAGAAGAATAAAAATAAAATATATTATAGATATGATTATTAAATTTCGGAACAAAATAAAATTTGAATGAACACAATACAAAAATGAAAATAACAAAAATTTGCTTAAATATAATAATATTAGTTTTTTAAAATAATTTATATGTTTTTATATATTATGAATTTTTATATTTTTATAATTTATTATTTTTTTATAATTTTTATATATTTTTTATATATTATATATTACTATAGTTTTTTGTATATTTAAATTTTTTATAAATATATAAATATTTTTTATAAATATAACTATTTGCAATTTAATAATTATTTTTGATAATTTTTCTTTTTTCATAATTGTATTTCATTTCATAATTATAATTAAAGTAATATTTTTTTAAATAAAAAATTTCTTTTTATAAATCTAAAATGATAATAAAGTTAGAAAAAGAATTCTTATGAAAAAATAATTTGAAAATATTGAATAAAGTTTTTGCATATCGTTTTGATTCAAAAAAATATTGTTGAATATATCTATCATATATATGTGTTAGAAATATCATATATATGTGTGTTATTTTTTTATTTAATTTTATTATAAGTTAAATATAATAGTTAATATAAGTTTAATATAAGTTAAATAGTTAAATTATAATAAATTATAAGTTATATTTTCTCAAAATATATAACTAATTGAATGAATATAAAATGAGAAATTCTTTAAATAGCAATCATCTTAAATATCATAAATTCAATAAAAGGTTCTGAAATATTAGGATAAATAATCTATCGATAATGAAATTCATCAAATCAACATATTTCATTCCTTAAAATCAATAGTCTGGTGATATGCAAACTCTTTTGTATATTCAAATAAATCAAACTATTTATATACGTCAATGTAATTATGTTTGTGTAGCGAAGCTCCTTCTAAAAGTGAATTAACGTTAATAGAATAACGATTGCCTTGCGGAATCGAATAGAATATTGCAAAGATTAAAAGAAAAAAATTTTCAACGCTGTGTTTAATGTTCTTAACATATTGATACTGATAGTCAAAATGCTTATTAAAACTCAAACATCATTTTTCTTTTTAATATTTTGTGCTTTTTTATTTAAAAAAAATTTCTTTGCAGTTGAAAATGATAATTCGCCAACTATTTAAAGCAAGCTTTTTTTGATAGTTTTCTCTCTCAGTTTTATCTATAGATTTATTGGTATAATAAATATAAATTATTTTTTTATGTTAAAAATACATCTTATCTGATTTTGACATCTTAGTTTTCTTACTATTATTATTTATAATCTAAAATATATTCAAATAATATTCAAATAAAAATTAAATAACATTAAAAATATATATATATTCTGCCGTTATAATGCATAAAGTTTATATGATTTTCTTTTTTTAAATAAAATCATATACTTTTTTAATCCATCGATCGATACAATTCAAGATTTATTATTAATATATATATTCTTAAAAATTATTAGTTTTGCAAATATTTCAATGAATTATTAAAACTTATAAAAAAAATAATATGTAGAATAAAAAAAAGATAGGCAAGTATGTATTATTTTATATATTATTTATTTTTCATATAATAAATTTTATAAAATTAAAATTAAAATAAAATTCTTCTAAATTTTTAGAATATATATGGATTTATATTTTTTTATAGAAAATATTATTTTGTGATTTTTATGCCATTCACAAAAAAAAAATTAGCAATATCATAATATGCTCTTCTCAAAAATATTTTTATATAAAACATTTTTCAATGCCAATAATAATATAAAAAGGTAAAGATATCAAAATCAAATAAGATCTATATATAATATATAAATAGATATAACATAAAAATAATAAATACAGTAGACATAATAAATGATAGATATGACATAAATATAGAAATTGTTTTTGAAACTTAAAATTTATATTATAATGATTATATTAGAAGTAAAAGAATTTATTTATTATGCAATATTTGAAAGAATTTGATCTTTTTGAATATAAATATAAAAGAATTCTATAATTTTATTATTATTCGTTTCATTTCTCTAAGAACAATCTTTGTTCTCCCACGATTTTGTTCTCCTACGTCATTTTGAGCATGCGATCCTGCGCATGTTCTTCATCATTCTCCGGAGATTAATAGTTTCTCGATAACATCCAACGGAATAATCTTAAAGACGTAAATTGTTGAGTACAGCATCCAGCAAGGATCGGAGTTACTTTGACGAACAGAAACTCATGGGATATTCAGTGTTCGACGTTGACCTTTTTCGATTTAGTTTGTTGAGAATATATTTTTATGCGAAACTTCGATACAATGCTCATTCATATTAATTTCTCTTGTTGATTTTTTATATTAAGCTATTAATCTGTTATAGTTTATTATGCAATGCATCAATAATGAAGTGGAAAAAAAATTAAAAAATATTGTAAAGATTTTGCTCAGGAAAAATTTTAATAATTATAGATTTGTGAAACATAAGAAAACTTTTTAAAATATATATTAATATTTATAAAAACAATGTTAATAATAGATTTTTAAAAAATTCATAGTTTTATTATTGGATTAATTAATAATTACTCATTATTAATAAATATCATTTTTAAATTATTATTAAACTGATCAATAACTCACTAATGATTGATGAAAAATTAATAATTTCTTCCTTATTCTTTATTTTACTACTATTTTGAATCTGTGGTAGATTATGTATTTGTATTTGCAAAATCATTTCAAAAATTCATATAAGTTTTAAAAAAAAAAGTAATAGGTATATTTACAAAGTTTTATATGGCGCTCTGTTACGATAAAATTACTATATTGTAATTACATTTAGTATCAAAATACAATTTGAACAAAATTAATAGTACTGAACTTTTAAATGAAAAGAAAAACAGAAAAACTCAACTGGAAACAAAGTTTTCGTTAACAGATTGAAGTGACAATGTTCGTTTTAATAAGAGTCACAGCTTTAGTTCAAACAATTCACGTTTGCAATATTCCAACGGAATCGATACCCGTAACGTAAACTGTCTTTGAATGTGCAGGGTTAATAGTTTTCCAATAAAAGTTGCTGAAGTCGTGAAACCCTACCGCATCCACAAGGCAATGCTGGATCTATAGATCGGAACAGTGTCGTTGTTCTGATAAAAAGAGACAGTCCAAATACTTCGACTAGAATGAAATGTCCTTTAATAGAAAGACAAGCTACGTGAAGGATAAGATTCATAGATATTTTATAGATGAAATTTTTTATAGACAAAACATTCGAATTTATCTAATTTATTTCCTATTATCAAATTTCAAATCTCTTATTATATATGTATATATTTCATATATTTTTTTCACTATAAATTTTATAAATTTTATATATTTCATAAAAATACTGAATTTTTATAATAGATATTAAAACTTTTTTTTGTGAAATCCTTTGTAATATAAAACATTATTTTGATACGAAATTATAAATCATTTATAAATCATTCTTATATGTATATATATAAGTGTGTATTATATATAATCTTTCCAATATAATAATAATAAATTCAATAAATTTTCATTATAATGAGTGTCTTTATATAATAATAGTCATTGCTTTTTTCTTTTTTTATCTTCTAGAAATTTTTAAATAATTTTATTTCGTTAAAATAATTTATAAAATTTGAATCTTATATTCAATGGAATATATTATTGAACTTAATTCTATATTACCAAATAATTTCGATTCGTAGATTGTGAGGCAATAAATACTTCGTAATTTATAATCTATTTATTTAGAGAAGTTCCTAGTATGGAAATCTTTTTTCATTATTATCGATCGTTGGCTTCCTATTAATAAACTCTATTTAACAAAAGATGATTGTCCGAGAAGACTCCCGTTTGAAAAAAATTTAAGCAATAATTGCTAATTTCTATCTCAATTTGATGAAGCGCAATACGATCTTAAATTTAAAAATGACATTTTAGACACGGCTGATTCAACCAATCTTATTTTAGTTTGGAAAAATTTATGATAAACATATGTTGATCTTTTCCTCATTATCATTTTTGTACGATATTTATTAATTTAATTCAAAGATTTTTTTCTAGAAGGGAATATTGCATATTGCATAATAAAAGAACTGATTGTGATTTTAATGACTACATTGTGACTCATCGGGAAATCGCAATTCTCTTAATTGAATTCTTGGAAGAGACTTTTCTAGAGCACGAATTCTTATCAAAAAATGATATAGAAGAGATTCTAATTAACACTTTGTATTTTTATTAATGAACATGTATTCTGATTACCATATAAAGCAATAGATAGATTTTCTTTATTCCTATGTATCGTATTTTAATCGTTAGACATGATCATCTATATGACATTGTGATTGTGAAAAAAATGACAAGTCACGAAACACACACTAAATATAAATAATAAACATACATATTATACTTGTAATCTACTTTTTGTTGAGAAAATACATCACTACAGTTGCAATTACAGTTATAAACATCATTTTGTATGTACAGTATTTTATACATATAAAAATATTTCGAAAATTTTGGTTATCGTTTCGAGAAATCATTAAGCGAGATTTTTTCTTCGAGTTCTTGTTACAAGTATTTCTCGAAATGATCGTATTTCGCAAATAATTTGCAATTCTCACAGCTAAAATACTTTTCATTTGAAAACAATTCCATAATTTATTTTTCACGTGTTAATTAATAAATATAATTAGTAATGAAATATAATTAGTAGTGAAAAATGAATTCTAAATTGATAAGCGCAAAAATCAAAAATTAATTGAATTATTAATACATTGCACATTGAATTTCAAAATTATGTATAACAATTTTATAAATCTGAATCATATTCAAGTAGTCATAATATAAAATAATCTTTGAAAAATTGGTTCTAGAAACAAGTACAAAAATATAAATTATTATATTTAATAAATTATATATTAAATTATGTATTTAATAAATTATAAATAATTTAAATTTTTATTATATAAATGAAAACAAAATAATATGCAAAGATAGAGTTATATTATTTTTTTTAAGTCGTATTTTATCTTAATACAAACTTAAATTATTTATAATTTAATAAATAAATCTCAATTGATATTTTTATATATGTTTATATTTCTAGTTTCGAGAATTAATTATCCAAAAAATTAATATGCTGTATATTAATATGACTGTATATAATACTAATGATTATAATATATATATTTTTAGATAATATTTTGTTTTTAATAAATTTCTTGCAAATAATAATAAGAAATAGAAAACTAAGGGCCAAAAAAATGTGTATAATTAATTATCATATTCGAAAATATTGTTATAAAATTTTTGCGAGTATTTCATGATAATTTATAACTACAGTTAGAAAAGACATTTAGTTTCTAAAACGATATCCTCTATCCTTAAAATAAATTGTCATGATCCAGGTTAAGTGTGAAAAATGATTCAGTCGTCGAGCATTCCAACAAATTTGACAATAAGCTCTATCTTATATCTCTTCTTTGAGAAAATAATACTCAAAATGCAATGGAAGAGAAGATTATAGATCTTTATATTATTAAATCAAAAAATACCTAAAAACAAATTTATATTTATATTATATATGTCAAATTGATATTTTGAAATCAAATTTATTTTTTGTTTTAATTGTATAAATTCTATAATCAAATTTAATATTAATGTTATATTTATCGAAAAGGATTTCTATATTACGTGAAATTTCATAATTAAATTTTATATGTAATGTACATATAATATAATTATTGATTAAAATTTCATCTTTAGCTTTTAACTAATTAAATAACTAGTTATTTAGTTATTAGTATTAAATAATCCACTATATTATTAAGAATGAATCGTTGGATAAATTAATAATTATAATGAATATATATAATGAATATATATTATAATGAAAATAATTATATATATATATATATATATATATATATAATAATAGTTACATTCGGAACGGAATTAAAATTTTAAATTCCAAAAAAATATTTCAATTTTATTTGCAATTTATATTTTTACAATAAATATATATTTATTATATACGATTATGTAGAATCATATGAATATTTAAAAAATAAGTTCATTTATAAAAAAATTTATATTTTGATATTTTTATATTTTTTTGTATACTCTTTGCATTTTATAAACATTATTTAAATTATAGATAAATTATATATTATACTAAAATCTTTTAAAAAAATTTATTATTTATTATATATTTAATTTATAATGATAATTTAATTGATAAATTAAAATTTTGTAATAATAATAATTAAATAACGTATAATAATAATTTTCATTATTATAATATTGAAAATTTCTTTTTTTCTTTTATTTAATTTCTTTTCTAAATCACATTCAATATTTATGATTATTATATATGATTATTATATGGATTTATTTAATCTATTTATTTAAAATTCTATGTAAACCATCTGAATAAATAGTTCGATCTTCTATTGATGCATGTATAATATATTAATCGCTTTATATTTAGATTGATAAATTATTACAATAGTAATAGTAAAATAAAATTCTCAAAAGGTAATTGTAGAATGGATAAAAATTCTATAAAAATATATATTTTTATTTTTATTATTTAATTTTTAATTTTTTATAAAATTAATATATAAATTATATATAAATTAATATATATAAATATTATATATATATAAATTAATATATATATATTATATATATAATAGTATATAGTATAAAATAATATATTAATAAATAATAAAAAGAAATAAATTCATAAGCAATCTAAATAACGAAGAAAAATTATAAAAAAGCTATAATTCTTCAATATAAGATTCTTTTTTAAAAAATCGAAGAATGCGTTAAAAAATATCATAATATTTTATATTTTATGAGTTCATCTACAAAAATTATTGAAATAATATAAATTCTATATTATCCAAAATATTTTTTGATTCCATATTCCATATTCAAATAATTATTAATTTAAATGATTATTTTTAATTTACAATAAATTCATCATAATAAAAATATTATATAATTAATTTTGTGTAACTATAAAGAAAACTCTATTTGGAATAAAAATTTTATTTTGAAATAAATTTTATTTTTTTTATTTCTAAATATCAGAATATCTAAAAAAAATAATTCATTTATATTGGTAAGAATTTTGTTTATAAGCAATATTTTTATTGATATTTTATTTTCTAAATTAGTCTAATGATAATCTAAATTTATGAATTCATGAAAGAATGCTATTTATATAGTTCTTTCATATTTATCATAAGCATTGTCAACATTGTGAAAAATAATGAATTGAGCAGATATTCAATCAAATAGAAAAAAATTTTAAATTTCATTTCAATATCAAAGATTTTTTTTACGATTTTTTTTTTTATATAGAATATGATATGTATAACATTTATATAAGTTTTAAATATTTAATTAATATAAAATGTAAATTATAATTTAATAATTTATAATTTTTTTGGAAAAATTAATAAAAATTGATAATAAAAATTAATAAAAAATTACAAATAAAAATTAAACATAAAATATGCGAATAAAATTTTAGTAATTAAGTTTTATAACTAATTATAAAAATTTTTATTTTATAACTAATTATTAATAATTTTTGTTTGAATCGTTGTCGCTATTAGACATAATTCTCTTAGAGTGATTTTTATTATAATATTATTACATAATATTGAAATATATAAATTATAATTGAAACTGCAATATTTTTAATTATATAAGCTATTTAATGAATATATATTTTTTAAAAACTCAATTTTGTGCATTGTAATATTTGCAATTGAAGTTATTATTATAGATGCAATACAAAGAATAACTATTAAAAAATATAATACATATAATATATATCAGCATACTTAATAGTCCTAATATTCGATATATAAGTATCAAAAATCAAGAAGTAGTTCAGAATTTTTTTTTTTTTTTATTCAATAATATAAACAAACTCTTCAACTTGACTTCTAGTTTCCATATCTAAATGATTAAAATTAATATAATATTCTATTGCTCTATTTTTTTTCATATAAAATAATTAAAAAAAAGAGACAGAAATAAATATTAATAGAATAAAATTTCAATCTCTTTTTGATCGAACATAAATGATCTATATAGTATATGTAAAGTATAGTAGTATAATATATAATATATAATATATAATAAGTAGTATATATAAATGATCTATATATTGATATAATTTCAATAAATCTAAAATTAATACGTAAATAAATAATAGGATTCAAGCTATTCAAATTTCGAAAATGTCTTATATTGGATATATAAATAGATTTTTATTAACAAAATTTATTAATAAAAAAATTGACTTAATTTTCCTAATAATCTCCTATAAAAGAAGCCAATTATCATAAAAATATCAAGATCAATGATTAAAATAATTTCAACAAAAGAAGATTTCTATAATTTTATAAAAGTCGTTGAAAAAATAATATTTGTTATAGCACTAATGTAAGCAATACAATGCGTTCATAGAAGATTAACTCTCATGTATTAACAATAATTATTACAAATTTTGTTTTTAAATTATTTATAGGAAATTTTTTTATCGATATATTTTATTTATTTAAAATGACAATAAAAATTATATTTTCCAATTATAAAATTTATTATTATAATTATTATTGGAACATTCTACTTATATTAGATTTTAAGTGATTATTTATTTGTGAAATTAAACAAAATTTAAAGCGATACTTCACAAAATTAGATTTAAAAAGAATGCTATACAATAGTTACAATTGATGAACAAAATACAAAAATTGGTCTTGATATACTAAATATTTAAATTCTTAAAAAATAATTAATATGTGTTATTAAAAAATAATTAATATATTAAAAAATAATTAAAATATATTAAAAAAGTATTAAAAAATAATTAATATATATTTATAAAAATAAATAAAATTTGTATATAGAATGTGTTTATATAAATAAATAAAAAATACATTTGAATTTATTATTTCAAAATGAATTGTTTTAGATGATTTAACAGGCTTTTCTTCTGGAAATATGATTCTCAGAATTGTATTATTAATTTAGAAACTAAACTTTCTGATCAAGAAAAAATAGTATTTAAAATAATATATAATATATTTAAAATAATATATAATATATAAATAATATATAATCTAAAATAATATATTTAAAATAATAAATATTATTTTTATTAATTTTATTATATGTTAATGTTATCTTTTGTTATTTTATCTAATGTTATTTACGAATCCGAGGCCTAACATTTTAACAATAAAATAATAAAGTAAAATAAAAAATACGAATAAATACTTATAATCGAGATTCAATTCAAATTAAAATCCATAAAGTCCATGGATATTATAATTAAAAAGTCATTGGATAAAAAGCAAATATGGATTGATGTTATTATGTATTACAAATTGACAAATAAATCAATTGAAACTACTCTATTAAAATTTTATTTTAACAAAAATTGATCATTTTTAAGTTTTAGTTAATCTTAAGTGATGCATATAGAAAATTCCGTGCTTTAAATAATAGAACGAATATAACGAAACATGATATAAATGGAATTTCAATAACTAGAAATACGATGTAAATACAACGTCAAAAAATAAATATAGAAAATAAATATTAAAAATGATATACCAAATGTTAAAAATAAAATTATGATGGCATCGTAAATTTGTTATTACTATTGTACTGAACGTAATTGGTAATTTTATGTTTCTAAGATAAAATCAGCAAAGTTCTTAATGAGTTTAAAAAAAAAATATGAACATTTTATATATAGAATTATGGCTTAAACCTAAAAAGAATTTATTATATATAAAAAAGACATGTGTATTATGGTTTTTAATAATACATAGAAGTTAGGAAACGATATACTGTTAAAGTTTGTATGCTGAGCTTTGATTATATTAATTAAAATTATATATACTATTATTATATATACTATTTAAAAGTATTGATTAAAATTTCTTTCTTTTCCAAGAATAGTTCGAATTTTGATTAAAGAATTGTAATTCACAGATCAATCCATTTATTAAAACTCTGATTGGTTCTGTACATCACTTTCGAAGATTTTCGCGAGAGGATCTTTTTTATGCTTCTCATTGTACATATGTGCATATAATCCAATTACACTGACGTTTTTGTTAAATCAATTTTATAATTGAAGATATGAGATATTGACTGCTTAATAATAATACTATTTTTCAATAATGATATATTAACTTATATTAATTTTATAAAAATATAATTAAAATATAAGAAAAATTTTTAAAAATAATTACAAATTTTTGAGCATAATAAAAACTTCAAATTAAATAACAACTGTTCTTAATAAAATAAGCTTTTCATAGATTCCTATAGACATATTACTTGAAATCCAAAACTAATGATTCTTTTGATGCTTCAATGTAATGATATTTAGCCTAATTTTAAATTTGGAAAATTTTAAATTAGACTATATATCTTAAAAATGTAGACTATATATCGTAAAAACATCTGTAAATTGGAGATTTCTAAGATAATTTCAAGCAACATTTTCCTTTCCAAAAATATTTTTTGTTACGGTTTTATTAATTGATTGTTAATAATTAAATTATTAACAAAAAAATATTGACTAATCATCCAAAGCATAGTCTAAAATTAATAAAAATACGCGACAGTAGCATTGATTACGTGCCGCCGAACATGAACAAATCCAAACAATATATATTATAAAAAATATGTTAAATAAAAATATGTTAAATATGAAATATCGATATGAATAATATTTTTATTAATAAAAATTATATCAAATTATATCACGAAAAAACTATAACCTTCTTAATATTCTTTCTTCGACATATGTTGTTTTTAATTGTCGATATGTCAATGCTATTGTCATGGTTTCATTACACTATGCGTTCCTATGCATTAGCCAATATTTTTTGTCAATAACTCATTAAAAAAACGTAACGAAAATTTTTGCAAAAGAAAATATTATTTGAAATTATTTTAGGAATCTCCATTTTATGAATGTTCCAATATTTTTGGGACATCTTCTATATATGGCTGGAATTAATTATAAATAGATAATATAAATTTACTTACTTATTTATTTATTATAAATTGGTTCTTGTAAATATTCACAATAAAATATATGTATATTAAAAATAATTATATCAGAAAGAATGCAATCTTATATTCATTTTATGAAAAAATCAGGAAATACTTAATGTTCAATTACTTTTTTGTTATATTATTATAAATTCTTTGAATTTTTTTTAGAAACAGATTACAATACAATAGTTTAAACACAAAAGTTTATATATTATACGTTGATAATCTTGTCAATTTCATTTCATATGTTAAAAGCATATATAAAGAATAAGCAAATTGTTTTTAAATATTTAAAATACTTTAATAGTATCAATTTAATATTATATTAGATACATGTGATAAAATTTTTCGCGTTTCTAATATATTATAGACATATTTTGTTAAAATCTAAACTAAATGATTTTGAATGTTTGCATAAATAGGATGCCTAAACTAATAATATTACTCAAAAAACTATCATAGGACTATACAATTGTTTTTATTATGAGCATAGAATGAACGAATAATGACTGATTGACGACTGATTGTATTTTGATATCTATATATTGCTGAATTTTATCTACTCTGAATTCTATTTTATTTTAATTGGTCTGATTTAAAAAACTAGTGCAGATTTTGGTTTTCTCTCCAATTATTTTCTGTGAAAATGCAAACTAAGAAGAAATTAGAGGAATGAATAATTATTGAAAAGATTTCGAAAAATGATTTTCACGATCATCATATCGGCCGCTTCACAGAGCGTGAAAATAAAAATTTTTGCGATCACTTCCATAATCGTGCAAATGTGATTTATGAAATGATTATTGCTGTTATATCTCTGTTTAAATTGAGGATCTGGAAAGCGTTAGGAAACTGCATCCGCTCATAAATTATTGCTAAACTATTGAAAATATTCGAGCTATTAAGGAAATTTCATTTTAAAATAAAATAATTTCGTATTCTAAATGATTTTATTTTATATTATGTTATTATATTATTTATTTATATTATATTTAAAATGAAATTTGTATATAAAATTATATAAATGAGATTAATCACACTTTTAAAAATTATTAATTTTATTTTCTTTATTATAATTAATATTAATCGCATCGTAACAATCATATGACAATTTCAATTTTATAGAATTCTTTAAACATTCCAATTGAAAAAAATCTCTATATCATGAATTAAAATCAATCTTATAATTAATAGATATTAATTACAATTAATAGTAATAATAATTCAATAACAAGTAAATTTTCATTATAATATTAATAAGTAATATAGACTTCTAAATAATGACTAAATTATTTTTTAAAGAAAAAAATTAAATTTAAAATATATTAATAAAAGTCTAATTTCAATTTGTGCTTAAAAATTATTACCTTCATACGATAACCAACAATGAAAAAA
Source organism: Apis mellifera (assembly GCF_003254395.2). Classification (NCBI taxonomy): domain Eukaryota; kingdom Metazoa; phylum Arthropoda; class Insecta; order Hymenoptera; family Apidae; genus Apis; species Apis mellifera. The sequence continues at coordinate 6,428,963 of NC_037644.1, read as the reverse complement.
AATAACATGATGATTATAGTAAAAGTTTTTATTGCAATAATTTTTTTTATTATATATATTTTAAATATTAATTGTAAACTTACATGAACATAGAATTATAATTAGAAATAAATAAATCTATTTTCAATTATTATATTATTATATATTATTAAATTAATATCAATTTGAATATTGTTTTAATCTCTTAATTATTAATATACGCTACAGCATTTATATGAATCTTCGACAATGCTTCTTTTTTAAAAAGATTTCTTTGTCTTTCTAAAATTTCATTTAAGATCACTAGATTAAATTCACAATCAGGATATAAAATATTAAAATATTAAAAGATTACTTATTAGTGATCTGTTAGATTAATAAGATTTTGGGATCTTTGAAAACACGCGAAATTTTTTTAAAAATTTCTTAATTACTTGTTATTATAGTTACAATTTGTTTTAATGCAATATATATTGAAATATTTTGTCAAATTATTTAATTATACATTATATATATATTATATGTATATTATATGTATTCGATGTAAAATGAAAAAATGAAAAAAATGAAATTAATATGTAATATCTTAATAATAAAATCATGAATGATTAAAAATTAAATAAAAAGAATATTATAATTTTTACTTTTCATAAACTATTATTATTTATTTAATTTTTTTATTTAATAGTGCATTTCTGTTAGCAAAAATTTTTGTTACAGTTACAGAAAATTTTTGCGTATATTTAAATAAAATTTATTTTGGTTTATTTTGTGATTTTCAAAAGAAAGAAAATATATAATTTAATGGCATAAAATGTAAGTATATAATGATATATTATAAATTATAAATTGTAAAATTATGATTGTAAAATAATTCTAATTTTAGAATATTATTAATGAATATTTAAGTTATATTATACTTTTTTATTGTAATTTAAAGATAAAAATAAAATAAATAAAATTTCAAATTAAAAATAATATTTGAAAATTATTAAATAGAATGGATTTTAATTCATTTAAATATCAAGAAAATATAAAAAATTGGAATTTAAAATTATGAATGTATTATTGTATTAATATTGTATTAATTATTGTATTAATGTTATTTATCATGTTTATTTTGATTGTGATCGAAAATAAAATTTATATATGTTATTATAAATATTATATAATAAATTTATATAATTATTAAAAAATAAAAATATATTTTGATTTTGTTATATTTTATATATTTAAGAAGTATGAAGTAATTATTAACAGTTTTAATTATTAATTTATTAACAGTTGAATGTAGTTTCATAATTTATTTCTTTCAAAAGTTGCGGTATTTCATTACCTGAATTCTTATTTATTTTATTTTCTCGTAATTTAAAAAAAATAAAAAATTCATAAATTTCTTAAAGAAGTAATTATATACAATTATTTTCATATAAAATTTTTAATATTCTTTTGATTTTTTATTTATAAGTATTCTGAGATTTCATTAAAAAAGAATATTTTATATTTTTTACATATTTTTATTTTATATTTTTCCTGCAATTATAGAATTATGTTTTCATTTAAAATACAACATATACTCACTTATATTTACTTTTCAAGAAGATTAATTTCAAGTTAATATAAATGAGAAAAAAAGCGAATAAAAATATATTCATTAAAAAGAAATCTAGCGAGATGATATAGAGACAAAAGGAATCTTTTGCTAGAATTCATCTAACTCCACTTTAGACGCTTTGTTAATAATCCTGATATTACATACTAGCTACTATAATAATAGCTATGGTTTGAATTGAATTATATACATATATATATATAATACCATGCTAAAAATGTTAGATCTTTTCTTCTATAATTAATTAATCAGATTCCTCGAGATTTCTTTCTAGCATTATATATCTTTCAAGATCTTCTCAAAGAGATATATTTTATAAGAGGTATATTATTTAAATAAGATGTGAGAGTGAAGACATAATGCTTATTCATTATTTAATCATCAATCATTATTCATTATTTCATTATTTATATTATATATATATATATATAATATATATATATATATATATATATATATATTATTGTCATTACAGCGATAAGTTTGGGAATAGTAGATATATATAATTCATAAAACAACGTAATACTAAATTTTAGAGAACTATATTTTCATGCGGATTATTAATTTATATTTTTACAAAAAGATGATATAAAAGTTTGCTTGTTTTAGTAAAGTGTATAAATGATATAAATGATATAAATGAAATTATAAATTATATTTATAAAATATTAATAAATTAAAATTTAATATATATTATTTACATCATTAATATTATTTGCGCCCGCAATTATAATATTGTAGTGGATTATTAAGAGCATGGATACATGAAAGCTTTTTCAACTGAGATGTATATGTGTCTGTAAAGAAGCTAGTGTTGTTATGGCTATTGATATATTTTTTTCATGAGAATGGGATTGTATCGATATAGTTACAAGTACACAGGTCTATAAGAGAAGATTTCACAATGTTACAGTAAGTGATCGATTCAACAGTCAAATCACGCGTAATTACAAAGAAACTATCTTGTTGTATCCGATCAAACTACATGTTTATAATAAAACTTTCTTTAAGTGAATTTCATGCCTTCAGAAAATCCCTTCCTAATTGAACCGAGAGAACCTCAATTTCTCAGCAGGACACGAGAATAACCAACAGTATCGTGGCTAATGTCCGATCCACGATATCCTTAAACTAGAAAAAATTCCTTGAATTAAAATGATGGCGACTGCCGTTGAGTTAGTTATATTTGGAGCACGTTACTCCTGGAATCGGATTCCGCTCCAGCCGCTCAAGCGTGCCAAAAACATATAATTATAAATGTCGATTAAACTTTCAAAAACGAGAAAAAGTCTTCTTAAACAACATCATATCTCAATTCAGGCTCAATAGAGGTTTGCAAGCGATAATAGAACAAAAAAAAGATTCTATGAAGAATTTCTTTGAATAAACTTCTATTCATAAACAATTATTCCCAAATCTAAAATGAATAAATGTTCGTGAATATTCATAATATATAAATATTGTAAATATTCATTCTTAATTTAAAAAAAAAATCTTAAGAAATGTTTGAACACACAATGTTAAAAAATATATTTTTACGATATCTTAAAAATTAAAAAATTAAAAAAATTATAGGGAAATATATATATATAGAGAGAGAGAGAAAAATTATGACAATATATTTCATATTATTGAAATCGGAGTCACATATTTATTAAAAGGAAAATAAATGACAAGACAAAGTTATTGTTACATTGTTACATTGTTACATTGTTCAAGATTCGTAAAAAATTATAATGATTTTAGGTATTAGATAAATATTGGGTTTCGTCCTTATAAAATAAATTATATATATATATTATAATCAATCAAATTCAGTAGGAAAATATCTTAATTTCCATGTTCATGGTTGGCTATTATTTGTTTCAATAAAACGAATTAATAGTGTTCAAGTCAAAAGAAAATTTCGTAAGTTGAAGAGCGTGTAAAAGTAATGCTTCTTAAAGAACAAACGAGTCTTTGAAGCGACTAGAAAGCCAATCCCATCCGCTCAGGTTCCTAGTGCGAGCAGCGCGCTGTGAAATTCAAGTCGATTACACTTCCGGTCGAAGTGTAATCCAAAGTTCGTGCAAGGAGAACTTAAGATCTCGGGACATCCAAGTTTCGAATTGCTGCGGCGGATAGATTATTCCACGACGCGATTTCATTCGGGCTGACTTCAAACCACCGGGAACTTCGAATTCGTTAACGTTTCATGCCGAACATCTGGCGGATATGCACAGACGCGCCAAATTCATCTCCTTTAGCAGAATACTATTTCTTCTCTTTGCCCGTAAAGACGCGATGAGCTAGGACGAATATTAATGATTGTTATTGTTTTCTTATTGGTTATTCACTTCGTGATTACATTATTATGCTATGTTATATCGAAATAGAAATATCTTTTCTATTTATTAATTCAATCACCGATATTATAACATTATGAATAACAAAGAAACATTTTAATCAATCATAGATCAGTAATAGATCATTTCTATGTTTATTTTATTTTAATTTATTTTGTAATTTTTAAAAAAACAAAAAAGATAAATCATATTATAATATTCATAATTTTAATTTATTGATGAATATTTAAAATTGTTTTAGTGTATGTTATAATAAGAGAAACTGAAATAAATTAAATTAGTAGAAATATGAGATACTTGACTGATAATATAATTAATATAATTAAAATTTTTTTAAGATTTTAATGGCAAATTATAGAGATATATTGTTTATCATGTTAATTAAGATCTTATTATGAATTTATTATTATTATATAGATCTAGAAAGGATTATATATTTTACATAATAAAATATTAAACAAAATATAAAATAAAATAAATAGTTTAATTGATGTGTATATATATAATTATTATTATTAATAATAATTATTAATAAGTTATTAATATAATTATTAATAAATTATTTATAAAATTTCTTTATTAATATTTTAAAATAATTTTATAATTTATTTCCTTCAAAAATAAGTGTCTTATATTATTACCCGAATTTATCTAATCACATTCTATTTTTATTTAGAAAAAGTAAAAAAAGAAATAAAAATTCTATAGAATTCATTTATATTTATGCAGCAAATTTCATGAAATTTTTTAAATTTCATTTTTTTTTTCATTTGATTTTTTATTTACTCTTTTGAGACTTTTTATATTAAGAAATAAAATAAGTATTTTCTCTTTTATTATATAATATAATAAAAGACATATAATAAACATGTTAATTTCAAAACATAATAAATATGACTTTTATATGAAATGATATAGATAATCACAAGTATATTTGATAAAATCAAGAATTTATGTAAAAGCAAATAATTGATTAAATTAATTGATTAAATTTTAGATATTGTATTATTTATACTGCATCAATTATAAATAACGGTATAAATAATTTATTGATTCCAAAAAAATAAGTTTTATTGCAAATAGTAATTTATGAAATAACTTATAATGTTATATGTTTAGTTTACAATTTTTGGATTCTAGAATTATTTATCGATATAGAATTTACGTAAAATCAAAAATTTACTAATATTAATTTTGTTATAGTTTATTAATTTCAGATTTTCTATTCATTAGTTTTAAATTTTAAATTGAAATAAATATTAGAATATTTTAATAAATTTAATCATTATATTATTCATATCCTAAATTATATTACATTTTATATATCATTATGCCTTTATTCATAATTATTTAATTATGATATTAATTATAATTATAATATTTAATTAATATTTAATTAATTTAATTATAATATACTTTTATCATTAATCAAAAAAAGAAATAGAATTCATTTCTTCTTATGTCATTCTTAATATTTGATTTAGAAAATGCTTTTCAATTATTTTCATTTCTAGTTTGTTTCATAATTATAAAATAATATTAATAAAAATCAATTCATATCATTAATGAAAATTAATCAATGCAAAAATGAATTGAGCATAAAAGTGAAACACAAGTATGGATAGATTCTGGATAGTTAACGTGCTACTCGTTTCTCATTCATTCGAGAATGTTTTATGGAAATTACTTATTCCACCACTGATGCGTCTGTCCTTTATATTTGAGACACTAGACAGACACGTCGAGTGAATTTGCATGATTTTGTTTCGTGCGAATTTGACTCTGGTATCGTTTGATTAACAAGCTCACCTCATGTTCTTTATCGAATAATCAATTTCATTTTGCAAAAATCTTTCATTTTTTTTTTTTTTTTGAAAACCAATTGATTTCATATAATTTTATATATAAATTTTATTTATATACATATAATTTTAAAGTTTAATTTTTTTGATGTATCTAATATATGATAGTCAAAACATTATTCTCAATACGATTATTTTTTCTCAAGAATCAGTCTACCAAATCAATTATAAAAATTATAAAAAATTTATTGATATAAAACATATTTAAACAAAGTTACATCTAATTAATATGATATATTAAGAAAATTTATTATTATACATGTATAATTAAAGATTTATATTTTATTTGTCTTTTTTATTTATTAATTAAAATAAAAAGAAATAATAATTTTAACATTGAAAAATATTTATTTATTTATTTTTTTATATTATTATTAATTATTTTAAAAACAATATTTAATTAACAGAAAGTATGTAACCAATATAACTATTAAATATCAATGTAACCAGTTAACTATTAAATATCAATCATTTTATAAACTAAATAAATTGTATTAATTACATATTATGTATAGTAATAATTGTATAATTGTATAAGCTCTCACAATTTCATTGTATATTATTTTAATCATTTTAAATAGAAGAATTTCTACTATTGAACAGAACAATTTAATCAATTTATTCCAACAATTGATCTATTTTCATTTAATTGTTATATTATATATTAATTTGACAAATAATTAACAATTAATCTGTGTTTAATTGAAACTATATTTAATAAATACAGTTAATGACTTAATAATTTACTAATAAAACATTAAAATTATTTTTATAAAAGTAAATATAATTGAATTTTAATTTTTAAATTATAAATATAAACTTAAAAATATAAATATAAATTTATGTTATATGCATTACAATACAAACATGAAATATTTAGATAAAAAAATTTTACATATATCTTCTTATTTTCTTGTTTTATCATCAAAGGAAATTACTATTATTGTTATGTTTTAAAAATTTAATTTAAAATTTTATTTTATTTTCTTTAATTAAAAATTTTAATTATTTAAAAACTTTTAATAGAAAATTAATTTTAGAATAAAATTGGGAATATAATTAAATATACTTTTATGATAAATATAAAAATATAAAATATAAACATGAAAGTTTGAAGATTTTTATTAAATATCAAATATTTTTAATATAATACATTTTCTTATTTTCTTTAATATATAATATCTCATTTTACTAAAATTTAAAAATGTTTTAAATTCTGTTCAATATTTTTTAATTATTTTTATTTAATTCTTTAAAAATTAAATTGTTTTCTTGATAATTTCGATAAATATTGCAAGCTAATAATTTCTATATATTAATAATATTATTTAAATTTGATTAGTTGGCAAAGAATGTGAATGTTATTTATTTAAAAATAATACTTTATAATAGTTTACACTATTATATTGTCTTACAGATAAATAAACTATTTGATCTTATGTTTCCTATTATTTTTTCACTTAATAATTTGACATTAAGTTTTTACTTCTTTACTACAATTCTACCAACAAATTTTTTTTACTGGAAATTGCTATATTTCATATATAGATTTGCTATAAATTTAATAAGTATATAATTTACTATTAAGAATTTTTTTTTTACTTTTAAATTGAATCTTAAAAAAGATCATAAATTAAATAAATGAAAATAAATAATTAAAAGATTTTTAATTATATTTGTTGAAAATTTTTAAAAACATTTTTTAAAAGTATTTTATTATTCTATTTTTTATTATTTTCTTATTTTATTTAAATTTTTTCCGTGTCACAATAATATAAGAAGAATAAAAACAAAATTTTAAAATAAAAAAATTTTAAATTTGTTGTGCATATTATGTTTTTTATTTTATATCAATTCATTTATTATTCCATATTATTATTTATTATCAAAATACTTAAAATTTTTTTGTTTTGAATATGAAACATCAAACAACATTAAAAATATTTAAATAACATAATCTAATTTGATAATATACTGTGAAGTATATTTTTGAAATTTCTAATTATATTTCTAAGAAAATACTAAAACTAAGATTAAATTAGTCGTGGTAAACGTGTTAAGAAAAAATAACATGTTAAGAAAAAATAAATATATATATACTAAAAAAAATCTTTTATTCTTTTGTATGTACAAAATATTTTCTTTAAATGGAATATATATATATAATGGAATATATTTTAGTGGAATATATTTATAAAAAAGTGAAATTAAAAAAAATGTTTCAATAAAATGTGTATTATATATTTTAATGGAAAACACTTAATGGAAAACAATGTCAATAAAGAAAATATCAATGAAAATGCCTTTCATTTTTATATCTATTCGTAAAGTTATTGTAATGAAATAAAACTATAATGAAATTGTAATAATCATAATTATCATCTTTTTAAGTTCTAAATTCGAGTAATATTTAATTGAAATATTTCTTAAACTAACGATTTTTTTGACATACGTAGGATAATATTCTTTTATAAGAAGTTCATAGTATTCTTTTATAAGAAATAAATAGATTAATAAATACAAAATTAAATATTCCATTAAAAAAGAATGAAGTTAACTTTAAAATCTTCATTGCTATTCAAAGATTTACAAAAATAATTTGAATTATGTATGATTTTTTTTTAATAAACAAAATAAAATCTTCAAACAAATTGAATTATATAACACATTTAATATTTTGTTAAAATTTTTTTAAATAACTTTGTAAAATCCTTTGTAAAATATTATTTTAATTCTTAGAACACTGTTCTATTTTATTTTATTCTATTAGATTAAAGTAGTTCTATATAAGATATTTTAGAAAAAATTTAATATTTACACTTTAAATTACACTTGAAATAAAGAACTAATTAAACTGTCAAGATATACTATATATATAATATTATATACTATATATATATATATAATATTGCAATTTTATTACAATCATTTTTCAATATGTAAGATAAAAAAATAAATTATTATATCACAATATATATATTTATACATCAAAATTTTTATAAATTTTTCTGCAGTCAATAAAAAATACTTTAATAATGACTATTTAGATTGAAAAATAAAAAATATCATAAAATATTTTTTTGCACTTTTTATTTAACAGATTTACGTTAACTACCTTTTTTGAAATAACTGCCCAATTCTTCAGCTAATTGAAAGAAAAAATTCTTTCGTTTATTCCAGTAGTCTCTTTGTATAAAACATTAAATCATAAAACATATCTACGGGATCCTACTTTCACAATATTTTTTCATTATTGACATCTTTTATTTCATTTTCAATATCTAAAATAATATGCATTCTCTTTCTTTTATATTATTTATTGTGATAATTTTTACTCCCACTATCATCACAATCTTCAATTTCCTTTATATTATTAAATTCTTCCTCGTTTTCGCATAATTTGTTTATATCAAAATCCGATCCAGATTGGTCTTCATTTATGCTGGTTATTCTTTTTATTCTTTTTATTATTCTTTTTATTATTCTTTTTTATCAATTTCATGTCTATTGAAGACTTTCCCATAATATAATACTATAAATGTAAAAAAATATATTTTTTTGAATAGATTTTGAAAATATCTTGAAAAAATCAAATCTTCACTTACGAAAATAAATTTTTGCTAAGCTTTCAAATAGCACTTATTTTTTTTTTTTTTTTTTTTTTTTTACAAAACGCACTGTTGAAATTATCTCTCATGTAAATCTATTTGTTATTATGAAATAATAAGATAAATTCACTTACAAAAATCATTTCTTTTCTGTGCAAAATTTATCATTGAAGGGATTATTTATTATCATATCACAATTATAATAACTTGTTTAATTATATATTTATACATCGTCATTTGGTTGATATTGTTTTTTCTTATTCATTGTTATTTTATTTTTGTTATTTTACAATAATTGATCTATATAAATTAATCCATCAAATTGACGGATTTTCAAAAAATAAAAATAGATATGCAACATCTAAAAATAATAAAATATAAATATTCTATAGAAAACGAATAGAAATATATATTTGTTGTATTATATCATTAAAAACCAATATATAATGTTTAAAAAATAATATTTGCATATTTAAAATTTTTAAGCATAAAATTGAAAAGCCGTCAAATTGATGGGTTCCGTAAATCTAGTATTAAATATAAAGATAATGTATAAAAACATTGATATTCTGCTTTGTTTTCTATTTTTCTTTGGATATAAGATAATTAGAATATACTAGACCAACACTTTTTTCGAGAATGATAAATCTTTACTAAAACCAATAAAGAGAAAAATTTTAGTATTTTTTATAATAAATATTATAATAATATATGAATTTTTTATTTTTGTTTCTGTCTAGAAACTGTTTTTTTATATATCAGCTATGTATCATTATTAGTTGTTAAGACAAATTCAGATATCATAAAATTTAATATTAATATTAAGATTCGGTAAAAATAAATAATAAAAATAAATTAAATATTTCGTAATGTTTCACTTAGTATGTTGCATTAATATAATATAGTACTATATATTGTGTTAAATATAATTTCCATTAGCAAAACTTATTTTTACATTTTACTAATTACACTTTTGATACTTTCTGTTAATTTTATTCTGATTATTATGGTTTGACGTGCTTCCATTACTTTCATTTGGAAAATCTAAACTTTTCTATACTATAGCGTAAATGATATTTTTAAATACCATCCTCTTAAAAAATTTATTAATTAAAAGTTTTGTGAATCATATAGATCACTTTATATTTCAGATTTTTCGAACCATTTGTTTTTAAAAATGTTATTTAAAAAATTTTTTGATATTATAATTATATGAAAAAACCTCATTTTGTTGAAAATACGTATGTTTTTACAATGACAATGGATTTCTAATAATTTTAGAATTTATGATTTAAAAATTCTAAACATTAATCATCATTTAAGATTCCACAATGATTTTACTAATATAATAATATTTATGTATATAAATTATATTTAAAAATTTGTCTGTTATTTTTGATTCTTTTTAATATCCAAGAATGAGTATTATACAAATTTTATATATTGATATAAAAATCATTTTATGGATTCAAAGAAATTTTTGATAAGCTTCATGTTATTTATTATGAACTTAATTAGAAAATTGAATTCAACGTGTGAAATCAATTTCTTATAAACTTTGTATTTTATGATATTTAAAAGTCTTTGTAATTACAATTTTAAAATTTGATGAATTGATGCAATTGTAATATTGTATAGACATTTCTATCAAATCTATCTATGGATTTTTTTAAAAAATACTTATTTTAAATGTTTTACTTTTAGAAATAATTATTCGATTATAATGTCATTTTATTACAAATTTAATTTTAATCTAAAACATTCATATACATATGTATATAGAAATTAAGTTTCTCTTGATTGTATCTTTTCTTTGCATATTACTTTAATTTGAATTTTATTTGATTACATTCGTAAAAAATATATTTCAATTATAATACCAATCGAAATATAACACAATTATCATTTAAACTAAGCATTATTCAAAAAAAAGTTTCATATAAAATTTATGTGCCTCAAGATGGATGTCTTAGGATATACAAGTTTGTTTAAGTAGAAGTGAAATCTTTCAAGATAAGATTATTTTTTAAATAAAATAATTGTCCACTCTAAGATAAATTCAATGATATTGATCTTTTAAAATCCTATATTGTAAAATTGTAAAAATTTATAACTATTATTATTATTTATTAACTATTTTACAATTTTAGAATTCCTTAAATTTTATTCTCTATGATGAATAGAATTTTTTTCATCGTCAAATTAAATCATTGACATGACATATAGTACGATTTACCTATATAAAATATCTATTACTAAAGTTATTTCATATTTATTTTTAAAAACACAATATTATTGTATATTATAATTAGCACGATATGTTCTTAAATTTATAGTGTGTATTGTGTGTAGTAGTATGCTATTTATTATATGTAATATGATTAGCGAAGTTGTTGATATGATTTCAATTTTGATAGAATAAAATGATAGGATTAATAATAGTAGCGAAAGAGATTTTCTGATCACTGGTATTCTAATCATATAATTCGAAATTCTGTATTTCATGATAGACAAGGAAATTTACAACGATAATATCGTAGATAGCACTAACGATATAAAAACATATTCACTGTAATAACTTCTTTAAATCCATATATTAAATAATAATAATAAGAATATATAAATATATATATAAATAAATATATAAATCATATGATACATATATATATTATATTATATAATATAATATATTATCTAGAATATTATAATAAAATCATTTCTATCCGTATCACATATCTATCAAATCTACACCTATCAAATCCATATCACATATCTATCACCATATCCATATCAAACCATATCATCATCCATATCCATATTATGCTATAAGATTATAATTTTGTTAATGGATTTAAAAAAAAAAAATGTTGTATAACCCATTCTTTTTTTTCTTATATATTATTTTCCAATGAAATTATTTTCAAAAATTATAATCTATTGAATAAACATAATAACCGATGAAAATAAATATAAATCACTTAATTATTAATTTTGATGATTGTTGAATATTTAATGCGACAATAAATGATTACATAATGACTTCATATCTTTTAATGGAACATTAACTAGAATCCAATATAATTTTTTTACTAAAAAATTTTTTGAAAATATTTCATAAATTATCATAGATAATTATCATAGATTTTAATAATAATAATGATTCGGTTCATAATGATTGCCAAATTCATGAAATTTTAAATAATGTTTTATGACTGATGAGTAAAAAAAAGAAATAGAATAAAATTTCTATTAAAATTTTTAGATTTAATCTTTATAAATTTTTATGTTATATAAATTATTTTATGTTACATAAAGAAAAAAGTTTTTCAAAAACAATTAATTATTTTTAACAATATGAAATCTACAAGGGATATTTGCCAAGAAATTATATATTTGTGATGTTTTTGAAAAAATGAAATTATCATAAATGGCATAAAAAAATCATTATATCAATGTCATTCTTTTAAATATAAAACATAAAAAACACTTTCTCCAGAGTTAAGAAAAGTAAATTTTAAATAGTAATGAATAATCAGGAAAAATTTACAAAGATTAAATCATTAAATCACTATTCAAATAAATAAATAAAAAGAATACATTTAAAAAAATAAAGATTCTTTTGAGATCTTGAAAATGTCTCAATTTAGAAAAATCTCATGCTCATCAAATGCTCATAAAATCGTTTCTTTGAAATATAATAAGTTTCAAAGGAAATATTATGAAAAAATTTATGAAATAATATGAATTCTATAATACTAATTCAAGAAATTGAGTAGATAAATTAAAATGAGACATTCTGTATATATATTTTATAATATATCTAATTTAATTGGAAATATTCAAATATCTGAAATGATATGGAAAAATATTTCAAAAATAAAAACTTGATATAAAGAGATTAGATATTAAAAATGATATATAATATTAATCATTTTTCTAGACAAAATAGAAAATACGAAAATCAATTTTTTAAATGAAACTGTATAATTTTTATAATATTAATCAGTCTAATTTATTTCTTAGAAAACAATATTAAGCTATTTATATCGAAAAATCTTTAATCTAAAAAATATTATAATTTCATAAACTTAATATATGAAAGACAAGGGATATTACACAAAGCAATATTGTATTGCTTTCCTTCTAAATTAAATTAGATTCCTTCTAAACTAAAATCTTTCTAAACTAAATCTTTTAATTGTTTTAATAATTATATTTATAAAAATAAGTATTTTTTTGTAGAAAATAACGAGCTGCATCAATTCGTGTATTAACATTACATAATTTTAAACAATTAGAGTTGATTTTCATATGATTTCTACATGTTAATCTAGAAAAATTATTATTGTAAAATGTATTTCTTATACTAAACAACTTTTATCTGAAATATTTCTTTGTACTATTTGCACTTTTCTAGATTTTTGAGTATTCAAAATCAATTAAATGGAATATTGCTATATAATAAATTATAGAAATATATTTTGTTATATTCTTAAAATTTAACAATTAATTTTAATTAGATTTCATTATATGTGAGATAAACGATTCCTATGAACAAAATATCATTTGTTAGAGTAATAAAAATGTATAAAAATGTTAATGATTTTTTTATGAAGAACAGCAGAAATTACAAAATTTATAAAAATTAGAAAAGTTTCTTATCATTTATTTCATTTAGATTTATAGTAAGAATGTTGTTCTTTGATTAAATGAATTAATGAAATTATTTTTATTATTAAGTGAACACAATCTGAATTCGGTATCTTTAATATTCATATATTCCTTCAATTCATTATTCATTATTATATTTATATATAATGTGTAGAAATTCTTCATTTTCTTGTGTAGAAATCATAAGTGTATATATATAAGTATATTACATTATTAGTATAGTATATATATACAAATATATACATTATTAAATTTTTCGTTTTACATATAAAGACACTTTATTATAAAATCTATCATTTTATACAAAATGAAATAAAGTTTTAATTTTAGCTTTATTATATAGAACTCACATATAAACTCAAATTTTTTGATTTTAATAAATTTTTATAAATAAAAAATATTTTTTGTTTAATTAATTTATTTAATTTAAATATAAATATAATATTGCATAGTTTAATTTTAATTTTTTTAAATTTTTTTATTTCTATATCAATATTAATATTAATATTAATATTAATATAATATATAATATATAATATAATATATAATTATACATATTAATATATAATATAATATAATATATAATATATATAATTAATATATAATTATACATATTAATATATAATTAAAAATAACAAAAACATAATTTTTTCAAAAAAATCATGTTTTCTCAATTAAATACATTGATTAATTTTTTATTCATATAATTTTCAAGTATTAATTTTATTTTAATGTTTATTCTTTCTTTCTTATCATTTTTTTTCTGAATTTTGAAATTATTACAATATATTATAATTATAATAGTAATTATTATAATATGATAGAAATTTATTTTAATAAGAATATATTCAACAATATTTATTATTAATTTATTTATATAATATTTATTTATATAATATTTATTTATATAATTATATAATTAATTTATATAATATTTATTTATATAATAATTGTATAACATTATTTATATAATATTGTTAAAAAAATTTAATTTTAAATCATAAAAAGATTTATACAATATAAAAAGATAAAAATTTTGTATTAGTATTTTATTGATGTTTGATAAAATACAATACAATTAATTCATAATATTGGTTATAATTATTATAATATTGGTTATAATACAAAACATTGAGAATTAAATTGAATTTGATTTTTAATTTGAATTTAACTTTAAAAATAAAATAAATTAAATTATATCTTGTTTATCATTGTTTTTCAATTATCTTTATAATAATTTTTTATTTAGCATTCTGTATACATTCGAGTTTCATTTATACATTTAAGTATACATTTAAATGTTGTATAGTATAATTAAAGAATTCAAAATTTATCTCGATATAAAAAAGAAATATTTAAACAATAATAATAGAAGAAACAGTATAGAAGAAAATAATTATTAATCATAAATGTTACATTTTATATTTAATATTAAACATTTATTAAAGCATTTTTTTTATACAAATTTATAATTTTACAACAAATTTACAATTTGAAATTTAGAGTTATATTTAGAGAATGGCAGAATTATATTTATATTATTTATATATAATTATGTATTAAAATTAAAATTGGTTTAATATATTGATATATTACAAAAAAAAAAATTTTATATTTACGTAACAGATACAATGTCTAGATATATTTAAATGTAATTAAAATATCTAGATATATTTGTGCAACTATAATAAGAAAATTTTAATAAGTATAAGTCAGAAATATTAATTGAATTTTTTCTATTTTTGTAAAATATGAAATTCTGTAGTAATTTCGTTAAAATTATATTAAAATTTTAAGAAATAGATATTGAAAAATATATTGCATTGAAGTTTCGAAACAGAAAATTATTAAAAACGACAATTAGATTATTTAATTAAAAAAAATGTATAAGAAAGATAAATAGATACAGTTGGATGTAAATAAATTCTGCAATTATAACAAATTACAAAAATAATATTAACGTATTATAATTAAAGAATATTTAAATAGAAAATTATTTTTTGTCTTTTGAATAATAAATATTATTATATACTTGATTATGTTCATTATATTTATTAAAAAAAAAAAAAAGAACATTAAGAAGATATACGGATATTCAATATAAACAAAATATTTGATAAATATTAAATATAAAATATGAAATTTAGAGTAGAGAAAGATTTAGAGTAAGCATATAATTATTATATATTATTTATATATTATTTATATATGATTTAATTATATATAAAAATTATAATAATGTAGTATTACTTTCTTACATATTTTCTGTTTTTATAATTTAAAATGTGCAAAAATTTTTAGATAATATTTGAAATTCTTATTCTTAAAAAAGATCATTCCTAAAAAAAATCATAAAAACGATAAAATATGAAATTTAGAGAAATTACCAATAACAAATATTGCAATTAAAAGAGATTTAAACGATATTTCAAACCATTTTTTTTTTTGTATATGAAAGACAAGTAGAAAATTCATAAGACTGTCATGAATTTGCAAGTAGTATAGTAATGCATGATATAACTAGAGATTCACCGACGCGTTTATCTACGAGCATCTTCGTTCGTGGTTCGTTAGTCAAAGAGTTTCTATCTAGCAGTAGGAAAAGCATGGACATGCAAGCTTTTCATTCTCATTCTCTTTCTTTCTGCTTCCTTTTTTCTCGCTGACTGTCTTATTCTCAATATTTCAAACCTCTTTCTTAGATCTCTTTTCATATTTTCTATTTTCTTTCTATAATTATATTGTAGTATAATTATACATATATGTATATACATATATGACAATTAAAATTAAAGAAATACAAACTATAGTTTGACAGTAATCAGAACATTCAGATCTATTTTTATTTCAAAAATATATTTTAATTAAATATACGAAGAATAGTTGAATATTATTCTTTAGTTAGCATTATACATTATTTTATGATTTTTTTCATTCTTTTCTAATTTTTTAAAAATTATATTCATATAGAAACTTTATTTATAAAATCATCATAAATTAAATAAAACTTTAAATATTTAAATATAATATTTATATTTCTGATAATCAGTTAAAGATTAAATAATCGTATAAATAATCAATTCTTTATAACTGAATAAATATTCGATCTTATGTGAATTGCAAAACAGAGATTATTTTCAACGGAGTCTTTGGATACTGCAAAAAGAATAAATAGATATTCTGAAAGTTCAAAAAAAATAAAACAAATTTTATGATCTCCTGCTGTAATTTTTTAAAATATTGAATCGCATAATCAAATTCAAAAGAATTAATTTAAATTAATAAATTTAGTGATAGAATATTATTTATTATATATATAAAACTAATAATTTAATTATAATAATATAATAATTAAACTAATATTTCTTCTGACATTTCGTAATTAAGAAAATTTTATCGTTATTTAAACATTAATGTTTTTGATTTAACGATGTTAGTTACAAATAAAATATAATTATAAAATCAAATTTTCAAATTAAATTTTTATTGGTTGTATTATATTACAGTAATATATTTTATTTTATTAATATATTATCTAATTTATAATTATATTATTATATAATTTTATTATATTATTATATTTATTATAATTATTATAAATAATTATAAATTTATTATAATTTATAATTATAAGTTACATTTTGAAATAATTTAAATAATATACTTATTTTAAATTTAATTTTTTTTTTCAATTTATGAAACTATTTTTATACAATTTCAAATATAATTATTGATTATTATAATTTTTCTATTATAATTTTTAAATTCAAATTTAACATTTTTTATAACAATATTTTAACAAAAATTTATAAATATAGTTTTTTTAAAATTTGTATCATCGCAAAATGTCAAAACTTTAAAGAAAACAAAACTTGTAGAATTATAGAACATTATATGAATTATATAAATTATATAAATATTTATATGAATTAACGATTTCAAAAAAATTGTATTAGGAATGATTATATTATCAATTGAAAAGCATATAATGATAATTTTCTTTAAAAAGAATTCGTTCATTAATATAAAATATACTTCATCGTATATCAGTCTGAATATTTATTTCTGGGTGATATCTTTTATAAAAGAGTCAATTCATTCCGAAGATATCAAATTTTCCGGAAGGAATATGATCATAGAAAATGGATACATGCAAAATGATACAAAGAGAACTAAAATCAAGCAAATGTCAATAAATTCTAGAAGCTTCTATTCCTCCTCCACTCTCATAGTTTCTCTCTCTATTTCGAAACCGATAATTGTAATTACATTTGGACGTTTGTAGCATGACATATCCGGGCGACACAGAGCTGAACAGATTTTCTGGTTCAAAATTCTCCGTGAATTCCAAAGAGACCGTCAAATAAATAGATTTTACAACGAATCAGAGGAAATGTAATACTGATAATTTTGACATCATTTTAAACTTTAACTATGTATGCGTTTAAAAGCACAAATAAAAATTCCAACATGTAGTAAATGTTATAATATTGAAAATATTATGTGAAACATTAATCATCTAAAAATATATTATTTTCATTATTTAAATATTCTAAATATAGTTTAAAAAATATAAAAAAAACTTGAAAAATTAAAATAAATTTATATATTCCAAAGAAAAAATTGTTATTTTATTAAATTTGTATTTATATTAACAAAAAATAATATATTTTTTTTATAATGATTTCGAATTATGAATCAATTATGAATTGAAATGTATAAATTATTATAAAAATTTCGTTTTTGTTTCTTCTTTTTTTATTTAAGATATATATATAAATTATAATTGAAACATCAATTTCATTAATATTATAATATTTTGAAATATTCTAAGAATAAAATTGTAAATAAATTTTTTATGTTTAGTTTAAACTTAAGTCAATATATTTAAGAAATTATAAATTGTACACAAATTTTAAAGAGATTGTATATTCTTTTTATTTAATTATATATATTCTTTTTATTTAATTATTCAGCATTTTGTAAGATATTTCAATATTTTTTTTATTTTTTTTATATTTTATTTTCGTTTATAAAATCTTTTGAATATAATATATTTCTTTATTCTATTTAAAAAGCTATCTTGAAATTAATTTAAAATAAATGATAATACAAAAACTAATGAAAATATTTTACAATATATTAAGATATAAATTGTATAATAAATTATTTTAAATAATTTTTTTAAACAATAAATTATATAATAAAATTAAATTTATATAATTAATCAACACATTAGTATTTATTTATGTTAACATATTAAATCTTATTATAGAATTAAGAAATAAATATTTAAGTCTATAAAAAATTGCTATTTTATTTTATTTTGTAGTTATTAAATGTCTAAATATTTTTTTAATATGAAAATCTCCTTTTCTTTGATATCTATTTTTAACAATTTGCAATAAGATATAAATGGTTTATTTTAATATTTATAATATACAGATTGATAATTGGTGATACAATTGAAAAAAAAATGATTCTATATCAAAAAATAAGTTGAATATATGGAATAAAATTTTTTTATATGAGATTTTGTTTTTGACAAAATCGAGTAAATTATTTATAATCATATTTATACTTTAATTACATCAGATTTGATATATCTATATATTTTCTAAAAAAAATTTTGAACATGTGATATACATATATATCAAAAAGTTATGAATAAGATAAAAGTTAATTATGGTCAAATATTTACTAATATTATTTAAATAATAATGAATTACTTTTGTTATTAATTAATACAAATATATAATGTAATTATGAAAAAAGATTAAAGATTATTTGATATTTGAATACTTTTTTAAATATTATGTAAATATAATAACTATCATATTTTTTAAAATTTGAAGAGATAGACAATAAGTAGACAAATATATGTATAAGAACATATGATTGATAATAAAAAATATTCTGAGTTTAATTAGAACTTGACTTGCCATTATTAACAATAAAAGATTCTTCGTATTTCGTATTGAAATCTCTTTTGAAATGTATCTAAATTGTATATTACTTCTATATTAAAGAATTGCAAGATGGACTTATTAAGCTTGAATCTTGACTTGTAATGTCAAATTATAAATCTTATAGAGATCAATGTTCTTACAAAAAGAAATTTCTGATATTAATAAATCATATTAATCTGACTTATAAATTTTCCTTTTCTAAATATAAAAATAATTATATATTTGTAGAATCTGTTAGTAAAAAGATGAATAATTTTATTTTCATTTATAAAATTTTAATATATATTTTGTATTTAAATATTTTAATATTTTTTAAAATTAATTATATCTTTTTATTTGATATGATATCTAATTCATATTTAATGTGCATATTATACAATACTTTAAATACAACACATTTATTTGCTACTATTAGAATATATGTTTCAATAATATTTAATTTAACATTGAATTTGTATTTCTTTTGTTATATATTATATTTTATTCATACTTGATATGAAAGCCAATAATTAATTTATTAAAGCCAATAATTTTATTTATTCAAATTAAATTTATTCAAATTTTAGATCAAATTTCTATTCTCTAAATTTTAACTTTGCTACAAAATGCAAAGTTTGCTACAAAATATTAAAAATAAATTTGTTTTAATTCTCTAATGTAATATATGTTATATAAAATATA
The DNA here is from genome assembly GCF_003254395.2 of Apis mellifera. Taxonomy (NCBI): domain Eukaryota; kingdom Metazoa; phylum Arthropoda; class Insecta; order Hymenoptera; family Apidae; genus Apis; species Apis mellifera. The sequence continues at coordinate 6,408,236 of NC_037644.1, read as the reverse complement.
TAAAATAATAACATATTCCAATATGGTGAAAATAAAATAACAAATCATAAATTTGTATAATTTCTGACAAAATTTACTTCTCAAAATCAAAATAATTCTTTTGAACATGAATAATATTATAATTCTTTTCGCTATCAATATCATTTTTCATCGTTTATCTACGTAATATATAATATCGATTTGAAGTTCGTTTTACATATTGACAATTAGTCAATCGATTCTTCATTTTTCATATCGTGTAATCGATCATTGTTCAATTTATTCGACGATCCCGCAGCAGCAGAATGGAGAAAAAACCGGAAATATGCATCTATCATGAATCCATTGGAAAACTGTCGACAAGAGGTGCACGCGTCAACCATAAATAGTTTTGACGCATGAGAAATGGACCAGATGCAGCTCGTGTATCGCGCTGTATCATTGGAAAAGCAACACGAACATGTGATTTAAATAAAAAATGGAGTTTCTTCCAGTTAGTGCAAAGATGATCTATGCAATATATTATAATCCTTCTATGATATAATCAAAGTAAATTCTTAATTATTACGCAAAGAATTTGTTACTTTTTTTTTTTGAACTAATGAAAAATATCAAGAAAGAAAATATAATACATTTTCATAATAATTGCTTTTATATAATAATTAATTTTAATATATATAAAAAAGTAATTAATTTTAAGTACATACTATATATATATATACTATGTATTTGCAATATTATTATATTTTTTATAAATTTTCTTAAAAATTTAATAACAATTTATAATATTTAATATTTTCAAATTTCATTTTATATCAAATATTTATGAAATATATTTTTTTATATTTTTATATATTATATTATACAACAACTAATTCTTCATTTTTTGAATTATTCAAATAATATTATTTTAGAAGAAATATATTTTTAAAATTTAGATCAGCTAATTAAATTTGCAACTAAATGAAGAGAGAATTATAGAACATATTTAGAAACATATATATTATAAAATTATTCCATCTTTGCTGTTATATATAGTTCATAAATTTACATCAAGATATTGTAATGGGTTAATAAATGTATTTCTCTAAATTTATAATAATGTTTTAGTTCGTCATTAATATGTAGCAAAAAATATATATATATTTACAAATAAGAAATATAAAATCTCTATTTTTGTCTAAATTTTCTTAATAAATCTCTTCTATTAAATAGAGAAGTAAAAATTGTTTTTAAAATTTTTTTAATCTAATGTAGAAATTTTAATAAATTTTTTTTACAGTTTTTTTTTCAACCTGGAAAATAGTCTCATAGAGAATACCATAAAATTTTTTGTTACGTTGTTTTATGACATTTTGAATGAAAAATAAACTATGGTATTCACCAAAGAGAGGTTATACAATTGGATTTATATTTCACACGTTTCATGGCTGTGTTTATTATTAATTTATGTAGAAGAATTATTTATTTAATGTAATGTATTTTTGCAAATATTTAGTATTAACATTTTGTGCATTTTTATTATATATTTAATAAATTTTAATATAGCAACATTTTAATTTTAATTAAGCATAAAGAAAGTCAAGAGATGAATAAATTCAAAACATTGTAAATATTCAAACATACATTAAGAATATATATAACATAGAATATATGTAGAAGAAGAATATGTATATATATATATAATATAATATAAATTCAATGCACATTTTCACGATACACTTAAATGTATTTTTTATTCAAAATATAAATAAAAAAATAGTTTTTCAAATGTGATTATAATTTTTTTTTATTATAAAAAGTTTATAAAACGAATTACAAAAAAATAGATTTATGAAAGATTTTTTAAATTTGTAAAATTTTCTTAGAATAAAACAATTTTCAATTTTTTATTCTTTACTTTTCTTTAATATAAGAAAAACTTTAATTATATTAAAATATATATAAGTAAAAAATTTTTTGAAATTAATTTTGAATAAAAATATTATATGATATTTTTACCCATTATAACTCATATAATTTTATTTTTAAAGATCTAAAATAATAATTCTTTAATATTTTGGACAAGTTTATAAATGAAATATCGCAAAAAAAAATTTAAAGATTATAATTCAAAGATTATAATAATTATACAATTTAAAGATTAAAAATTTTATGATTAACTTTATAATTTAAAAATTTATAAAATAATAAGATAAAATTTTTGATTTTATTAATCAATATTATTATATTGTAATTTCTAAATAATAATAATAATTCAATACATTCTTAATATTTTTTAATTGTGCATAATGAAATATTAATAATTATTCTGAAATTGTTTTGCGTTTCGAATATTCTATCACATTATATTGTAATACAACTTTGAATTGGTTAGTAACCATTTTAACGTCTGTAAATGAAAATTACAAATTTAACTCAAATTATAAAACTTAAATAATATATAAAATATTATATAAAAAATATTATATAAAATATTAATCTGCCTTTTTCTCTTTCTCCATCTTATTTATATAACTTTCATAAAATTTGAAAAATAATAGCAATATTATATTTAATTCTTTATAATTAAAATTTAAAATTTATATTTTATAAACTCATTTATCTGACATGAAATCCTATATTTCTGATCGATTATTATTAAATTTATATTAAGAACTTAATAATTAATAAAATTAATCAATATATCATCACATTTATTATAATTTTAATTAAGATTAGAAATAGATAACAATTTTTTCTATAGACAAATTGTAAACATAATATGCAGTGTTAAAGTCTAAACTGAACAACTTTGAATATTGCACAAATGTCATATTGAATTGATGCTAATACATACTGCCATAAAATTGTATAATAGTTTATATTATGAGCTTTAAGTAAACAAATAATGATTTAGATATTTATGATTGATTGACGATTATAATGATTCTAAACTGTACTTTGATATGAATTGTATCATTAGTGAATTCTATTTAATCTGTATTTTATTTCTATTCAAATTGATTTAGAAAACTGGGCTTTGGCTTTTCCTCCAATCATTACTTTTCGTGAAAATACAGACAAATATTAGAGGGATTAGAAGGACCAATAATTGCACGGAAAGAAATATGAAGTTTGGAAAGCTTTAGGAAGTTATATCTCATAAATTATTGTTAGATTATTGAAAATATTCAAATATATTTGTTGAAAATAAAATCCAGACTGTTTAAACGCTTCACAAGTTTTGAGTTTATCTTCAATATACAGTTTATACTCTAATTATCATTAATTTTAATAATTTTAAATTAATATTAAATAATAAAAATATTTGTATAAAATTAAAATATATATAGATATCTTATATATTTTAATAAATATTTTTTCTATTAATATTTTATTCTCAAGATATAAATGTGTTCTACTTCTAATTCTCGACAAAAGTGAATTATGTAAATAATATATTTCTATTCAGATTAGTATATTATAAACAAGGAAATAAGGAGAAAAAATAAATTTTTATCACTAATGTATAAATAACAAATTAATTAATATTTTATACGAATAGGAATATGTTTGTACAAGAAATAGAATAAAAGTTTATTTATTAGACTCATTTCTATGATATAAAATATGATGTAAAATGTATTATAATTAAATAATATTTAAATAATTATTCAAATAAAATTTTTATTTTATTTTTTATTTGCTATATTAATTTATTCGATTTAATTATTTATATATAAAAAATAAATTATTTTAGTATTTTTTATTTTATTTATTCTAAATTTTTTTTATAGGCTTTCGATCAACTGATTTAAATAGAAGATAAACAATTCGGATCGAAATTTATCGAGGTTTGAATGAAAATAATTAGCGATTATTTATGAATTGCTTTTCTTATATTTCATTTTCATATGTTTTATATACGTTAAAATATTCCTATATGTACTTAAACTTATTATCTATGATCTATTTAATGATTATATAATGAAGTTAATCTTAAAAAGTAGCAAAAAATTAAATTATATTATATAATTATCATAATAAAAGTTTAAAAAAAAAATACTTAGTTAAATACACTAGTTAATGAATAAAAAAAATGAAATCTTGATTGAAATCTTATTATATTTAATTTCATTATAGAAATATTTAATATGCTTTATTACAATGAATTTTTCTATATGAAATATATATTTTCAAAAATAATTTTATTTAATTATATTATTTAATATAATTATATTATTTGTTGTTATATATTTCTATTCATATTTTTTAACATATATACTTTTTATTCTGAGATGAAATCCGTATTTTTTATAAATAATGAACAAAACAATTTTATTACTTGAAATATTTCATTTATTTTTTTTATAATGTTAAAAAATATTTTAGATAAAAAAGTTGAATATTTTCAAGAGAGATATATTTTTGATATTATATATTTCATATGGATAAGTAAATAATATAATAATAATATGAAAATTAAATTGGTTTTTTTAAATCATATATTTTAAGATACTAATTAATACAACTCAATATTTTTGTAAAAAAATATTACTAAAAAAAATATATATATACTAAAAAGTTTTTAATTTAGAAAATATGAAAATATGAATTGTTAAGTATCATTTTGCGTATTCCTTGTTTTTTATACATCAAGTTTTACAAAATTTAAATTAAAATATCTCTTAAATCAATGATTTTTCGACATAAATAGTTTATTTTATAATTATAGTAATATTTAATATGACATTATATTTTATTTTTTATTATTATTTGAAAATAATTTATATTTAAAATAATATTTTAAAATTTGTAAATATTTTTGTTTTATTTGAAATAATTATTTATTCATTTTATTCTTTATTTATGTTTCAAATAAAAAATATTCAATCTTAGTATTGCAATTGAAATCTTTTTTTTTATTCTTCGTAATATAAAATTTCTTTTAAAAAAATAATAGTCTGATCAAAGTGCTATTTATTTTCATCGTTCCGTAAGTTGTAGAAAACGAATCAAGAACATGTCAATACCTTCTGTTTACTTCATTCACGTGTTATACTGAAAGCTTTTTACTTCGATGAAAATGTATAGATATGAAATACAGCTTGCTGCCATATACTTTCATAGTATTCTAAAAGAAAAATGCATGATTTTCCGTCGTATCGAACTTGTTTTACCGCATGACTTCCATAAATAAACCAACTTGATTCGCCATATTTGCTGAAGTCAATCTTCACTATACATTGTAGGGCTTTTGATTTCCATCTATCTTCAACTGTAAATCTTCAAGAGTCACATGATGGAAACGTCATTCTCAACTTTCTACTCGATTAAATTTTCTTTGCATACATCTACATTTCCATTTCAAAGTTTTAGTCTTTCTACAGTTATCGAATGCAAAGTTTCTGAATTTCATCTTTATATATAAATAGAATTTAAATTAAATTTATAGTTTGTATAATTTTATTGTGGAAATGTATAATCACAAAAATATTTTTATTTAAAATTTAATTATAATTTATTAATTTAAATATATATATATATATATAATATAATAAATATATAATAAATATAAATATAATATATTCATGTTTAAAATCGTAGAAAAAAATAAATTAAAGAAATTAAAGAAACTTTTTAATCTTGAAATTATTAATAATATTTTATTGTTTAAAAGTATATATGAATCTAATATACAGATATGTACATAATTAATTATAGAAATAATCATATTCTATATAATAAATTATCTATATAATAAAAATTATTTATTATTAATGAAATTTTGTAAATATACATATGTGAGAATTTTTTTAGTAAAACATTATTTAAAAAAAATGAAATTATTCAAATTTTTAATATTTTTAATATTTTTAATATTTTTAATATTTTTTGTTTTAAATATAATTTTGTAATAATATGAAATAAAATAAAATTTTAAATTAGTTTCATAAAATATTTAATTTTTAATGCTTCTATTGTGAAAAATATTTCTAGATATTGTTTCCAAAAAATGTTAAATATTGATTTTGTTTCTCTTAAAGAGATAAAAAAATTGTTTCATATATAATATATTATGTTTTATACAAACTTTCACAAATTATAATTTTCAGTTAAAATTAACTTCTGTAATGTAGAGAATGTTTCTATAATTGATTATACATAGAATTTATAATACAAATAGAGGAAGATTCTATGACTCAAAATAAAATGAAAATCAAGAATAATGTAATTGGATAGGTTTGTTTTCAAATAATCAAATTGGATAAACTTGAATGAAATTCTTAATTAATTCCTTATAACATATAAATGAATTATTGAGCAAAAAATATACAATACACTTTTTTTTAAATTAATTTTTAAAAACAAATTAATTTGAAAATTTATAGATTATATAATTCTCTAATTATATATATTCAATCTTGATTTCTTCAAAAACAAAGATTTATATAATAAAATATTATTTTATATTTTCTGCTTATTTTTACCGTAATAATCTATTAATAATTTATCGATTGATTGTATCAAGAATTAATTAATTTCACTTGTATTTAAAAAAGTGTTTAAACTTAATTTATTTGAAAACAAAACTTTTTAAAAAAGAAATATCTATATTTTCTATATTTTCGTTTTCTTTTGAATTATAAAATCTCAAACTGATTTGTATGAATTATGAAGAATAATTACTATATATTTGAAAAAACTTAAGTTACTCAAAGTATAAGAAAAAAGATAAAATTTGAATATTTATCCATAAATAATAACGATGAAAATTATTATCTAAAGAAAAAATATTTCACAAAATATTGAGCAATTCAATTTAATAGATATTTGCATTAAATGTTGTATAATACAAATTTTTAAAAGATAACAAATTTTTAAAAGATAACATCATTGATTTATGATTCGTTTTCCAACGAATAGACATTCAAAAACAATTTGTAATATCTTAGATAAAAATACTGTCAATTTTTATTACATAGATATAATTATAATATTATACAGATATAAATATAAACTATTGGTACATTTCATTCCATCTTTAAAATCAATTATCTAAGATACAGTTTTAATGGAAACTGCCAATTCGATAGAGTTTTTAATCTATCCTTTTACTATCTATCTTATCAATAATTGCTTTTTATAGAAAGAAAAGCAATTTAATTTTATTTTTTATCATCTCTGATAATATTATATTTAAAAGTTTTATTTTTTATATAGATATATATATATATATATATAGATATATTATATAGATATTTATAATATATATATATATATATAGATATATTATATAGATATTTATAATATATTAGATATTTAAATATATTTAATTAAATACTTGTTTTCTTATTTACATCTAAAAGTTTCAAATAGATGTCTTAATTAAAATAAATCATCTAAATACCTTTAATAATTTTTAATAATAGCAGAAACTGATGGGGAAATAAAAATATATAATATAAAAAATTTTTTTACATTTTTTATATTATATATTCTATTATATATTTTATATTATATACTTTGTTCGAATTTTTTCAAAATCACCAATATTTTTTATAAAATTATTTTTTTATTACATTTTAAAACATAAATAAATAAGTATATTCGAAATACATGTCATTATCAATATTGAAAATATAATAAAATTATAAAATATACATATATATATATATATATAATTTAAAATTATATTAATATAATATAATTTATAATTATATTATTATTGTTATATTATTAATTATATAATTATAAATTAAATAATAATAAATATAAATTAAATATAAATATAATATAAATAATATAAATATAATTTTAAATTATAAAATTAATATACGAAATGAATTTTTATGTTCAAAAATGTTCAAACTAATATCCATCGGCAATAATACATTTCATAATATAGATTGTAGTGTTCTTTTAATTTTCTTGAATAGAATAGTAGTAAGTTTTAATTATGCAAGTCATTATATTCATTATAAGAGTAGGTTATCTTTAGTAAACTTTTTTCTTTTATATTTTTTAAAAAAAGAATTTTAAAAGGATCAGATATAATAAAATAAACTTGTTAGTAAATTATATTCATTCAATTAAAAAATTAAAAAATTTTCAATATTTAAAAAAAAATTTATCATGTTATTATTTCAGATGATAAAGTTTAGAAGAAAATTTGTTATCTCTGAGACAATTAAAAAAATATTAATTGTCTCATAATTTATGATTAATCATTTCGAAAAAAATATAAAAATTATTAATATATAAATTATTAAAAAAATTTTTCTTATATAATAACATTTTTTTTTAAACTCATTTAAATTATGAACTCTTTTTTCATTAAAAATAAAGAAGATATTTAAATTCTAATGACTAAGATATAAAAATATATATAAATATCATTTATAAAGAAAAATATCAAAAATTTATTATATCAGCATTTATAATATATATATATATCGGATATTTGGTGAACTAGAAATTTTACGACTAATGTACGAACATTATATGAAACTAGAACATTTCATTCTGGTTTCAGGTGAAATATTGCGGTCACTGTCTACTACGAGTTCAAATGTTTGTACAGTTTGAATTCGAATCGTCTCAACTTCATGACACGATAAAAGGGTCAATTCCATTCGTATCTTGACATGAACGACCCAAAGTTCGACTTCACGATTTCCGCGATAAAATTGCGACTGTTTTTCCACGTTAAACGATCGAATCCAAACAAGAAACGTCGACACATTCGAGTGGCCGCTATAAACTCTACAGAATCAATTGCCCCGAACGATTGGGATTCTAGGAAATTCCTTAATCTTGGAATCGATGTCAATTCGAGACAACAATTCGGCCAAAGTACAATGTAAAACGCGTGCCAAACTATCAGATCTATATCTAAATCGATCAATTTTGTTTCTCAATCGGAATTATTGGCCTGTTACTATATATTACTAATTTTTAGCATTATTGTATTATCAATAAATGAAATAGTAATGAAATTTAAATGTAATATAATTTTATAGTCATCGATCAAACGATAATAAGAAATTTAATCAATTGATTCTTGGCATAAATTTCTAGGAGATATTTAGGAATATTGGATTAAATTTTTCAAAATTCAGAATAAATATAATATTGTATGAAATTTTTCTAAATAATGATATATTTTTATTTTCCTTTGAAATTTTTAAAATTCTTCATATTTAAATAATTAAATATAATATTTCATAATTAAATATAATATAATATTTCAAATATAAATGATTATATATTTAAATTAATACATATACATATAGAAATATATGATTAGATAATCATTGAATACTACTAGATTTCAAGTAAAATAGAATATATTTAATAATATTTTATATAAAAAGATTTTGAAGAACCAATATGTCTCATAATTATTTAAATATTAATTATTTTTTCATCGCTGTTATATTCATCTCTCAAAAATTCATTAAAAAAAAACAATACTATTTTTGTTTCTTATATGAAACACACATCTAATTCATATATCTCATAATTTGTCTCTTTCATATTTGTATTTTATTTATTAATTAATAATTTAATAATTAATCATAATAGTTAATAATTGTAATTAATTATTATTTTTATATATTAATAATTATCATTATTCAATTTTTGTGTTTGTTTTATATCTATAAAACAAATTACTATAATATGTATTTTAATTAAATTTATAATTTCCAAAATCTTGTAAATGAAAACATTATTAAGAATTGTATACAAATAGGATTAAAAAATTCATAGCTTTTAAAGTTTTAATAAAAAAAAATAATATTTTTATTATACTCATTATACATAGACAAGAACTTATTATATATATACATAATTATGTCTAGCCTAATTATTTCAGAACATCATTATCATGTTGTTAGTACATCATTGTTTCATAATTAAGAAACATAATTAAGAACAAGATTAAGAGTATGTAATACAAACGTTCAGTAATTAATCATACTGAAATAACATTTTAAAATAAAAAAATGAAAATAGATATAAAACAATTATGTTTATAAAAACAATAAATTTAAAATATTTATTCTAATTATATTTAATTATAAAAATTATATTAATTATATTTAATTATAAAAATTATCAATATGAGTAAAAGTTTTATCTTTTTCAATAATCTACAAATATGAAAATTTTTGTTTTTGTATGAAAAATTTTCGAAAAGATAAAGTAGAAATCTCGTATTCATTTAAACATTAATTTAAGACACATCTAGTATATTTTCTTTCAATTCATCATTGTCAGTTATTGTACCATCATCATCACCTAGCGATTGACGGATGGCTTTTCAATCTTAATAAAGAGGTAAGAAGTCTAAAATTGAGGTCGAAAGTTAGGATCATTCACCTTAATCGCCATAATAGGGGTCCCAATCGTTAATCTTCGTCGATGTACTCGAATCTTATTCTCACCGAGCCACGTATTCGGTAAAAGAGGTTGAACAACCTTCTCTTTTTGACCTATAAAGCACCTCTTGATCATAAACTCACTCTTCCACGAAGCGCAGAGCCTGTTCGCGTTCTTGAAAAGGTAATTGCCTTTTTTTTCAGCCATCTCGAACCGTCTTATGGTTCCCGCTCACGCACTACTAAGAATTACGCCCTCCTAAATTCGTACACCATCTGATTCCGGTTTAATTGCTTGGCTAATTAATTGCGTAATTTATCGAATGTTAAGATAAAGCAGTGATTTAATTTCGTCGGTTTGCATCAGAGGCAACTATTGTGAAATCGTCTTGGATGAAACGGACATTGCTTTATAGTCAACACGACTCTTTTATCGATCCAGATACCCACCCTTTTATTCCATGCTCAATAATTATACCGTTTCACCGAAATCATTAACGTTATTTTCAATTTTAACATGTAGCAATTAAAATAGATTATAATGTAAAATCAATAATTAAATATCTACGTATTTACTTTATAAAATAATTTAAATTAAATATATATTTAATTATTTATTTATTAATAAAATTTATTTAATTAATATATATATATAAGATTACTTTTCTTAAAAATAAGGTTATAATAAAAAATATATACGATGAATTACAAAAATCTTTATACTTTTTATAAATATTCAATCAATAAATTAAAGAATGCAAAGAGATAAATAAGATAATAAAAACAAGTAATATACAAAATAATTCCAGTAATATATAAGTTTATATAATTTATTATAGTTTATGTACTTATTCATTATAAATTTAATTAAATAATGCAATATCATTTCAAGAAGATCATTTCTTAAAATATCAATATTATTTTTATTTATTAAATATAATTTCATACTAAATACAGAAAGAACAAAATTTTAAACTATGAAATAATTTTAATATCTTACTATAAAAAATATTTCCAAATGAAGTTGTATATAAAATGATAAAAGTGATAAAAATTTGAGAACTGATTTCATATATCATTCATGAAATTCTGTTTGATCAAATTATTAATCCCAATACAATAAATATTTAATAAATATCATAGTATAATCCAAATGTAATAAGTTTAAAAAACGAATATTATACTGTATCAGTAATCAAGTAATATTCAGTTTTAAACACGACTCTAAATAATATGAAGCTTAAGTTTCATTTGTACTGATTATTGTCATGTTAGTAATTTAAAAATGTACCAATTATTATTATTTAAATATTAAATAAAAGCAATTGAATCAATTATTGAATTATAACCATTAATAATTTTAATATTTTATAAAAATTAAGAAATAGATATGAAAAAGACTTGAAATAATAATAATCAACATTTAATATGCTAAATATAATTTTATTCCATTAAAGCTATACATACATGTAAAGATATTACATAACTATAGTATTATAAATAATTATGCTATACTCATTTTTGTATATATGCTCATTTATTTTTAAAATTTTACGAAAATAAAATTTAAAAAAGTGCTCATTTTATTTAATATATATATAATATATAATATAATTATAAATATTATTCATAATGCGATAAATCACAAAAGCAATAAAGAAACAAATGCGAATAAATATTTCTTTTTTCATAAATATAAAAAAAAAGAATACTCTCTTAAAAAATCAATATCTAATTTTAATATTCTTATATTGAATAAATTTTTGTTTCTTTTTGATTAATTATGATAAATAGCAAAAATATATTATATATATGAATCAAATATCAGAAATATACAAATTAGCATTCTCTATAAATAATTATTTTTAAAAAAAATTTATTTGTTTAATATATTTATTAAATTTTGCTTTTTATTGTAAATATAATAAATATAATAATAATTTTTAATTGAAATAGGAATTATTTAATCTATAAATAATAATATATTATAATATTATTTATTATGTACATATAATATATTATATTTTGCATATATTTAAATTATTTTTGAAATTATATTTAATATAATTTATGTAAAATCCATTTGTAAATTTTTTTTGTTCCTTTTATTTTAATTAAATTAATATTGTAATAAAAAATAATAGTATATCTTCTTTTTCTTGAAATATTATTTTTCTTGTTATTTCTATAAAATATTTTTATTTGTAATATTTTTTTAATATTAATATCTTCTATCTTATATATCTAAAATTCAGATGATAATATAATATATAATATATCATAGATATATTATATATTATATATATATGATAATATAATATATAATATTTTCCAATCTTTTTTTTTATTTATTTTTTTTTTAATGGAAAATTACTAAGAATTTCATAACTAAGTTTAAAATATTAAATTTATATTTGCTGCAAAATTTGCTCGATCTTTTCTTCTTTTTTTTTTTTTCTTCTTTTTTTTTTTAATCGAAAATTAAGTTTAAATTTGATTGCGAAAAAAATGTACATTTGAAAAATCATGTTTCTTTATGAATTATGAATTTACTTTATGAATTTACTTGTAACAAAACTTGGAATATATTATATTATACATCTACTGACAATATTCTATTGCATTACAAAATTAAAAATTTTAATGAATTCTAATAGCAATAAAATATAATAAGAAAATAAACAAGTTTTATCAATAATTAATTAAATGAATCTTAATAAGATGAATGATATTAAAATAAGTAATGAAAATTTTAAATTTTTCAATATAATAGTTATTAGCAATTTATAAATTCTATAAGTAATTTTTTAATATAAATTGAAAAATAATCGCAAAAATCATATTACTAAAAATATAAAAAATAATTAAAATAATTAAAATATCATAATACAAACTTTAGTAGATGAAAATATTTAATAATCTCATGAAAGTATATAATCTTATTTGTTAAGTTTATATATATAAAAGCGATTCGTATCTTGTATATTTATGCCTGAATTGAGTCACTACGATCGCTATTGTGATTCTGTTTTATCTTTTTCCCTTTTTGAATCATGTCATGCAACATGATAAAATTAACAAAATTAAAAATGAACTCAATAGAATAAAGATATCGGCCTGATCCTCATCTATATAATATAATTTATTTCTATTTCTTTTATTAAATATATTCTTTTTGTTGGTACTTTTAGTCAAATCTTTTCACAACTTATTTCCTAAAATTACTAATGTTAATTTTATTAATTAATTTTATTAATTTTATTAATTATTAATTTTATTAATTTTATTATTTATTAATAATTAAAAAAATTATTTATTAATAATTAAAAAATTACTAATATTATTAAAATATTACTAATATTACTTGTTAAATTTTGCTGATTTTGTGGAAGATTTGTTGGCACTATTCCAAATCCATATTTCGATTAGGCCAACTATGAAACAAAATAGCATCAGGAACTCTTTGTTCTATAATCTTTTTCGTTGGAACATCTAAATAAAGATTATGAATAATAAAAATGATAATTGAATGGCATTCTTCAGAACAAAATTACAAATATATTTTAAACTTAATTGAGAATTAATGTAATGAATAAAATAAAAATATTTGTTAAATGATTGATATAATTGTTTCGTTCAATTAGTAAATATTCTTTTGGTATATATATATAAATTCTCATTTGAATTTCGATAATTTGAAAATTTCTACAGAACGAAAATTTTTTTTATCTTTTCTATTACATTATAAAAATTTTCATAATTCGAAGTAAAATTGCCGTTAATTTGAATTTTTGATCATACTTCATGTTTATCACTTCAATATTCAGCATACTTAATGTATTTTATTTTTACAATATAAATTTAAAAGAATTCTCTACAAATTGAAGTTTATTAACTAATCGATTCAACAAAATCAAAGAGATTTTGCAATAGTCAATTGTTTATTTCTTTATAAAATTAAATATGCGTCTTAACTATAAAGATTAAAAAATGAGAAATTGAAAGAATAAGTCCAGTTGTATAATTTATTATTCTTTTTTCAACTTACATTTATATTTAATATATATAATGTTACATTCATAGTAGTAATATTATAATGATGGTAGATAGATAAGTGTTATAGTAGAATGCTTTTTGACATATTTTGTAACAAATAATATATTTCTTAAAGATAAGTGAATTGTATAAGCGGTTACTAATGTGATATTATATGATATATAATGTGATATATGATCATAATAGGTAATCGTATCCGGCAGTCAAAGTATGATATGATGATCAATAAAACTCTCTTTCAAATGAGATTCATGTCTTCAGAAAATTCCTTTTTAGTTCCATTGGGAAAATCACGGTTTCCTGATACGATAATGACCAATAATATTACGATCTGACTCACAATACTCCTAAGTTAAAGGAAAATTCGTCGAATTAGAATAATAATTGCTCAGATAAGTATGTTATCTTTGGGATTGGATTTCGTTTCAGCTGAAATATATAAAAAAATATACAATTATAAGTATTGACTAAACTCTTCTCAAAAATGGCTTTCTCAAATAACATCATTCTTTATTTAAATTTAATGAAAGTCGGCGAGCCATAATAATAATAAAAAAAGATTTTATAAAAAGGATTTTTTTAAAAGGAATTTCTCTAAATAAGCTGTTTATAAATCTTGCAAACAATAAGTCCTCGTAAATATATAATATTTATAATAATATAATATATAATATAATATATAATATAACATAATTTATATTCTCATTTATTGAATTGTTGAAAAATTATTAAATTGTGTTGAAAAATAAAAATTAAAAATTCTAATATTAGCTCATAAAATAAATGAAATTGTTGATAAAAACATAAATCGAATTTTATTTGTTAAATTTATTTTACAATTTTATAATTGTTAAATAAGAATTTTTAGTTCATCGCTCCATTCCATTTTCACTTAAATTATTCTTTTGTAATAATGTCATTCAAAATATTTTAACCTCACGTTTTTATATCATATTTTATGATTCATTTAAGAAAATAACTGTTACATATATGTAATCTGTATAACAAAAGAAATATTTCTGTTCGCGTCCGCAATAGTATTGTAATATTGTTAAGTGGATATATGTATCAAATGCTCTTTCGATTGAAGTATAAATATGTGAAGAGAAATTTGTGTTCATATCGATATATTTTCTTTATGGTGAATGAATTATATTAGTATTGTTACAAGTATATATATATATATATATATATATATATATATATATATATGCGCGTGTCTATAAGAGAGCTGGATTTTAATATCACAGATGATCGTGTCCGATAGTCAAATCACGATACATAATTACAAAGAAACTATCTGTTTCATATCCGGTGGTCAAATTATACATATTCAATGAGCGATAATTAGATTTTCTTTCAAGTCACAATAGATCAATTATATCATGTCTGATGATTTATATATATGTTGTTACAAACTATCTATTTGTTGTATTTAGCGTATTTGTATTTATTGTATTTAGAATACAAATGTTTAACAATGAAACTATTTCAAGTAAAGCCTGTGAACTTAGAAAATCCTTTTCTAGTTCAATGGAGACCTCAGTTTCTCAGTGGTGTTCTCAGAACAATCAACAACATTGCAGTCAGTGCCCGACTCGGAATATCTCCAAACTAGAGGAAAATTCGAATTAGAATGATGTTGGTTGCCATTGAGTCAGCTATATCTAGAGTATGTCATTCTTAGGATCGGATTTTGCTCTATTTAGGCTAAAATGTGTTCAAAATATACAATTATAAGTATCAACTAAATTCTCAAAAACGACAGTTTTTTCAGATAATATCATTCTTTAAGCTTAATAGAGATTTGCGAGTGATAACAAAATTATAAAAAGATTAATAAGATAAAAAGATTAGATTATTTGGATCATCCAGAATTTTCATTTCAGATACATTCAGATTAAATAATCACTTATATCTATATTTGAATGTGATTATAATAAATAAATTTTCTAATAAATAAATCTGAAATATTTATCAGATAAATTCCATATAACATCTAAAAAATAAAACATATCGACTATTTTCATAAGATTATTTTATATTTATCAAATATCATATTTACTATAACTAAGATATAGATTTATATAAATACTATGAATAAGTAATTCTTTTTAATCTTACAATCATATTTATAATCAAACAAATTTTAATATTTCTATTTCATTATGATCCATATGATATTATTATATAATATTTATATAATATTTATGCAATAATAAAATATAATATTCTATTGAAATATAATTGCTATTTCTTATAAAAATATACATGAAAAATCAGAATATAATTCTATTATAATATTCTTTTAAAAAGAAGAATATCTTGTAGAATACCAATTTGCATAAAAAGGACAATAAGACAGAAACTGGAATGTTTTCTACATTAAATTTACACATATATTACATATATTATCTGCGATGAAGGTTTCATACTTCCTTAGCATTGTTCTATAATATATTCTATGTAAAATACAGAATTATATTCATGAATGTTCATTGTACATTAAAAATATTTATCGTTTAATAATGTATTCTATATAAAAAACATATTATTGAATTATATTAAAAATACTATTTTTTAATTCGAAGAAACCATTTCAATTTTTTCGAATTAGCACTTGAGTTGTTATACAATTCATATCGTCAGTTGCTTTCAATATATATAAATAGACTAAATGTTGAGAGTTTAAATCATAAATATGTGTAATTTATACAATTTATATAACAATATTAAATTTGTGATTTTTTTAAAATTTTATGAAATTTTATTACAATAAAACTATGAACGAAAAACAAAATCTGTTGAATATACAATCTAAATCTTTTTGTAAAAATATTATATAGATTGAAAATATATATAAAAAATTAAGAAATAAATTCATTTAATAGTATTATCTGATCTTTATTATTATTGCTTAATAACATCTATTTATTTATAGTGGTAACAAATTCTTTTAATCAACTTTTTGGCGATAGATAAGAAAAAGTTTTCATGTTTTTTAAATGCGATTAATGTGGATTTTTAATTTTGAGATTTCTTTCATTAAATAATCATTTTCTAGACATTTAAAAAACATTTAATTTAAAATTAAAATTATTCAAAAACTTATAAATTCCCGAAATTCCGAATGGTTAAATTCTTAAACATAAATTTTTACTAGCTATTTAACATTTACTTGGATGATTAGATTTCTATGAACAGACTAAATTCGTTAAAAATTTCAAATGTTTTAAAAACATAATTTTTTGTTCAATAATATTATTTTGAAGATAATATTAATTGCGATAAAATTTTCAAGTATCCTCACTTTTTTAACATATATTGTTGAAAGCTTTGAAATTTTATTACGGCATACAATATTATTTTCTTCTAAGCAACATTTCATTGTTAAAATGCCGATATTTGTTTTCTTTTGCTAAAATAGTTTGTAATTCTATTTTACTTATTGAACAAGTTGAAAGCTTATGTATGATAGTTTGATCAGAAGTTTATGTCTCAAGATTGTGATCTGGATTGCTGTAAATTCATAGTTCTCGAAATACTAATAATAAAAATTATGAGATATATTAATTATTATGAGATATTATTGTTATAAAATATTATATTAAATTTTTTTATATGTATATCTATAATAGTGTGTGTGTCAATATGCAATTGCTATTTATCTATATTGTAAATTATTAGAATAATTTTAACACACATTTTAACACATTTTTTTTGTTAAGAAAATTATAATTGGAAAAAATTTCAATGATGATATTTAAGATTCAGTTTATTAATAGAATTTGATAATAAAAAGAACACTCTATAAAAAAATGATTATTCTTAATTATCAGTTAGTGAACTTATTGATCCAGATCTAATTGATTTCTTTATCACTAACTTTTTCATACTTCAACAAAATAAAAACTTTTTTAACTTCAAAAAAATTGAAATTTTACAATTAGAATTGAATAAACTTAAAATTGAATCATGAAGTTAAATGTGATTTAAACAGAAACTTTAAAGTCTTACATTATTTTAAATAAATTGAAATAAATTTCATGTATTAAGAAAGCTATAGAAAAATTGAATTCCTTTGGAAACAATAAAAGATGTAGATAATACTGTTGAATATTTCAATTTCTCTATATAGCTGCCATTCTAAACATTAACATGAGAATTGAGATGATTAAACATGATTAAACATTAACTTGAGAAAGAAAAAAAAAAAATTATTATATAATAATAAAACATAAGAAAGTTTTTCATTAAAAGAAAAAAACTAAGAAAAATATGCCATAATACAAGATATTTATAAGATAAATCAAAATTTTAAAAACCGCAAAAGAAAAAAGATCGTTGTATAAACTAAATATCTGTTAAACTGTTAAATACTAAAAATCTGTTAAATACTATAAAATAAACTATATATTTGTTCATTACATGCGAAACTCGGATATTTTCATAAATAAATTAAATAATTATATGAAATTTTCTAGATAATTAATAAAAATAATATTTGTATTATTAGAAATATAAAATAAATAAAAATAAATACTTATATAATAATCTTTATGTTAAACATTGTTTATATTTTGTATAAGTTTTTATAAATTTATTACATTTTTATTTTCTAAACAACATTTTTTCATTTTTCTATAATTTTTCTATTCATTTTTATAGCATATATAGATTATTAACAGTTATTTTTTAATAAAATAATTGCTTCAAATCCTGAAGAAATATCACTAAAATTTATCGTCTTAAAAAATTATTTAAAATGTTTCTGATGATGAATTTTGCGGAAAAATCTTTTATTATTATTATTAATTAATATTAATAAATTTTAAAAGCAATTTTCATCATTGATAAATTTTTGCTCAATTTTTATAAGAATAATCACATAATTACCATTCATCGATAGTACGATATACATAGATAATTTTTTTTTCAATTTTAATTTGTTTTTTTCTATAAAGTAGCTGAATAAGATAACTAAAGACACTTTATAATTGAGATAATTGGGATCCACAATAAATATACATTCTTTAAAACTGTTAGTAACAAATTTGAAGCGATCATTGCTACTAAAGTTTGAAATATTTCTTCCTATTTTCCTTTTCTTTTTATTAAAAATATTTTTTTTAAATTGAAGTTTCGTGGATATTTTCATAAATTCATTGATGCTTATTTGATGTTATTAGACCATCATACTGATCATTCTGTTTTGCATATAAATGTTTTATAAAAGATATTAATGCACTATATAATAATGAAATAGAAATTTGATATCGCAAATTATATTTCTCTTATCTTCAGATAAGATAATGTAATCTTAATCGTTTATAGAAAATCATTGTAATATATAATACCAATCATTGAGAAATTATCTCATGTATAAAAAGAAGAATAATTGTATGTAATTAATTTCTCTAAAAAAAGTTTTGAATGAAATTTATGATAAAGAAAAATTTATTTTAAAATAAAATTGTATATATTTATTGAAAGTAATATATAAGATGAATATCGATATATTATTAAATAATAATTGAAAAAATATAAATAAAAAACATTACTAAAAAATTTTTTTTCTACTTTTGATGTATTGTTTGACCAAAGAAATTTACTTTAAAAATTTACTTTAAAGTGGATTTAGTTTATTGTTTTATAAATAAATCGAATCAACAATCAATATATAAATAATTCGTTTTATATTATCTCTCGTTTATATTGGAATAAAGTAAATTTAATCGAAAATAATTTTCATTAAAATAATCGTGATTTACCAGTTAGTATTAAAATATATAATAATTTAGTTCATAGTATTGTATTTTGTTATATTTCATTATTAGGAGATAGTTTAGGAGATATTGTAATTTGAAGTTTATATAAAATTTTATTACATGACAGACAAGAAAAGCACGAAGTATCATTTTGCATTTTTCGTTTATGTATTAAGATTTATAAGCATTAAATTACAATATCTCCTAAATTAATGATTTTCTGATATAAATAATATATTTTTTATAGCGAATAATGCATTTCATTGATTAATATATTAAAAATTAGATAATTTTATTTAAAAAATTAAAATTAATATGATTTTTATGCGTCTATTAAGGAAAAATATTAATATCACATAATGTTTTTCTGTATATTAAACAATATTTATGAAAATATTTTCTTACAAGATATTTCACTATATTTAAACATTATTTATAAGATGCGAGTTTCTTGACCCACTCTTTTTCATTTTTTTTGCGATTCATTTTATTTTTTCCTGTAAATATGAATTGTTTGTGATATATTATAATAATTAATACATTTGCCTTTTTCTGATTTTGATGTATTAATGTATTACATAGGATACAAAATAATATCGACAATTATAGTGATTACGACATAAGACTTAAAAAATTGGATATCATTTTATTAAATAATATATTGAGATTGTATTGAGATTTAAATATATTTTTTCACAATGAAAAATTATATATCAATATATTAAATAATTCGAATATGAAAACTCAAAAAATTTATTAGATAGAGTTTATAAACTTATAATAGAATCGAATCATTTTTTTAAAATAATCATTTTAAATTATCAATTCGATTTTAGAAAATATTATTCAATATATAAAATATATTCAATTGAATAAGTCTATATATTATATATATAGTCAATTATATTAAAATACTTGAAAGAAAAAAATTACTGCTTGGCAATTTTTAAATATAAACAAAACTATTAATGAAATTTAACATTTTGAACTTTTGTATGATAAAGAAAAAATTATTTTTATTTAACATTATATTTGTAATAATTAAAATTATATTTGTTTAAAAAAATTTTTTAAATTTAACATCAAAGTGAAACAGCCAATAAAACTGTGATGAGCAGAATTATTGTGGATTTTAAGAATTCGAATTCATTTATATATTATTATTTAATTATCTTCATATATAAAACATGATATCGTCGTGCTTGAAATAAAATAAAATATGTATTTTTGTTAATGTAATAAATACATTCTCAAAAGCCAAAACAAGTGAAACTGAAGTGAGAACAGCAAGAACAATTTCCTTAACATCTGATAAGTGACCCGTGAATTGCGAACAAGTCCATTGTAACTATATATATATTATTGTAATTATAATTTTATTTATAACATTTATAGTTATAATTTATTTTATTTTTATTTATTAGTTATAATTTAGTTATAACATAATTAATTATAACATTATTATAATTGTGTATATATTTGTTTCAATAAAATAAACTTTATCTAATCTTATTTAATATAAAACTTTATACTAATAAAGTTTATATTAATAGTAATATAATACTATATTAATATGAATATTGACAATTGACTATACATCATACCAATTAATAGAACCCAATGTCTCTCAAAACAGTATTCTAGATTGATTTTTCATATTGCAGATGGTACAAATTCTTGCAAGTGAATATCAAGAAAAAACTTAAATCTAATAAAATATTAATGCAATAAATACGAAATAAACAAAATAAAATTATAATGTTTTTATTATCTCAAAACGTATCTTCCAGTTAAATTCAATGAAAAAAGAACACAATACACAATCAGACTACATAAAGTATATAAGAGTCTATCCTCAATAAATTTCATATATAAAAAAATATATGAGTACTAAATATGCAAATTTGATTTCCCAACAAAAAAAACTAATAATCTCAATTAACAACAAAATTCTCTTTTGTGAAATTCTAATTAAATTAATATAAACTTATGAAATATTTTAGGATATTACTGTTGAATTGAATATATCTAAAAATATTATAATGATTTCAATTCAAGATTCAAAGAATTATTACAAATGTATTATATTACAAAAAAGACAATAAGAAAATTTAATATATATAAGTTTAATATATATTCCCAATACCAAGTCAAATCGAGTATAAAAAATTTATTTCATGAGATTCGATTCATATTCATATTTATAAAGTTTGCTCGAATACATAAACTTAGTTCTGGAATATATATAAACGCTTTAATATTTGAATGTTTTAAATTTTTTTAATACAATAAAAATAATAATTGAATAACCATAATTTCATAAAAAAGTTCATTAAAGTTATAAATATGATTTATAATTATGTATTTTTATATAGTATTTTCTTTTTCATGTAATAATTTTAAAAAAATAAAAATTGATTCCTTAATTATAAATTTAATATCAATTGATCTCTAATTTCTATACATTATAGAAAATAGTGTCAATAGTATACATTGCTTTAGTAAAATTCTACAATCCAAAGTATTGTCTTCTAAATAAAAAGTTAAAATTAAAATCTTGAATAAATAAAAAGAAATTAAGGAAAATATAATAAGAATAATCTTATGCACAAAAAATATATATTATTATAAATTTATAGACAAATATAAATATAGTTCCTTAAATTTGAATTTATTATTATTATATTTATTATTATCTATAATTTTTTTAAGTTTTAATATTATCAAAAATATATATATTAGAAATCATAAAAATTATAAACATTTATGCAAATACGATTTTTATACATATATATTATTACATGCAAATACTACTATATTTATATTATAATATATATATTTATATTATACTTATATTATATATATTTATATTTATATAATTTCAAATAATTTGAAAAACATAGTTTGAAATTATTGGAATTAAAAAAAATATTAACTAATTTAATTGTGATTATTAACAATGTAGCAAATATGAAAATAAAACAATTAAAAATGGAATAAAAATTATGAAAATTGTGTGTTTTGTTTTAAATTTTATATAAATAATTAAAAAAAATCTCTTAATAATATAATATATATAATATATATATATATATATTATAATATATATAATATAAAATAAATGTCATATATAATATGTAAGATTAGTAATATATTTTAAGTATATATACACAAAATAAATTTTTTAGAAAAAACACAAATGTACATCATAAATTAATACTAGAAATTGAAACACGATAGAATTATAAATATAAAATATGAAAAATTAATGAAACTAACATGCTAAACATGCTATAGTTTTAATCTTCATTCAATTTTAAATTATTATTAGATACAGAATAGAATATTCTTGTTTCTATTTTTCCAATATTACTTTTATCTTTTTTTTTTTTTATTACAAAAGAAATCACTACTAAAATAATATCTGATTTCAAAAGTAATATCAATAAAGAAATAGTTATATTTCGTTCTACAATTCTAATGATAATCTTAAATAATATTAAATAATTTTAAAATAATGTTATGTCAAATTTTTAATAATTATGCTAATTTTTAAAAAATATTTTACTACATTGATATATTATATACAATAATATTTATGAGATATTGAATAAATTATAGTATATAATAACTATATTTCTAAATCCACGATTTAAAACATTAAATTTTTCCTAACAATGAATACAATCAACAGAATAATAAATATAAGTAATATTTTCAAGTATGAAAGAGAAAAATATACTAAAATAATTCATTTTTAATGAAGAGTTTTTTTCGATAAAGAAGATATTTTAAACGAAAATATATATAATTTAACAACAATTAATGTCAAGATTGAAAATTATTTAATAATACAAATTTAATAACAATAAATGACTTTCATTCTGATTTGAAAATATTATTAAATATCTTATATTATAAAAAATTATAAGAAATTATTTATGACCAAATGAACAATTAATATTCTCAATATATCAGTATTCTTAGAAAAAATATCCTCAAAAATAGGAATCATGAATAAAAATTAAAAAAAAATTGTAAATTAATTATATCAATTAATAATGTAATAATAATAAATAAATATAATGTAATAAATATATAAATAGTAAAATATAATTAAAATAATGTTATGTCATTTTTTTAATAATTATGCTAATTTAATAATTTTTTCTTTTTTATATACGATGTCAGTTTACTGTAATATTTTTTTATTATTTATGAATTAATGATATATTTATAATTTGAATACGTTTTGGACATTTATTTTATTTAAATATAAATATTAATTAAAGTTTCAATATATGAATACTTATAATATATACTATATATACTTATAAAAGATTCATATATAATCAACAAGGATTCGATTTCTTCAACGTATTTTGTTTTCATAAATATTTATAATGAATTCGAACATTGTTTACATGATATCGATTATATTTAATATGCATATACTTGATCCTGTTATTACAATCTCAGAATAAAAAAAATTTTAACATATAAAATATATAAATAGATATATATATATATATATATATATATATATATATATATATATATATAAATATATAAATATATAAAAAATTTAGTTATGAGTTTTTATGTTGAAAAACTTCTGAAAAATAATCTACAAATGGAAATTCATGAGCATTATATATATTGAATGTTATTTCTTCTAAATCAACTAAAAGGAAACTCTAGGAAATAGAAAAAGGAACATATTATTCGCATATTATTTTTACCAAAATAATTCTTATAGTATTTTAGTAATTCTTATAATGATTTACAAAATTGATATATTATGTTATTTATTTTAAAATTCATCTTATCCAATAATCTTTTTTTGTTATACATAAAATATTTTTTTATTGATAAGAAATATATTTGAAATCAATCTTGAAAATTTCAATATTTTTTCATATTTTAAATACAAGTTTGTCTAAAAATTTTTTTATAATAGAATTTTTGATAAAATTTTAAAAATTAAATATTTTTCACATGAAAAATTCTGCTGTGTTTTGTACTATTATAAAGTTTAAAAAATGAAAAAATAAAAAGAATTATTTTTAAATTTTTTTTATAAAACTTTGTGATTTATATAAAAAAAATATTAAATATTATATGAAATTATATTTGTAACAATTTTCTTTTAAAGAAATATTATTTTATGGAAGTAAAATTAACATTTAAAATTGTTTTTTTTTATATATGCTTGAATGAATATTACAAATTCACTAATTTTATTTTCACATTTTTATTTCTAATATACATTATCTGAACGTTACGAACGAACAGAACAAAGCAATACTTAGTAACGGGAAAGATTGATCTAGGTTTTCGTATTTTTATACTTAAAACACACAAACATAACATTCGATTTTGTATATTTCTATCTTTTTTTCTTTCTATCAAATTTTAAATTTCTTTTTAACGCATTCAATTGTTAACAATGTTATTTCAGTAACACATTGTCGAATCGTGGAATCAGTTCAGAATTTGATGAAATAATACATATTTCAATATTTCTTTAAAATAAAGTTTTAATTAAATAATTTTCATATAAACTTAAATTATATAATTTGATGAAATAATACATATTTCAATATTTCTTTAAAATAAAGTTTTAATTAAATAATTTTCATATAAACTTAAATTATATAATAAATAATAATCGAAATAATTTTATTTAAAGAAATTAATATGAATAATGAATAAAAAAAGTTTAATATGTAATAGTAATGTGAAAATGAAAAATGTAATGTTATATGATTTTTTTAGTTTTATAGGTTTATTTTTTATTTATAAGATAGTGGCATTATATTAAAATATAAGTATTAAATTTTAACTTTTTTGTTTAATAATTTTATATCGAAATAAAAAAATATTAAATTTAAGTGAAATAGAAACGAAAGTTTTTCAATCACCGATACTTCAATTGGTTTATGAATTTCAAATTGAATCAAGTATCATTAGTGACTTTCTTGTATATATGAGGATAAGCAAATTTATGTGTAAAAAAATACATTCAACCTTTCTAATCTGAAATCTTATGGGAGTGTGTGTTGATTTACTCCTATGTATTTCGGTAAATAGGCAGATTGAATGTCAAACAACAATTCAACTATGGATTTAAATAATATGTTTGTATCATAAAATAATTTATGGATTTTGTAATTTATTACAACTTATTCCAGGTAAGATTTTGTTAAATATTAAGTTACATAATACGTATATTATATTACATTATACCAAAATTTATTTGAAATAATCAATTGTATAAAAAAAATATCAGTATATTTATTGTCATTAAGGAGTTCTGCTACGCAACGACATTGCAATACGGTATTGCCGCGCATCCAGCTGAGCATTCTCGCTCTTTCGCCGTCTCGCTCTATCTAATACAAACTTAAAATGCTTATAACTCTTTAATTAAGCTTCATCGGATATATATGTATATCAATTTCTTTCATCGTTTTGATATCTAGAATCCACTCTCCAAAGGTGTCCTACATTTATTAACATCCTATATTACTATTATGAATTATCGTTTATAAATCTTTACATAATAACATTTAAAATATAGAAATTTATTATATTATGTATATCATATGAAATAATTCAAATAGTCAAATAATAGTCTACTATAGATTTTAATAAAATTTTTAAGGACTAATTATTTATAATGAATTTTGAGAATAAAAAAAATTGTATATAATACTATACAGATTACATATAATTAAAAAAATGTATATTATATAATAATATCATATAATCATATAATATTATATAATATCATATTATTTACTTTATAGATTAAATAGATTAGTTAAATATATTAGTTAAATATTAGATTAAATAAATAAGTTTAGCATTAAAGTTTCATAATTTTTTTTTTATCTAATTTATGATTTTTTTTGTAAGTTCTTTTATCAATTTTATCGACTAAATAACAGAAAAAAAATAATTAAAATATTTACATATATAATATATTATAATACATATTATATATTTATACATTATTTATATTATATTATATTATATTATATTATATTATATTTTATTATATACATATGTATATAATTGTGGAAGAAAATTGATTGTCATTTATATTGATATTATAATTATAATTTACCATCATATAAATCTATAGATTCATTTGAAATATCACAGATACATAAACTATATAATAGATATAATAATATTATTTTCTTTTATTATATTTCTTATATTATTTATGTTCATGTAAATATTATAATGTGATATATATAATTATAATTATATATGATAATTATAATTATCATCTAAATATTCTTTATGTTTACGAAAATATTATAATAAATAATGATAAAAGAAAAGTATAAAAATAAGAAAAGTAAAAAAATAATCAAAATAGAAAAAAGTAACTATTGAAAATAATTGAAAATTATTATTCCTAAGAAATAAATAATAATAATCGAAATTCATAATGAAGAATTAAAAAAATATTGAATCTTATTGAATATTTTGAATATTATGTATCGTATTAAAAAATACATATAAATATAACATTTAAAAAATTTATAATTTATATATTTTTAATTAAAAAGATATAACGTAATATTAGACATGCAATTATAATAAAAATTATAGAAGTGTAATTTTTATTTAAAATAAGTAAATATATAATAATATATATAAATTATGTTATTATTCTTAATACTCTTATGGTTAAATTCACGTTTTTCGCTTCTATTAGTCATTCGTAATATTCTTATGGTTAAAGTAACATTACAATACATTATTTAGCTATAGCTCTTAAATATTTAGCTCTTTATTTATGCTTAATAGCTATTTCATCATAGGTTGTGATTTTTTTGTCAGAATAAAGTATAACAGTCAAA
The DNA here is from genome assembly GCF_003254395.2 of Apis mellifera. Lineage (NCBI taxonomy): Eukaryota > Metazoa > Arthropoda > Insecta > Hymenoptera > Apidae > Apis > Apis mellifera. Next base: position 6,380,186 of record NC_037644.1, on the reverse strand, counting down.
ATAAACTATAATAGTTAGAATAGTTTTCTATAAGTATTTTGTAATTTTTTGTAAAATATAAATTATTATTCAATACATGTTATAAAAATATCATAGTCATGATGTTATAAAAAAAAATAAATAGGGTTAAAAGATATTAAAATCGTAATTTATTCAGATTCAATTTTTTTTTTAAATTCTTTAATTTTTTAAATTACATATGAAATATTTTTTTGTGAAATTTATTATGTTTTTAATATTATTTTGTTTGTAATACTATTTTAATCTTTGATATATTTTTATTATTTAAATATATTATGATGAGTATAATATATTTGAAATAGAATCGATTTTCGGAAAATTGATTCTAAAGATTAACTTAAACATAAATTTATAACAAAAATTTTGATTAATTAAATTATAAATAATTGAAGTTTTAAAAAAAACAAAACAGAATAAGATAACTCAATTTCTATATGTCTGTCTATACATTTATATGTATATTTATATGTATCTATATCTATATGTATATTTTAGATAACGATTATAATAAGCTTATTGTGATAAATATTAAATTTAATATTGAGGAAAAAATTTAATAAGTCATAATGATATTTTAAGTAGTTTGCTTAATATATTGAAATATTCTTTCAAAATAATTTTAAAGTGAATGATTCACAAATTTCTGAAATTATACATAATAAATTTAAAGAATCAAGTATGACTTATTATTGTATCATTAACGATTATTATTATCATTAACGATTGATAACAATCAAAATCTAATATAAATTATAGGTATACCGATATTTCAATTATACATGCACTATGTTTCAAGATTTGCCTATATTTGTAAAATGACATAATATTTTTTAGATAGAATTCAATGATTGAGATATATATAATAAAATAAAAATCAAATTTAAATTTTATGATATTCTAAAATTCTAACTTTCCTCATTTAGATTTAAAATCATAATTTATGAAGAAATTTTATGTGTGAGATTAATCTATTTAATATTATTCAAAAAATGAATTATTGCTTTAATTCCAAATCATCTTAAAAGTGCTTAAAAAAAGGAAAAAGCAAATTGAATAAATCATGATGATAAAAAAAGATAATTTTAATCTTTGTTGTTTGATCTTAAAGTTTATAATTATGAAATATCATATTGTATAAATAATTATATATTTTTAGTAGAAATTTTTATAAATTTTTAATATATTATATTTTGTTTAATTTATTTAAATTTATCTATAGAAAACATAAAGATTTGATGACATAAAAATTTTCTGATAAAATAACTTCCATATAAATATTATTAACTTTGATATTACTATGTTTTGATTATTAAATAAAATAAAATAATAGTAAAAACCGATATTCACATAGCTAATATTAATATAAATAATAATAATAATACAGATAAAAATAAAGATGTGAAACAATAATTAATATATTGAAATATAGAAACACAACTGTAATTTTTACTATAAAATTCACTTGTAATCTTTATAAATTCACTGAATAGAATTGATAAGCGATCCGATGTGGTCATAAAATACATGTTAATATTGACTATATAGTGAGGCAATGTTCTCTATTTGAAGAAGAAAACTAAATTAATCAAATAACTTTAGAATTGAGTAGAATTATATACTATTTATTATAGAAATCTATTTATTATTACTATTATATTATTTATTATAGAGGAATAACATATTTAAATAATGAATTAGTTAAAAAGAATAAAAAAACGAAAAAAAAAGAATTAAAAAATTAATTAAACAATAGCAATTTTATTATTTATCTATTTTTTAATAATATAATCTATTAATTTAAATGATAATGAATGAAATTATTTAATATTACATAAATATATTATTATAATTATAATTATTTATTATAATTATATAATAATATAATTATATATATATTATAATAATAATTATAATTATATTTTATAAAAATTTAAATATTTTTTATATAAATTTAAATAATTAATAAAGAAAAAGAAAGAAATGTAAAGTTTATAACATAAGAAAATGTAATTATTTAAATAATAATAAAAAAGTGTATGCTCGAACATTCAATTATGCATTTAAATAAGAACACTATAATAATTTTTAATATTGAGACTTATGCTTTTTTTTCTTATTTATTCATACGACAAATTAATAAAATAAAGAAAATTATTACTTTTATCACTCATCGCAAACAAATGAAACGAAAAACTTCTACATAGTTTAGAGAAATAGTTTAAGGTCTAATCTTAAAGAAATTTAAAAAATAAGATATTAATTAGTTTAATTCAAAATATTAATATATTCATAGCCATTTTTGAAGAGCTTTTTAATTTCAGAGATTAAAACAAAAATTATATAAAAATGTCGATTAAAGTTTATTATAAACAATTGATTATTCAAATTTGTATTAGGAATAAAGTGAGATACTTTTTTTTATCATCGTCTCACTCTTGTTTCGTTTAACATCATTTGCTTGTAATTTATATTATAATAAGTATTATAATAAGTAAACCTTAATTAACCAATTTTTAGTTTATCAATTTTTGTATTTGTTTTAATTTCTGAAATCGATTTTCCAAAAATGTTTCATAAATATATTAACATCTTATATATAACTATACGAAAGAATTACTAGGTCAATAGAGTGCGTTTCGAATCCTAAGCGCTCATTGTCGAGTTTGCTTAAGCCATGCGTATTGATTCAAAATTTTCATGGAAGAATTGTGCGGATTACTTGTTTCGCGCGTACTTCAACTCTATTTCCTATAATACTATAATTCTCCGGAAATTTCATTGCATCTTACTATTTAACATTGGAAATATCATTCGAGCAAGTTTTATTTTTATTTAGTTTTTTATTCTGATTTTTATCGTTTTATCGTTTTACTACATTATTTATTTATAACATACAAATAACTTTTGTATTAGAATATTTAAATATTTACTTTAATTATTTAAGATATTTCAAATATATAATTATATTAATTACAAATAAAAATATTTTATATCTTAAATTTATAAAATTGTATAGAAGTTATCTCCAAATTAATTTCAATGATCTTAAAATATGTTATTTGGAAGAATTTTTTCTTATTCAAAGTTTGACTTTAATTCTCGAGAATATACACGAAAATAATTTAATAATTAAATTTAATAATTATTAGAACACGTTTTTTCATATTATACATACATGATTACTTACTTATTATTACATTATTATTTATACATACATACATGCTTATTTTGTAACAGGTCTTAATCTCAATCGCTAATTTCATAAAACTTTATTTATTCATATATCTATTTTACAAAAATTAAAAAAAAAAGAATTATAATTAAGTTATTAATTAGCTTGAAATAATATATTAATGTCTTTTTTTATCTGACAAAATAATGTCTTAAAATTATATTTCTTTGACGTATTAACATAAGCATTCAATTTTGAATAAAAGCTTAGGCTTAATTCTTTAATACAGAGTAAAATATAAAAACGATATAAAAAGGAATATAAAAAAAAATATAAAATAATATTTATATATAATATGAATTATTATTGAATTTATTTATAATTTCAATAAAAGTATTTATCATTTTTTTTATATAAAATATTTGAAAATAAAGAATTTCTAAACTTATTATATTATTAATTATATTAATTATAAAAAAATTATATTATAAAAAAAACATATGTAGCTATCTGTATAATCTCAGTTTTTCTAATTTTTTTTTATTTGATATAAAATTTTATTTATTGTATTATTCATTTATTTATAATTATGAATAATTAATTCCATAGATTTTAATATATTAATTTAATACAGAAATATATCAATGTAATAGAAATATATTATAAAATATAAAATTAAATTGAAATTTATTGTAAATATATACTATACTACTTTTTAATGGATATATATATATGTATATGTATATAATATATATATATATATATTATATATATATAGAAATATTTTTAAATGAATATAAACTACTTATATTGATGTTAAAGTAAATATTTACTTTATATAAGTAGTATAATATAGTACTAGTACTATACTATATTATACTATTTATACTATACTATATTATATATAATATACTACTATAATACTTTATATAAGTAGTATAATATACTATATATAGTATATGTATAGTACTAATTATATCGAATATTTTAATATATTATGAAAATCTATAAATAATACAAATATTAATATATTTAAAGTAATTAGAATAATTAAATTAGAGTATTAATTTATAATATTATACTCTTTATTTTATATGTATATATATATATATATATATATATTTATGTATGTATTATATATGTATTTTTATATGTATATAAAGAAAATAGTGAATAAATGTTTTCTTTTTCTTTTATGAAGAATTATTTTTTTTTCTATTTGAAAGAAATTGATAATATTTTTCCAAATTAAAAGATAAATAGATAACTTGGTATATTAATAACTAATCGCTTTTATATAATCATCAACTTATATTATTATATACTTCATGATTAAAATTTGTATAACGATTAAAATTTATAAATATTTTGTGATAATAATTAATGAAGAAAATTTTTTACATTACTTTAAAACTCTTCTAATTAGAAAACTGTATATTTTTCAAATATATTGCAATTTTAATAAATAATTTAAATATTTTATTATTAATTTTTATAAAATAAAAATGAACCATGAAAAAATTTTAAGAAAATTTATGAATGAAATAATTAATTTTCGGATAATTTTCAAATGTTAATAAAACAAATAGCTAATTACAATAAATAATATTATGATATTTAAATAATATTTCAATTTTATTTCAGTTATTCATATATTATCTAAAAAAAAAACATTTTAAAGAAAATATCATTTCTTTATTTCTTTAAAATATTATAATTGTGCAAGTTTAAAAAGAATAAATTTTAATTTAAAAAAAAATGATTAATTATATTTTATAAAAATTATTAGCTATTTTTATGATTCATTTTATTTTTTCAAATTATCCTTTATTATTAAAAAATAATATTAATCATTTTTTAAAAGATAATGTGAATAATTTATATTTTATATAAAATCAAATTAATCTTACAATCGCTTTTTAAAAAGAAGAAAATTTTTAATTTTAATTAAGGACCATATGAAAAATGAAGAAAGTTTATTCTATAGCATTAAGTTAAAGTCATTAATTTCAATAACATTTGTTTCGTAACATCTTCACTTTTTTCAAAGAGACAGCTCTTTTAGTTAAGTACAAGTACTTAAGTATTTCAAAAAATTTTTTTTGTCTAATCAATTTCTCGAATGAATAATTCTTAATGAAATACTATTTCATTTTCGTATAAGAACAACTTAATTATGTTAGAATAAAATATAGAGATATTTAATTATAAGCTTGTACTTCAATAAATCAGCTATGTATTAAGTAACGAACAATTCCGATGAAATGAAATTAGAAACGAAATATCATATTTTATCATTAATCAATTTTATGCTTTAAGTTTTCTTAAAAGTTTCTAATGTAACTTGAACATTTGCTATTCTATTGTGAAGCGATAGCTTTTATAATGATTCAGATCATTTTAAATTAATTTCTTTTGTATTATTGTACAAGAACTATGACATTTCTAATATAATATATAACGGTCAAAATAATTTGAATTTCACTTTTTAATAATTTTAACATTTTCAACAATTTAAATTTCCAATTTAGATTTTATCAATAATTTACAAATATACAATTACAAAAATATAATTTTCTCATTTTGTTCCTTAATACTTATTATTTATTATATAAATTAAGATACAATAGTGATGACATTTTATAAGTTAAACTTGCCAAATGCTTTTCAATCAATCACCAGAGCATTCTAATTCCAATGCATTGCGATGCGACTCCACTATGGTCTTTCGAAACTGTCTTCCAATGCAATCCATTGTTTTCATCTTCTCTTAATTTTTATCAAAATAATAACTGAAAGAAAAAGAGGTTTCCAAAAAATCCATCTTTGAAAGATATGGAATTTGTTCAGAATATATTCAATTAATATCAGATATTATTATATCATTTAATCATTAGATCAGAAATCAGTCAGATTGCAATTAATTGCTTAAGTGAGAAACCAGAAGTCAATCATATCATTTAGAAACTGTGGAAATAATTGTTAATCAACCATAAAAGTAATTAGACTCAATCATTATTAAACTTATTCAAGATTCATAATATAATAAACAATTTTATAATTTCATAACATGGATGATTCTTCAAACATTATTCAATTAATCGCTATAATAATTATTCAGTTAAACAATAAAAAACTCTTTTTGCGCAATATTTAATTATATTTTATTGGATTTTAATTTCATGCATGAAAATTTGTAACATAATCTTCGCTTTTTTATTATTTGTTTACAATGTGCTAATAAATTATATGAAAAGGAATATGTTATAATAAAAAAATTAATTTTAAGAATGAAAACAAACATGAAAATTGATATACAAAAATATCAATCTTAGATATTAAATTATAAGCAATTAAAATTTACATTATATAATCAAAGTAAACCGGAAATAGAAATAAAAATAAAAATAATTCTCTCTGTCATCTCTGTTAATGCCGTTTCGCTTTATATAATACAAATTTAAATTATTTATAATTTTAATACATAATCTTCAATTGATATTTTTGTATTTGTTTATATTTGTTTAGCCTATAAAGTTGATTTTCTAAAGATGTTTTTCGAATATATATATTAATATTTATATATTTTGTATATTTTGTAAAGTCTTTTTGATTGTTTGCAATGATATTTAAAAAAATGATTAATCATCTATGACGATACATTACGATGATGAATTTAAAATATAAACAAATGCTGAAAAAATATTTGATAATTACCAATCATTTATTCATTTACATATGAATTATAAACCATTTATAAATCATTATAATGCAATTCATATTTTTTTTAGTTTACTATTTATTTTTTATTGTTATAATATTTTGTTTATATTTGACTCTGTATTTATATATAACAATTTTTTATGAGTTTAAATAATATATTTTCAATTACAGGTATATATTTTCAATTACATTATGATCAAATATTTATTAATTATATATATATATATTCTTATTTATTTTTACTTATTAGTTTGAATTTTTATACAAATATATATTTTTTATATTTTATATAAGCGAGATAAAATATATATATATTTTAAATTAATTTTAAAATATTACATATTTTTTTCTGATATTTATATTATTTCCTTAATTAAATATTAAATATTAAATATTAAATATTAAATATTTAATATAAAATATTAAATATTAAATAAAATTAACTTATTCTAAATAAGTTATGATATGAATAAAAATTGAAAAAATTATCGATTATTAATTAAGAAAAAGTCTTAGTATGAGCTTATATATAAATTGTTTTTTTAGATAAACAATAACAAATTGACCAAAAAACTAACTAATTAAATAGTTTATAAATATTTACATTATTATATTATTATAACAAATACATAAATATTTTATGAAATATAATATTAGTTTTTATTCAAAGAATTACAATTATATAAATGTATATTCAATTATTTTCATAATGGTGCTTTAATTTTAATATTGTATAGTACGTATTTACATATAATATATGTTATATATACATATATATACAGTAGAGATTCCTGTATCCGTATTCCTATTATCCGAATATCCTAATATACGAACATTCTATTATTTGTATATTTTGTTATCCTCACAATGTTTCTTAGTGATGTTTACATACAACATACTTAAATTACAACGTAAATACAACGTATTTAGATGTATTATAGGATGCCCCAAAATTAACGTAAGATTTGAATTAAATATAAAAGAGAGTTTTTAGTCTTTAGATATTTATTTTTTAAGTTAATCATAAATTACACAGGATAAGGTTATTTATGGAGTAACACATCGGATAAATGGCCTCCACAGCATTGCTGGCACATGCGCACCTTTTCGTCAAAATTTTCATGACCTTTTTGCATAATTGTGGCTGATTTTCATTGATGCAGCGTTTAATTTCCTCTTGTAATGCACGTAGTTGTAGGATTGTTGACATAGACTTTTGACTTCAAATAACCCCATAAGAAGAAATCTAATGGTGTTAAATCACATAATCTAGGGGGTCAATTCTGATCATCGAAACGAGAGAGAACACGACCAGGAAATGTTTCATGCAATAATTGAATTGTTTCATTGGCTATATGGCATGTGGCACCGTCTTGTTGAAACCACATATTGGCCACACCAATATCATCCAATTTCGGCAGAAAGAACTGTGTTATCATGTCGCGATATCGAGCATTATTAACAGTTGCTGCTTGACCAGCCTCATTCTCAAAAAAGTATGATGTCTCCTGTCCAAAATCCACACCAAACAGTGATACGTTGTAGGTGCATTTGTTTTTCGCTAATCACACGTGGGTTTTCCGAACTCCAAACATGGCAATTTTAGCAATTAACAAAGCCATCGAGGTAAAAATATGCTTCATCACTTAGGATTATTTTACTCGAAAAACCAACATCCACTTTTTAATGATTAATAATCTATTGCACGTTGTTGTATCGTATAACGCTCCATTTTTACTAACCCTAAACTCTCAGCTGTCAAATTGTTCTTTTTTCAGGGTTGCCAACAACTTAATGCAAAAATGGCGGCAAATTCAAATCTTGCGTTAATTTTGGGACACTCTTTAAATACTTTGGACCTGTTAAATGTAATCATATCAATTCAATCTTAAGCAATGAACAGTAATGATAAGTAAATAAAAACGTGTAGTTTTAACTATTAAAAATAAATACAAAATAATTAAAAATCGTGATGAAAATGCAACGAAATTAGCAAAAATACATAGTGAATGGTGCGATGGTTTGAGATACAACGGGAATATAATTCTATGCAATTGCTTACAATAAAAAATTTATGTTAATTAATTTAAGTTAAAAAGATATAAGATCCTTAGATATTGAAAGAAACTGTCAATTTTGTTCATTTCTACTTGAATAAATGAAGTTTAATGCAAAAGAAAACTAATCGTTTTATTATTGAAAAATTTTACTATCCAGCCATTTATATCTCCCTATTAATTTGGATACGAGTCTCGCCAATATAATGTTTCATGAAAAGGATATATTTTGACGTTATTTTTTTTTTATAGATTTAATAACTAATTTCAATAATTATTAAATTTTTTAAAATTTGATCATATATTTTTTATTGTATTAATTGATATAATGTGATATTCTTTACAAAAAAATATCAATTTATCTATTGACCCAAAAATCAATAGTTTAGATATTTTACATATAAAATTTATGATTCATTTCATATGAAAAATAAGAAGCATATGAAAACAGCTGAATATTGAATTTCGTATATTTCTTGTGTTTTATATATTAAATTTTAATTATTAGATATGTTAATTATTTCACAATCAAAATTATTTTTTATTAATTAATTATTCTACAATCATATTTTTCTAAAATAATGACTATTAAAATAATAACTATTAAATATTTATGTAAAAATTTATATCACATTATTACAATAAATTTTCGATGCTTTTTTTAACATAATATATTTATCTTATATCTTTATATAGATATAATATATAAATGCATCTCTTTTATTTTTTTCATTCTATTTTACATTTAATAATTTCTTTTTTACTACAGGATATTTGAAATTAAAATTATTCATTATTTAAAATTTAATTATTATTAAATATTATTTAAAGAAAAGTAATACAAGTTTTATTTAAAATATTATTTAAAATATTCTTTTTAATAAAAAAATATATTTTGTATATATAAATTTCAAATTAATTATAATTTAATAAATAATAAAAAGAAGTACGAAAAATTAATGCACTTTATTCATTTGTTTTGTAAGCTTTATTAGAGTTATTAAAAGCAACAATAAATAATTTGAATAAATTAAAATTATATTAATAATAATTATATTAGTAAATTATATTCATTAACTATATATATTAGCTTACAAAACTATATGTATTATTATATTAATATAATATATATAATATATATAAGTATGTACAATTTTTTTAAATAATAATTTATAAAAATAATTGTATGAAATAAATGATGACTAAATATCAACATGAATAATAAAACTATAACGTAAAGTTTAAATAATTAATACGAACTTTGAGTTATAATTTTATTAATATTATTAGTATTAATATCTAAATGATTGATGTTAAAATATAATTTATTTCAAATCAATTAATTTGTAATGATTGTAATTTACTTATTTAAGTTAAAATTATTGTATTTTATAAATAATTATTTCTCTTGCAATTAATATAATTGATCTTTTTGTAATTAAAAATTACAAATAAATTTAAAGTGCAATTATTTCAATAGATTAGTAAAATATTATTTGTTTTTCAAGAATAAATGTTATTGCTATATTATATTAAGATAGCATTATAACTTATATATTTTCTTTCTAGGAAAATTCCAATTAATTACTTATTATAAATAATGATAATGTATCATTAGTAAAAATAAAAATATCATTTATATGAGATATCTGATTATTATTTATTTTCCATAAAATAATTATTAATGAAAAGAAGATATTTTATAATTTTTTTCATTTTATCATTAACGTAGAATCCATATATCACTCCTATATCATTATATAATTAAAAAGTTACAAAAAAATAATATAAGGAAAATATATTTTTTCAATTATATTTCTATATGTTTTATTTTATATTCATTATCATATTCTTCTAAATTGTATTTTTTGTAATTTTTAATAATTTTGTAATCATTATTTATTTATAATAATTTAATAATTGAAAATCATAATATAAAAATCATAATATGAAAATCAATATAATGGAGAGAGGATTGATACAGGGAGATTTGATTTTTTTAGAGAACTTTTGATTTATTTTCGGATTGTTTTATTAGCAAATTTATTAATGTAAAATTATTTTATTAAAGGAAATACATTTTCGTATTAAAAAAATGTAAACTTTTATTTTATTTATGTAAAATTTACATCACTGTGATTTGATTTTTATGAAATATTATAATTTTATAACGAAATACACGCTGAAAAAATATATAAATCAAGATATATTACATATATATCTCAATCCTCATAATTTAAAGTTAAATATTGTTAGAACTATTGTTTTAAAATTGTACATTAAAAAAATATGAGATATATAAAAAAATTTAATATATGTCATATCTAATATCATATCTAATCTCTATTTATTCTAATAAATAGCAAATAAATTATGGCAAAAATTTGTATATTTTAATAGATATATTTTAATGTTTAAATGAAAGTCTAATAAAAGTCATTAAAAATTATTTATCAGATTAATAACTAAATTTATCAGATGATATTAAAAAACTATATTGAATTGCATTACTGAATTGTATTGAAAGATATTAATAATAATAAATTAATAAAAATTTATTTATGACTAAAAAATATATCAATAAAAATATAAAATCAATAAAAAAATATTATTTACATATAATTAAATATAAAACTAATCAAAATTTTTTAATAAAAACAGATTTTAATCCAAATTTTATAACATCCAAATATTTCATGGAAAGGACAAAGAAGAAAAATTATTTATAGAAATTATTATTTATTGTTTATTAACAAGTCTTAATTATGATTTTTGTTATTTATATTAATATTATGGATTTTGAGAATGATACAAATATTGAGAACGTAGATAAAAATAAAGATATAAATAGTTTGCATTTATTACAATTTTTTATATTCATATTTCAATCAAACGTTGAAATCAAATAAGTATTAGATTCAATGTTATATGCGTTCCAAATGATGCTACATAATGTACTATTATAAATACATAAATATTTAAATAATGTTTCATTGTAAAATTTATAATGTATGAGATTAACTAACCTTTGTTTTGTTTTTTTATCTATCATAATTATATGTATTAACTTCTCATAAATGGGAGTTTCGAGATATTTTATATTATTTATTAAATAATATTTTTTAAATATATTTTTTGTTTAAATTTAAAAAATTTTATGTTTGTTTATGTTAAAAAATATTGAATGTAAATCTGCAAAAAAATTAAAATATTATTAAAATAAAATATTATTTAGTGTTTATATAATATTGTATAATGTTTATATAATTTTTTTTTATCAATTTTCTCCAATTTTTTCAAAATATAAATATATTTTTCTTGAAGCAATTTATATCTTTGTGAAAAAATTATATAAATTAATTATATAGATATATTTTTAAATATAATATGCTCTATGCCACAAGATAAATTGAAAATATCAATAAAAATAATTATTATTGTTTTTTTAATTCTTAGATAAGTTTTTCGAGAGGGAAGGAAGAAGGGGAGATGATAAATGAAATAATGTAATTACAAATTTATTATAAATTTTAAAAATAAAATAAGAGTAAAGAATTTTAAAAATAAAGAATATATATATATATGCAGTATATATATATATATATATATATATATATATATATATATACATATACAGAAGAATAAAATTTTATATAATAATATAAGAAAAAATTTATATATTATTTCTATAATTGTTTAATTAATTTGATTTTCTATTTTTCAAATACAGAAGATTGACACATTGTTAATATTCTGAATCTAACAGATCATTGTTATATTGAATCTAAGTATATTCGAATAAGTGAATACATAAGACTATAATAATGTTTAATTTATAATTGTTAATTGTTAATTAAAATTTTGATATTTCTGTATGTATTATTATTTCGTTTTCCAATTGTGAAAATATATGAAATAATCAAGAATTTAATCAAAAATTAATTTTTTTGAGAATGATTATAAATTTTGGATTGTTTATATTATTGATTTGTCAATTTTTAAAAATATATTTATAATATTAAATAAATCTCCATACAATATTGATAGAAAGAAATATATAATTTTTTATTATCTTTTCTTTCTTTAGAATTCTTTAGAATTATTCTTTATAATATATATTTTTTTAATAAAATAATTTAAATTTTGATTAAAATTACTTTTTAATTATCATATTTGAAAGTATTCGCATTATTAATGTAAATAGTTTTTTTTTAGAATACATAATAATTTTAAAAATCTAATTCAATATCATTCGAAATTTATTTTCAATTACCTTAATATTAAATATTAAAATAAATATTACAAAAGAGTGATGTAAATCACGTTTTTGAATTTTCTTGAATTTATTTCACTTGAAAAAAAAAATGTGCTAAAGGTAAGTTAATTAAAAAGATATCAATGCGTGAGAATAAAACATATCCAATCAAGATAATTATACTATTTTTAATCTCATGTATAACAAATGAGCAATCTTTATTGAAAGAAAATTAATAAATTATAAGTGTAAACTTATATAATTGTGTAATTTATATAATTTTATATCAATATCGTTGCAATATTTAAAAATTTATAGTCTAATAATATAAGAGTATATAACATGAAATGAGAAAACATTAAAATATTTTTTTAATATTTTATTATATTCATTTATTTATATATTCATTATTATATTCATTATATTTATTATATTAATTTTATATAATTTATAAATACATAATTCAAAAATTAAAATAATTATATTTGCTTTAAATATCTTGTCATATATATATATATATATATATATATATATATATATATATATATATATATATATATATATATATATATATCTTTTGATATTTTATTATAATCATGACGATACTTTTATAAAATTATGTTTTCTTAGTTTTTTTTAAATATATATTACATATATTAAATAATTGATAATTAAAATTATATTAATATAGGATTATATAGTACTTAAAATTATTTTTTCTTATGTTTTAAGTACTTTCTTCTTATTTTTCTTGCTTTATTTTTAAATTTTATTAATATAAAAAGAATACAAAATAATTAATCATTATTATAATATAAGTTTTTATATTTTAAATAAAACTTTTCTTAATTTATTTTAAAATCTAATCGTTAATTTATAACAATTTAACTTCTATGTAAATATTTTTCTAATTTTAAATATTTATTCAAGAAAATAATTATTAAATCCCATATATTATAAATCAAAAAAAATGTTAAATGTATTCGATAATAAGAAGTGGGAAATAGATTATACGGGAATAGGTTATGATATTGAGAATATTATATAAAAGCAGAATTCTTAATTCTTCGTACGAACTATTGACGATATTGGCATCGATGTTAGCATATGAATATTTTATGTCAAATTAAAATCATGTGATTTATCAATTCATAATATTTAGATATAGACTTTATAGTATATAGATTAAAAATAAAGAAAAACGATCAAGACTTTAACAGTTTATAATATTCACCGAGAAGAGCAAAAAATATCCAATTAACATAAGTCCTGCAATTCTTTTGATATAAAATCGATTTTTATTATTGTTGATGAACATTCAATATGAATGAATTTGTTCATAATGCATTGAATTGAATGTAAACATAATACATTGAATGTAAATAAAGGAATTGATTTAAAAAAATATTAATTCAAAATTTTTAACATAATTATTATTAATATTAATGGAAGTAATATCATTTGTATAATCATTTTGTATGATCTTATTTTTTATTTTCTTCATATCTATGAAATATTATTTAATATTAGTTAATATTAATAATAGTAATAATAGTAATAATAATTATGTTATGAAAATTTTGAGTTAATATTTTCTTGATCCAATCTCTTTATTTACATTCTATTAAGAATAAAAATCAGAACTGACTTCTGAAACGGCTTGATAACTTAAATTTCATTTTTAACAGCTTCAACATTTTCAACATTTAAGTTTCAATAATAATTTACGAATGTAGTTCATTCATATTTTCTAAACTCCTAATAGTAATCAAGACTAAGATAACAATGATGGCCACTTCACAAATTGTGCGCAAAATGAACAGATCATAATAACGATTGATCAAAAATCTTGATTTCTATACACTTCGATGTTATCACATAAAAGTCTATAGTTTTTTTCCAATCTTGAAACATTTTTTAACACAATTATTGGTTTTTTTTAATCTGCTTTTAGTTTGTATTTTGCAGAAAATAATAATTGGAGAAAAAAACCAAGATTCTTTTTCCAAAATCACAGTTGAGATAGAATATAGATCAAATAAATAGAATTTAACATAGATAGATTTCAGATTAGATCGATAGATTAAAATATAATGCAGATTAGAGTACAATTAGAAGTCAGATAGAATTTAGTCAGTCGTTGGTCAACTTCAAAAATTTAAAATTTACTCAAAACTCATAATACAAATAATTGTACAGTTCTATTCAGCATTCAATCCAGACATCTTTTTTTGTGCAATGTTCAAAATCTCATTTAATTGCATTTCGATGTATTTATAAAAAAACTAAGAATATTAAATATTCGTATATCGATTTTATATCGAAAGGATTGAAGTGGACTATGAAAGTGGACTATGTTGACATTTTTTATTCTTCTTTATAAATAAGAATATAAGTCCTTAAAGTTTTGAATTCTTTTTTTTACATAATTTCTTCAAAATATAAACAAAATATGTTATAGTTAGTAATAATCGGAAAATATAGAATAAAATTTTCTTATTTCACTTTGTTTTCGAATAAAATAAATTTGAAAAACTTTATAATATAAAATCTAAAATCTATTTTCTGATTAGAAAACAAATTATTATATTATTTACATAGAATTCGAAAAATCTGTATGTATAACTAAAATTATCTATTATTATCTATTTCTTAAATAAACTGTCGATAGTTATCCTATAGATAAAGATAAGCAAAATATAGAATAAAATTTTATTGCTTGTTATTACTTTTTTTTTTTTTGATAATTGAAATTGAATATATAAAGTCATAATAAGAATCATAAACGAATTTTCAAATTCAATTTTGTTAAAAAACTTATTCTGAAGATAATAGTGCTATGCCAAATTATAATAAAATACAACATTTTTCAATAAATATGATTAGATTAAGATTAAGAATATAGTCATACATATATTTATTGTAAAATCTGTCTAAATTCATTGTTCGGGATTTCTCTATTTAAAAAATTCTAATAAATCATAAAACGTAATTAAATAAAAATATTCTTTGAAATGCGGAAACAATTAATGTGTCATTAATTTTAGAAAATCGAATACAAATTTTTTTAATAAATGCTAAAATGTATAGTATTTCTAAATCAATTTAATTTACGATCAGTTTCAAATATTTCTATTCTGCAATTTTTACTTTTGCGACATAAAAATCAATAAATTCTTAGTTTTACTAAGTTCATATAACTTTTAATATAACTAAATTCTGACTTTAATTTAAACCAACATGTTATCAAATCTTTTCACATTGTATTTTTAACAGTTAACTACAACTCTACATTTCATTCAACATTTCATGTGGTCATTAATATACAGTTCAAAAATTATCGTGTTTTCATTTCGGAGATTATATTATTATACTTCAACACTATAGTCGAATATAATGATGTTAATTATTATTTGTTATCATGTGCCAAATCACTTAGTGATACCATTTTTAATTAATTTATTTTTATATTTTAAGTAAAAATGGTACAATATTTTTATTTTCTTCCAGATTTCATATTAAAAATATATAGATGTTCTAATAATAATATAAATAACTTTAAAACTCTATTCATATAAGATTTTATTTAAAGAAAACGTTATATTTAATTAGGATTTAAATGCAAAATATTCTTTGTGAGACAATAAGCCACCAATGGAGCCGAATTATGAATAATAATCAATAATTTATTTCAATAATTATCAAATCTATCATATTGTTTATTCTTTCAATCTGAGTTAAATTATACTACTGCCAAGTAATTATGTATATTTTAATTGAAATTTTGCAAATTAAAATATCTAAAAAACTATAAAAAATACAATTTTTAAAAAAATTCCATAAATCTAAAATCATTATTTCTCCGCAAAATATCTAAACACAATATATCTTTTCGACATAAATTATCAAACTAATATTATAAATCATATACTCATATTAAAATTATTGAATTCTTTGTCTCATCAAATCTTAAATCTGTAAATAAATGGTTGTTTAATATGTAGTAGAATAAATTACGTAGTATATATATAAATAAATTTTGAGTAGTGCAATCAACATAGTGCATCAAATATCATAAATATGATGTAATCACTGATACAGGCATTGCAAAATTTCTAAAATAAACTAATATTCTTATTATTAATATTCACATAATAAGATATGAAATTCCAAAATATATAATATTACAGTTCTGATGATAAATTACACTTTAAAATATTTCTTTATATAAAAAAAATAAAATTTATATTTATTGTTTTTAAAATTTGTATTTATTTCGTTTTAACGTTTACCAAAAAGATATTACTTATGTTTTACAAATTAATAATATCTTTATTATTTTTATATAATAACATTAACAATAAAATTTTCATTCAAATTTATACTCTTTAAACACACTATTTATGTTAAAGTCGAAATATGAACAATTTTGAATATTTCATAAATCGGGTGCCTAAACTGATGCTATTGCTCGAAAGATCATCTATTACCATAAGATTGTATAGATTTAGATTATGAGTTTTGACTAAACGAATGGTAGTATTTTAACTCTTTGCAACTAACTAATAATTTTAATTATATTTTGATGTATTTAAATTGACTTAAACTATATGATTGTTGAATTCTATCTGTCTAATTTTCTATTTCTATTTTAATTTAATTATAAGATTCTTGCGATAATTAAAGATTTGGAAAATGTTAGGAAAACTATGTCCGCTCATAAATTATTGTTAGACTATTAGAAGTACTCGAATTGTTAAAAATAAAGGCCAAATTACCCGTTCATTTCATAAGCTCTCTCCTTAACAATCTACTAGATTGACATAAATATAATATAAAAATATTGATCATTTTTATTATTAAATTCATACAAAATTTGTTATATTTAATATTAAATTTCTAAGCGTAAATATAGTAATTTAAATTTAAATTAATTATTAATTATATTAATTAAAATAGAACATTTATTTCAATAAATTCTAAGTCAACCATTTAGCTATCGAGTTTATATACTCAAATTTCAATTTTTAATTTTCTAAAAAATTTCTCTATAATTTATCATGTAATCCAAAGATTAAAATATTAATAAATTTTCAATAATAGATTTTCAATTATATACAATTAGAAATACATGCAATGTATTAACTGTTTATTAACAATCAAAGAATAAATTAATTAAGAAATAAATAAAAAAAAAAAAGAATATGCGAATATCTGAGATTTCAGGCTTGTGTTAGGACGGAAAAAATATATATATATCGAAATTTTGAGAGTATTGTATACATATATTCAACTATGATATATTATTTATATTTATATTATACACATTACTATTATATTTTAAATATAAAAGTATATTTTCTACAATATCTAGATATAAATTCGCAATCAATTGGACCAGTTTTTCTTGAAAATGTTTTTTCAAATGAAAATGTTTTTAAAAAAACTAAAGGTTTTAATGTTTTTTATTAAATAAAATATAAAATATATTTATATTTATATATTATATAAAATATAATAATATATATGTTTTATATTTTCAATATCATTCGAAAAACAAAAATAAATTTTAATTTTTTAAATGAAAAGAAATAAATTTATTTATATTACTTACTATATATTTTTATATTTTATTTATTTTTATTTATATATTTTAATCCTATTTATCAAATCCTATTTATTTTATTTATTCAAATTTTCTAGAATATTATATTATCTATAAAGAATTACGTTTTGTTTTGTTCATAATTGTTGAATTCTAGCTTATATTATATATATATATAAGTTGTATTTTAATAATATCATCTAATTTTTCCTTTTTTACTGAATGATATTATCTTATATTTTTTTGAAAATATATATATTGGGTTGGCAACTAAGTAATTGCGGATTTTTTTTAGAAAATCAAAGACAATTTTTTCATGGAACTAAATAACTTTATTTTGTAATGTATTATCCATTTTGATCAATGACCTTTTGCCATCTTTCAGGCAGTATCATAATCTCACGTTCATAAAACTTCTGGTTTTTATTAGCAAAAAACTGAATCAGGTACGATTTGATATCATCATCATTATTGAAATTTTTACCATTCAAGGAGTTTTGTAAAAATCGAAACAAAAAGTAATGAGATGATGCAAGGTCAGGACTATATGATAGATGTGGCAAAACATCCCAACTAAGCTCCAATAATTTTTGCCGAGTGACCAAAGATGTGTGTGGCCTTGCATTGTCAGGATGGAATACAACATCTTTTCGATTTGTCAATTCGGGCCGCTTTTCTTCAACTGCATTATTTAATTTCGTTAGTTATTCAATGTAGACAACAGAATTGATCGTTCGATTGGTAAGAGTTCAAAATAGTTAATTCCTTTGTAATTCCACCAAACTGATAACAAAACCTTTTTTTGATGAATACCAGTTTTTGATGTTGTTTGAGTTGGTTCACGTGGTCTACTCCACGATCTTTTCCTTGATATTGTTGTAAACAACCCATTTTTCATCGCCAGTTATCAGTCGTTTTAAAAATGGATCATTTTCATTACGTTTCTTTAGCAAATCGCAGCTGTTAATGCGTTGCGTTAAATGCTTTTCTTTCAGTTCGTGAGGAACCCATGTATCGAGTTTTTGAACATAGCTAAGTTGTTTTAAGTGGTTTTCAATGCATGTATGTGATATATGAAGCTTCTCTGCAATCTCACGAGTTGTACTGTGATGATCCGAATCGATTATTGCTTTGATTAGGTCGTCATCAACTTCAACTGAAATTCGTAATTACTTAGTTGCCAACCCAATATATCTTATATATATTTATAATTATTTTTAATTCTGAAAAATAAATTATAATAGATGAATTATAATAGATGAAATATAAGAGATGCAAATATTGTATAATATATTGATTTTGAATGACTAATAATGTTAATTATTATACACGTCCTTAAAAATTCTTATTGTATACGTCCTTATCCTTTAAAAGATAAGATTAAATGGAGAAAAATCTTAAAAAGAAATTTGTTTTCTGAAAAATCTTGATTTTAAGCATTAAATCCTAATTAAAAATTTGTATATATGTTGAACACTCTTTTGATGAAAAATCTCTTGAATATTTGAAATCAATCCGAGAATTTTTATTACTATTTCATCTTTCAAATACAATTCCGTTTGGAAATATTTTTTATAAAAGATATAATATTAAAAAAATCTAAATAATTTATAATTTAAAATTTTGTTTTATTTTGTACTATTAAAAATTTATATTTTAAAAAATTAAAACTACTAATACTTTTAAGAGTTAATTTCAGCTTAGAATTGAAATCAATTGATTTTAATAATAAAAAAATTGTTTCGTCTAACTAATTATACTCTAATTATTAAATATTTAATTATATTAAATATTTTATATAAAATTATTATTGGTTTTGATAATTGATGATTTATCAATTAATTTTAATTTGTTAATTAATATTCGCATAATGTGAAAAAATATTTTTTATTTATGATTGTACATGTATATATAGTGAAAAATGGAAACTAGAATTAAATAATATAATATAATATAATTTCATATTTTTGCCATCAAACAAAACAGCTATTCACAATCATGAATAGCTGGATGAGCGTGGAACGTAAATGGATGCATGTCTCTCTGGCCAAAATTAAATGCAGAATAGTAGAATGTATTTTCCTACCTTTATTGATGAGTAAAATGGACTGCATTTGATTGGAGTGTGATACATTAACTATACGAAACCGCAGTTCA
Source organism: Apis mellifera (assembly GCF_003254395.2). Taxonomy (NCBI): domain Eukaryota; kingdom Metazoa; phylum Arthropoda; class Insecta; order Hymenoptera; family Apidae; genus Apis; species Apis mellifera. Next base: position 6,359,196 of record NC_037644.1, on the reverse strand, counting down.
TAATAATTCATAATGATCGTGTCTACTCAAAGCACAATCAAGATCAATACAACACTGTATAATATCTAGCAGTCAGAATATGATTAGGTCACGTTCAGCGATTAAAACATGATGATGGATTTACAAATTCTATAGTATCGAATCACAATACGACATTGTTTTCATCCTTTTTAATCAAAATATAAAATTGATAATACAAATTCTAAATTCATACTATATGTCGCGAAAAAATTATTTATACACAGAAAATTTTTCCATACAATTTAGGAGAACCATAGAACATTATAATCGATGACGAATCAATCCTTAAGTCTAATGGTAAATTCTTCAAAATAATTAGAATGAATGTTGCAAGAATATATATTTAAGATCTGATTTGTGAATATTAATCATAAATCTAATTAATGATAAATTGATTTCTATTGAGATTGTCATAACTGGAGCATATCATAGCTCAATTCAATTCAATCATATTGCATTTCAATTAAGTTGAAGTATCTTAAAAATATACAATTAAAAGTGTTACCTAAATTCCTCAAAAATAACATTGTTTCCAATATCATTTAAAATTTTTTATTTAAGTCAAATAAGTAATTCAACAATAATGAAGAGTTTTCGTGCAAAGAAGGCAGATTATAAATTTTGCAAACTTTTATTCGCAAACAGCAATATTTGATTGCACAAATAATCCTATCAATATTATTATATTAATATATTATTAAAGAAAATATGAATACAAAAGTAAATTTAATACTTCATATTATCTTCTTTTACAATGATGATTTTTTTATACCGTTTTTTTACAATTATAAATAATTTCAATAAATTCAGAGCTTTTCAGCTATTTTATTCTTTTTCAAACTTTGTTTAAATAATCTCAAACATATTTAATAATATTGTTCGATATGTTTTTCTTTTATTTATTCATACTTTTATTTAATTTGAATTTTGATTCATCTATCTATACCACTTGTTTTTACTTTTTCATTTGCCAATTACAATGTTTCTGAGCATATTGAAGTCTCTTCTATTTGTTTTCTTTCTCAAACAATGTTTTTCTAACAATCTTTCAACTCAACGAACTGTTAAAGCGTTAACCGATATCTATTGATATATCTATTATAGGATTTTCCCAAGTTCATTTATAAATATTGTACGATGATTCAATAATTTCAGACTTGAAATGCATTTTATTTTATATATTTCTTTTTAACGATCGAGTTTCATTATATTTTTTTTATTATATTATATACTATTGTCGAAAAATTTATATTTACTATCATATTTATTCTCAATTTGTGATTTAGATATTAAATTAGATTTTTTATTTTATTTGCGATTTTATTAGCTTATACATAATAATATATATATATGAATATAAAAAAAATTTTATTTCTTTCTATTATAATTATTATTCAGTATAATTATTTAATATTTAATTCCACATCTTATTTTTTATTTCTTTTTATACATTAAATTTATTTATGTATTTATTTTTGCTATTTATTTTTATTTGTTTTTACAATCAAATTATAAAAACATTTATCAGTATTTTTAATAGGCTTCTAGTCAATGAGATCGCAGAATAATACAAAATTAAATAATTATACAAAAATATTACAAAATTAAAAACGCCTTTACACTCTTGAAATGAATTAATTAAAATAAAGAAAAAAATCGAAAAAACTATATACTATATGTAATATATAATTATATATTAATTATTGAAAATAATTGAAATTATAGAAAATAAAGGATGCACTCACTATGATTAAGTATTATTAATTATGTATGTATATCTTATAAATAAAATAAATTATAATTATTAATATGCTTAATATACTATTTTGTCTTCAATATTTATCAATTTTTTATTATTACAAGAGTTTGTGACTCTTCTTTAATAATATTTTTAATTTATAATTTTATCGTATTTTTTTTCAATTGAAAATGTATTTAATAATTCAAAATTTTTGAATAAGGCTTTCAATATATGAAAATTATACATCTAATCTATCACTATTGTTTGATAATATTATATTATAATAAATCTTGTATTGCAACAGAATCATTTTACATTAACAATAAAATTAAAGCAAAATAGCTGATTTAATAAGCATCATTTCACGCTTCAGTATTAGAGAATGGATATTAATAATCATAATTATTAACGATACTGATAGTATTAATGGAATATTTAATGACTTTAATAATATAATAATGCAACTTGATGCATTATTAATTAATATAATTGATAGAAACGTAAGCACTCATAGTTATAAAATGGAAAAATTAAATGAATGTGTTCAAATTTCTTAATAATTATTGAAAAAATTTCAATAATTATTAAGAAATTTTCAATCTTTATGAAATTCATGTGAAAAAAAATTTATATGTGAAATATATAATTCAATCAATAATTATGTAGTTTTTCATAATTTTGATTATTTCTCTTTATAATGTCTTTTTAAATAACTTTATTTTATAAAAAATTAAATAAAAATAAATTTATTTTATGAAAAATTAAATAATGAATTCAAAAAAGTAATATCTATATTTTTTGTAAATTTGAAAAAAAGCAAAATATTATATTATTATGTTATTTATATTATGTTATTGTATAGAATTTCATCTATCATATACATCCATAAATCGCTTATTTTTTGTTAATATAAACACATTGTGACGATGGACAATTATCGCTATAACGGATGAATCAATCGAAAAAATATTTCTTTAATGCAAATTTAAATTCTTCACTTTGGATGTTTGTTTAATTTATAGCGAATATGAAAAATGAAAATTGAAATATTTATATTTGTTTAATGATTAAACAATTCAATTCTCAAAATATTAACTAGTAAAAATTATTTCTACTCTATTTTTTATTATTTATATTTAAATAAATTCTTATATTAAGATAAATATTAAGATAAATTCTTTATTAGATTTATTATTTCTATAGATTTATATACATTTTATGAATATTTGTTTTATGATAATTTTCATATTTATTGAAAATGGATGAATTACTCTATTCATGAATATATAAATATATATCATATTCATTAAAAATAAAAATTAGTTTTGTACACACAATAAAATACAAATAAAAACAAGTTTTATACTATGAATGAATTATCCATACATATTCCAAATAAAAAATATATCTTTATGAATTAAAATATTTCAATCTTACAATTAAGCTTGGATCTCTTGTATTATTTTTAAAAATTTTGCTATTTTTCGAAATAAATTAAATATCTTTTATTTTAATATTTACAAAAATATTAACAAAAATTTAATTATTTCAGATTTTTGCAACTTTGTTACAATGATACGAAAATAATAAAGAAACAAATAATTCAAAGAGCATATATAAATGCAATAGTATACATATAATTACAAGTGTATTATTATTTTTAAATAAAAATATTTTTTTTTTGCTTATCTCAATATTTTATATATAAAAATATTGATAATTGAGTTAAAATATGATTGAAATTTAAGATATTTTAAATAAAACTTAAATTTCCTGAATATTTTGAGAGGAATATTATTTAATTTAAATATTTAGTCTATTTTTATATATATAATTTAATTTATAATATACACATTTTATTTTCATTTAATTAATTAAATCAAATTCATTTATTCATCTGAAAATATAATTCGAGCTTTTAAAATGGATTATTTTATTTTAACACTAAATTATACATAAATATTATCAAAAAATAATATACTCTTGCATCAATATATTTATTATTTATTTCAATGCGTGGTCTTCAACGTTGATCAGCTGATCACTAATAATTTAGTAAGTCCATAAGAGAATTGAATTTATACATATTTTTTATCTCTATCATTACTTTTACATTAAAAAAGATATTATATAATCTTATATAATATTATATCTAAATTATAATATTTACTATTCGTAATATGACACTTTAGCATTTAATACTTTTATTCAAATTGTTAAATTCTGACTTTTAATTGTGATTTTGAAATTTTCAACTCTTATGATTGTATATTGTGAATTCTAAGAACTTTTCCTTTGTGTAATATAAGATTTTAATAACTTCTAATCTATTTTTTTATTGTACTTTCAATGTATTATTTTTTGAATCAAATCACTCTAATATAGATACTAAATTGATATATTTTATGGAAAAACTTATTATATTAATAAGTTACAATTTATTGAGTATATATGAATATTATTGAATATTATTAATGAAACAAGTAACTAATTGCAAAATTTTCAGTTTTATTTTAATAAACAAATTTCAAATCAATTATGTCCATCGTAAGTTTTTGAAACTCAAAGGAATCCAAATTCCTGTCTGACGGATACTTCATTAAAACGTTTCGTGTCAACTATATTAAATTCTACAAGATTCAAACTTTCCACCTATTTCATATCAGGAAGATTTCTCTATAAAATAGGTTTTAAGATTTAGTTGCTCATCGAGGACATGATATGTTACTTCTATAAATTGTAATTCACATTTGTTAAATATTTTAAATATTTTACTCGCTTATGAACTAACCTAAATAATTCAGCAATGGAGAAAATTATATGCCGATCAATACATTAAATGATCAGAGAGAAATTTCAATATTCGATTAGCATAATTTAGCTTAGTTTGCTTCTGTTTTCAATTGCTAAGTCAACTGAGTAATATTTTTAGTATAAATTAATATTATATTTTCCAAATATTATGTGTAACAATTGAATGTATCGGATATATTTACTTTATTTCTTTCTATTTATGAACTTTCATTCAAATCATGTCGATTTTTTTTTAATATTCTAAAACATGCTATAGATAATCTTATAAATTTTCTTCAATTTACAATATTTCATTTATTATATTTGAAATATTTTTTTGAATATTTTTAAATGAAACGAAATGAACATTGATATATAATTGAACAAGAAATATATTTTTTGTATAAATGTATTTTCCTGTATTTTTCGATCAATCAGAATATTATTATAAATTTTCTTATTTTATTTATTGTCTGTAAACTTGAATAAAAGAAATGTTGCAAGTATTTCATATTTGAATCACATGTCATTAGAAGTAATGCGTATATGTTTATACATTTAGCAAGTATAATTGCATGCGATTATTGCAGAAATTAAATATGCTAATTTCGGTGAACTATTTGTATACAATATCTATATATTTATCTCATGATAATATTATTGTTATATAAATTAAATCATAATTTTTGCGAATTATTTTTATATGTATTCATGCGTTCCACGATGAACTATGGAAAATGATATTTACACCGTATGAAAATCCATTACAGAAACTCAATGAACTATCTAACGCAATTCGCCTAAAATTTTGCCTGAACAAATTTCAGCAGAACTGCTTGTCGGTGCACAAATTCGCAATAACGGGATATTAACGATTAAAATGCAAATTCTCGTGAAAGTACGCAATTCAGGTGAAATTAGACTGAAACACGTTCATTATGAACGTGACAAAAATTCGTTTTCATCGTTCCACATGTAATTTCTTTCCCATAAAATTATGTTCACACCGAGATATAAAAATAAAAGAACAAAATATTCAGTTAATAATGTTATCAATGAACAAAAAAAATATAACTTGTATATACAGAAAAATTTACTTGCATGGAAATAAAAGAAAAAAAGATTTTCCTTTTCACAAAAATATAAAATAAAATGTAAGAAAATAATTATAACATATTTCTTTTGGAAGACATTTGACGATCAAATGCGCATAAATTTAATATTTTTATATATTAATTTTTCTATTTCTATTTTTATATCTTCTATTTCTATTTCTATTTCTATTTTCCGTAATCTTTATTCTAATTTTAATTTTAAGCTTTATCTTCATTTCCTATCTTTAATATTTTTTTCTAAAATTACTTGAGTCTGATTTCTTGGATCGCTTTTCCTTCCTTCTTCTTTTTTATCCTCTCTAATTTTTTTCGCGTATTTTTCATCTATTTTTTTTATAGTTCATCCTTTTTTCTTTTAATGTTCTAAAATCTTTATTTTAAAGATCTTTTTGCCAAATTCAAATATTTAATTCCAATGAATTTCGACGTATAATTGTCAAATTAAAAATCTATGCTGCGAATATAATTGAAGGATTTCATCAATTTTTTTTTTTATGTTCCATTTATCATACGATATATAAAATGATTATATTTATTTCACTATTATATCAATGATGGAAGTTTTAAAAATATTTAAATAGAAGAGTTTGATAGGGCGAGCAAAAAAAAAATTTGTTTCATTATATTTTTTAAGCTGTATAATTCTATTATTCATTTTGTTATTATATTATATTATTATATTATTTATATTATTATATTATATTACATTACATTATATTACATTACATTACATTACATTACATTACGTTACATTACATTACGTTACATTACATTACATTACGTTACATTAAATTACATTACGTTACATTACATTACGTTACATTACATTACATTACATTACGTTACATTAAATTACATTACGTTACATTACATTACGTTACGTTACATTACATTACGTTACGTTACATTACATTACGTTACGTTACGTTATATTATATTATATTATATTTCTGTTATTGTTATTGTTATTATTGTTATTTGTTAAGAAATATATTCAAAAACATAGGAATTTTATCAAAATAAATATATAACGTGATAAAACATTTTATTGAATGAAAATTGAAAATATTGAACATTATGAATTTGATAATGAAAATTCCTAACCTGTTAAATTGTAATCTCATAATAGTAGAAACTACCTAATTTTGCGATAGCGAACATAACAGTGACCAACATATACGTAAGTACTTAGGAGATCAATCAGGAACTGAAATTAGCGAACGAGCTAAATTGACCAATATATTTAACTTCAGATACTTGATTATCTCTAATTTGAGATTGTATAATTTATGAATTATCTCAAGTTTTTAGATTATCTTACGATATCGAGATTTTATTTTTTGTTAATTTATAGAAATTCTATATTTTGTGTAAAAAATTAATTGTATTTATTTAATTATTATTCATGTTTGAATTATATATATTAAAATGATTATAAAAAAATTATATATTCATAATTAATATTATTTATATGTTCAAAAATATATTAAATTGATAGAAAATATTCAACTTCAAAACTTTAACTTTATACAAAATTTTTTAATTTTCATTTTTATGAAATACAATTTAAATTTTTATTTTAATATAAATTAAGAATTTAATTTCAATAATTTCTTTACAAATAAATATTTGAAAGAGAAAAAAAATTTTATAATTTTGATTGTTATGAAGCTTTTTTCCTTAATTTCATTTTCTTAGTTTTTTCTTTTTTATCTTTTTTACATTTAAAATTAGTTTCAATTATGTCATCGTAGTATTTGAATATATTATATATTTTATATTTTTATATATTATATATTTACACAGTTTTAATAATTTTAATTTAATTTTTTTTATTTTAATTTAACTCAGCCGTATATCTTATCGAAAATATGATTTTATAATATCATCTAATAATCATTTATCTAAACTAATGAACTCTAGAGTAAGGCTCACTTTATACATAAATCTATTAATACTAATATAATTCAATAGATATCAGAATTAGGTAATAAAAATCGAGAATAAATAGACCAAAAAATTATATTTTTTCATAGAAAAATTATATTCATATAATAGAATTATACATAGAAATAGATTTCATATAATTGATTAATCAATATAATCATAATTTACAAAAATTATACATAATTTATATAAATTTATATAGAATTAAAAAAGCGAAAAATAAATGAATTAAATAAAAATAATAATTCTTTTTATTAGTTCATAATTAAATTATATTTACTTAAACAAAAAACTTTAAAATATATTATTGGATTGGCAACTAACTAATTGCGGATTTCAGTTGAAGTTGATGATGACTGAATCAAAGCAATAATCGATTCAGGATCGTCACAGTACAATTCGTGAGATTGCAGAGAAGCTTCATGTATCACATACATGCATTGAAAACCACTTAAAACAATTTGGCTATATTCAAAAACTCGATACATGAGTTCCTCACGAACTGAAAGAAAAGCATTTAACGCAACGCATTAACAGCTGCGATTTGCTAAAGAAACGTAATGAAAATGATCCATTTTTAAAACGACTGGCGATGAAAAATGGGTTGTTTACAACAATATCAAGCGGAAAAGATCGTGGAGCAGGCCACGTGAACCAGCTCAAAAAAATTGAATTGTTCCATGAAAAAATTGTCTTTCATTTTCTAAAAAAAATCCACAATTACTTAGTTGCTAACCCAATATTTAGTAAATATAAGATAATTCTTTTTTTCTCTCTTTTTCTATTCTTTGGAATAACATTAATAAAAATTATTAACAATATACATATGCATACTTACATCGCATCAATCTTTAAGTTAAAGTTAGTTATTTTAATAAAATATTGATACAAATAAAATAAACAAAAAATAAAATATTTTTTAATAGTATATTTTTACATATTTTAAAATAATATAAAAAGTTCTATTTTATATTGAATTAATAATAAAATTAATCATTATCTTTAATTAAGATATAAAAAATTAAATTAATGTTATTTATAAACGAAATTATAATTTTGTTAATCACAATAATCAAAATATTTAATAAGAAATTTAATAGCTTTAACACTTTTAACTTTAATAATTTAACAAGTAGTAAGTATGATATACTTAATCTTAATTTTTTTAATGTTTCTTGTGTAAGTGTGGAATTTTATTCCATATCTTTCTTAAAGCTATTATCGATTTCTATTTTATGTATTATTTGCTTCTTTATATTTTCCTATTAAGTTTCTCTGATAATTAATATTTAATTGAATTTAAGTTGGGATTTTGTATATAATAGCTAAGAAAAAAACAATATATTTTTCAATAAATTTTTGAACAACTTTTGTATGTTTTAATATGTTTTGATCATTATTATATTGAAACATACCTTTTATTATTGAATCTCTCAAATGATGAAAATTTTCTTGTAATATTTTTATGTATTTTGTTATCATTAATATATTGTTAATATTAAAAATTGTTAATTCTTCAATTTTTATATCATTAAAATAATTTCATGCTATGATAGAATCATCTTTTACAGTTGAAATAATATTTTTGAGCATTGTCCCTTTTTTTTCATATTGTTTTATTTGTTCAGTAGTTTAAATTTTATAGTTCTAAATTGTAAACTTTTAGAATGTTTCAGATTTATTTTTAATATATTTTAGCAAAACTTAAACGTTTTTAAGTATTTTTTTCTGAAATGTGTGACTTTTTTCTAAATAATGTATCAAATAAATGAATTATAAATAAATCTAGATATTATGATATGATAATCTTGATATTTGATAATGATATTATTCGGGTAATTCCTGTTTGATAATTTTAATTCTTCTTATCTGCTTAGCATTGATAAATATTTTTTTCTTTCATTAAAATAACAATAGTTTAATCTTGATGTAGCGATATTTTTTCTTTTTTTGCTCATACATGAATACATGAATTAATGAATTTATTGGCTTTCCAATATTTTGAATCTTTTTGCGTATTTATTGTAAAGTTTTTCTTTCCATTCTTTTTCTACAAATAAATAATGATTCTATACATCATATATAATTCTCATTTTTCAGTATACATTCAGTTACAAATAACTATTAACAATAATTAAAAAATATTTTATAAATGAAGATAAATTATTAAATAGAAAAAAATATGTTTTAAATTTTTATTTGTAAGAATTTACTTATCAACTTATGTTTTTGATTGATCAAGTTTAGAAAAATATCACAAATTTACTATTGTTTGAATATAAGCACTTTCGTTACGATATTTAATAATATATTAAAGTCTAACTTATATATTATCTAAATTATAACATAATATGTAGAAATTCAAAAAGCAATGTTAAAACTACTAAAATAAAAGAATTCTTCAATTCGCAAAATAGGAGTGATTAATACTAAGATAGCTATATATAGAAACACAAATTATAATCATTGTTTATGTTACTAAAGCATTCTAATTACATCTAAATACAAATTATAAAGAATCAAATCAAAATAAAAGTATATCTAAAAAATATAGAAACGTAATCAATGATCTCAAAACTTAAATATATAATAACAAATAAAGTGAAAGAATTATACAAAATATATATATTAAAATAAAGAAAAGTTTTGGTTATTTAAAAAACTATTATTTAAAGAATTATAATGTTTAAATTATTTAATTTAATTTTACAAATTCAATAGTTCTCAAAGAACTAAAAGTTAGTAAATTAATATATAATGTTTGTATGCTAAATTATGTAAGGACTTTTATATGATATAAATTGTTATAGATCAATATTTATTTTATTATTATTATCTAAATATCTTCGCAAAATATATTATTCGAGAAAATAATATAAAAAATATATAAAAAATATATAATATATAATATATAATATATAAAAAAATAAAAAATCATATCTAATAATAAATTGATTTTTAATCATTTTAATTTTTAAATTTATTTTATTTTATTTAATTTTAAAATAAACATTTTACAAATTTATTATATTATTATATTAAATGAAATCCAAAGATTTTATAATTAATATAATAAGTAGTATTGTTACACAGCTGTGTATTTATATAATATATTCGTTTTACATGTAAATATCCTGAAAACTAATAATAATAATAGAAAATTTTTTAGATTAAATTATATGTATCAATAACAACATATAATAAATATTTGATCTTATATTAATTTTAGAAATGTAATTTTAAATATTATAAATTAAATAAATTACGTTTTTTAATTTTGGAAAGAAATTGTAATAATTGTAAAATATTGAAATATTGAAATTAGGAATAGAATAAAGATTAAGATAATAAAAATAAAATAAAAATAGAAAATTTGTATCTGATTGCCAAATATATTCCAATAGGATACATAAGAATGTCTTAAAGAAAATATAGTTATTATTCAAAAATTTATAAAAAAATATTTAAAATCGATATCATGATTTTATATTTGCTAATTAAAGAATTTAATTGTTCTGATCATAGTAACCATATGGATATAAATATAACATCTCTTCTAAAAAGAGATCTTTTTATCTTTTTTTGTATTTAAATTATTGATTATTAGATTATTATTATTATATTGGATGTATATTCACACACTATTAGCTTATGATATTATCCATATGGTATTCGGATGAACGAATCGAACACTTTAAAATAAAATAAAAGTGTGCACTTTGTTCATCCATATTTATTTTCTATTTCTCTATATAAATTATTCAAATCAATTTAATTTTTCATCTGATCTGTTGCAACTAAAACGATATTATTAAATATGAAAATAATGAAAAACTCATAAATCTCATATTTTCAGAAAATAATTTGTGATTAAAATAATTAAAAAAATAAAAAAATATAAAGATCAAAAATTATCATAATAAGAATATGACAGAATCAAAAGATTAATGGAAGAATGAATTTGAACTTTAAATATATAAATTGTTATATAAATATATAAAAAATATATATAATAAACATAATTTATATTTTTCTTAACAACATGTGATACATAAAATCGTAATTTATGATTAGAATTATTAGTTTTAACAATTTATATTTTTGATTTATAATATTATTGATATATTTTATGAATATATCCTTTTTCTATTATTATTAAAAATATATATTTGAAGATATGTCACACATATATTTCATACATATTTGAAGATATTTCTAATAAACTGCCGATGATAAAATCGATGATAAATTAGAATGATTATAGAATCTTGAAATATTTTGTTTTGTAATGTCTAATTTCTTTTTATATTTAATTATAATATAATATTTTTCGTCAATATTTATATTGTGTGATATCAAATAATTATATCAAAATAATGTGTAATATCAAAATAAACTTTACTATTGTATTAACATTTGGAGTGTACTTGTAATTTTGTTTTTAAATATCTTTATTTAGCAATTAATATTCTAAATGCATAATCCATCGTCTAAAATTGTAAATTTATTTTCAATAGTTTTGGACTGCCAATCTTATAATAATTTACGAATAGATAAAATTTTCTTATTAAAAGTATTCTAAATAATAGTTATTCGAGAAACTAATACATATAGTAATGATCATTTTATAACTCAAATTTGCGCAGTCGTAAAGATTTTGATCTACGACTATAATTTTTGTAAACTGCTCCGTAACGTGATTATTTTCTTTTGTTTCTGCTTAATTATATTTTCGCTGAGGAAAACTCAGAATTTCAAAACATCAAAAGTTAATCAATTCTTAATACAGAATTTTTTCTGAAGTAAATTAATTATCATAGAAATCAAACAGTCATCCTGACTGAAAATTCATTAAATAACAATTATATATAATAAATGAACTTATTATATATAATTTATTATATATATTAAATAAATTGATTATATTATACTTAATAAACAATTATATAATTTCATAACAATGAATGATCTTTCAAGGAACAATAATCAATTCAAGAATCTTTTTGTGCAATATCAAAGTTGATTAGATCTTAATAATAATTAAATTTCAGGCTTTTATTATGATACTAATTTTTTAATTATTATAATACCAATATATTTTTGTACTAATATTAAAGTCAATACATAACATAATTTTAAAAATTCCATTTATTAAAATAATCATTTACAATAATTTTGAAATATTCTATAAAAAGAATTGATATAGAGAAAGAATTGATATTTGAAATTATATATCTACTTAATATTTTTTTTGCGAGAAATATATTTCTATATTCATATAATATATGAATATATATATATAATCATCTATCCATGTAATACATAATATATATATCTTATTCATGTTACTTCATACTATTTTAGAATACAAATAAAGAAACGAAATTTGTTTTAGCATGAATGAATTCGATAAATTATTTTCGATTTGTTAAAATCCAATTAAATGTGATTTTGAGTATTGCACAAAAGAGAATGTCTAAACTGAATATTCTTGTTCGAAAGATACTATCTACTACGATTGTAGGATTGTACAATTGTTTGTATTGTGAATCTTAAGTGAACTATGATTGATTAATTCTAACTGTTTATGACTAGTTGAGGACTGCTTAAATTTCACGGTTTCTAATTATGATTTGATTGATTTCCGCAACGATTAATCCGCGATCTCTCTGACACTTAATTATGATCTGATTTGAACTCTATTTCAATTTTAATTGTCAATCTGATCTGAATTATACTTGACTTCTAATTATTTTCTAATTTATCCTGTATCTGAATTTTATCTCAATTTTAATGATTGATCTGATTTCTAGGTTGAATTTTAATTATTAAGATTTGATCTATCTGAATTTTAATTATCGATTTCTAAATTTTATCTCTATTCTAATATCTGATTTGTTCTGATTTCTGTCTGATTTCTAACTTTGATTTTGAAAAATTATCACCGGTCTTGGTTCTTTTTCCAATTATTATTTTCTGTGAAAATATAAATTAAGATTAAATTAATTAATAAAAAAATTAATTGTAGTCGCATTAAAAAATGATTTTCAATTATGTATCCTCGAAGAAGATTAAATCGTAGCGTGAATCAGAATTCGATCGCTTCTATAGTCCATCACAAAATATTTGACACTCAAATATGACTTGTGATTAAATCGTTATCACTGTTATATTTTAGTCTCAAATGAATATATTGAAAATGAAAAAAATTATTTTGAAAAATAGAATCCGTAACTATACTCGCAAATTATTGTTATCTATATTATTGAAAATGTTAAAATCATAGAAAATAAAATTCAAATTATCTATCTTCTTCACAAGTTAATCCTGATTTTTGTTTTTAACAATATTATTTTTGTAGTCTATATGTACGATCATAATTTTCAATCCATCAATATTTATATTATGATTGAATTTATATTCGATCTAAAGACAATTTCTGATTCGCTAATATGGATTTCTATTTCAATAGGTTTTAATTTATTTCTTATAAATTTTTCTTTAATAATAAATTCCGAAATGTAATATTCTTATTTTATGCATACAAACAAAAATAATAAAAAAAAATTTTGATTAAATATTAGTATAAGAGATTGTAATATAAAAGTATGTAAGAATTTTGTAAAAGACTTATATAAATTATTTTAAATTAATATCTACTATTTATAAATACTATTCACGAGATTTATAAATACCTTATTCGGAAATTCCTTATAAAAATCCTTTTCTGTTATCGCTTGCAGACCTTTATTAAATAAATTAATTAAATAATGAGTGATATTATCTGAGAAGATTGTTATTTTTGAAAGTTTATAATTCAATATTTCTGGCATATTTCAGCCTAATTGAATCGATTCTAATGGTAACATATCTCAGACACGGTTGATTTAACGACAAATAACACTATTCTAGTTTTAAAAATCTTTAAGAAAGATATGCTGATCTGTTTCCGCTTATTTTAAGATCTTTGTGTACAGATCAACTAAGCATTTAACTTGGAGGTATCGTAACCCGGACACTGACCGCGATATTATTGGTTATTGGAATGCTATACCGGGAAACTAAGATCCTTTCAATTAAAATATTCCAAGAAAGAGATTTTCTAAGATACGAGCTTCACTAGTAAATAAAGACTCAATGTGAACTCTGGTCGCCGGATACGACAATAAGATAATTTGTGAATACATCGTGCTCTGTCCGTTAGACACGATTACCTGCTATAAAATAGTGAGAAACTCAATCTTTTATAGATTGAAATTATAGATTTATCTTGACTATAGATTTATACATGCGTATGCACATGTAACCAATAATGTATTTCATTTATCTTTAAGAAATATATATTTGTTACGACATCTGTTGAAGGATATTCTATAAATAATATAGAAATACCTAGCTATTAAATTCCATTTATCAAACCATTATAATATATATATTTAATATATAATATATATATATTATATATATATATATTATATATAATATATATTATTGCGGACGCGAATAGATAGAAGAAATAAACTATTAAAAATTATATATATTATATTATATATTATTTGTATTTGATAATT
The DNA here is from genome assembly GCF_003254395.2 of Apis mellifera. Lineage (NCBI taxonomy): Eukaryota > Metazoa > Arthropoda > Insecta > Hymenoptera > Apidae > Apis > Apis mellifera. The sequence goes on along the minus strand of NC_037644.1, from coordinate 6,344,008 downwards.
GAAATTCTGAGATAAAGATCTGTATTATTACAGAGAAAAAAACTTAAATAGAAAAATAATATTTCTATATTTTTATACTTTTATATTACTATGTGCATAATCAAAATTATTATAAATTTTTGTCTTTAATTTAGAATTATGCAAAAATGAAGATGTTATTAAATTTCAAATATTTTGAAATGATTTCATGATGTTATTTTATGATATTAAATCATAAAATTGTAATACTATTATTATTAAAATAATATTATAGAATTATTATATTTTATGTTTTCAATGATAATATATTTATATATATATTTATTTTTATTCTTTTTTTCATTTTTTCATTTTATTCAAATATTATTTATTCTTCAATACAAAATTTTGTATCATTTTATAAATATATTAACAAGTTGAAAACGATTTTATTACCTCTTTTTAATATTTCTCTTTAATTTAATTCTAAATCTATTTTCATATATTATGGAACATTGACATTCAAAATACTAAACTGAAATCAAGAATGGTATTTATGGATACATAACGTCATGGTTCGTAACATGAGAAATTCATTCCTATTATACATGGAAATGATAACATGTGATCATTTAACGGCTTCAGGATAAACCTGAATGGATTCATTTATGAGATAGTTTGTAGGCGAAATTGATATCTGACTTGCATATCGAACAATAATAATTTAATAAGCGTTAAATCGATACAGTTAATTGAAATGAAAACAAAATTTCTTTCTCAATTATAGATAGAGAAAAACATTTTAAATATTTTAATTATATAATACATATATAATATAATTTATTACAGACTTTGTTGACTTATGTTTATGTGAAATAAAATTTATATGAATATGAAAATAAAAAATATAAATAAATAGAATTTAAAAATGAAGTTTAGAGATTTGCTTTAATCTTTAAATATCATCTTTAATAAAATCTTTAATAAAATCTTCAAAAATGAATAATATATTTTATATATTTTTTTGCATATCATATGCATTCTGTAAATTTTCTGTTTATTAATTTAAATTTTCTAAATACATAAACATCTATTATCTATTTATTATATAATTAAAATATTTATTATAAATATTTATTATTGCTTGCGAAATTTATGATCAATCTTGATCATCTTTATTCGGAAAAGTTCATCGCATAGAAATTTTTTTTCATTATTATTGCCGACCTCCATTAAGCCAAACAAAAAATGATGTTGCCTAAAGATTGATGTTGAAGAAGATTGTCATTTTTAAAAAGAGTTTATTTAATACTTATAATTGTATATTTTTGATATACAATTGTTATATAAATATACATTGTATATTTCAGGCTCGAGTGAAATCTGATCCCAAGAACGATATATTACAGAAACTGACTAACAGCAATAAATATTTTAAGAAGAAATATCATAAATTTATATTGTTAATATTGTTATTTTGATCAATCTTTGATTACAACTATCTTGATGCACTCATCAATTCAATCCGAGAAATTTTCCTCTAACTTATCGCAAATCAAACTGTCCGCGATATTATTGATTATTATCGTGTTTCACTGAAAAATCATAAATTTGGAAGAGATTTCTAGAGTACAAGTCTTCATTAAAATGTGTGAAGAAAAATTAGCATTCGTTGTGAACTTATATTCTAATCGTCGGATATTACAAATAAATAGTTTCTTTGTAATTATCACATCATATTCTAACATAATCACTTACTGTGATATTGTGAGAGATCTAATTGTAGATATATATACTGCACTTGTAATCCATTTTATCATTAAGAAAATATCAATGGTTATAAACACCAATATCTACATATACAAATATACATTCAGTCAAAAGAACATTCAATATACATATACATGTATCTAATCAGCTTTTATGCATCACTATTGTGGATGCGAACAATAACAAAATTCATTTCCAAACTGCATTCTAAGAAATAATTATAAATATGTTTCTTGAAAATAAAAGAAATAATTAATTAGAATTTCCATGCAAATTGCTTAATTCGAAATTATTAAAAGAAACGATTGATTGAAATTATTAATTATTCATTTAAAATTTATTTATTACTTATTCATTGAAAATTTATTCATTTAACATTTGAAATTAATGAATAAAATATTTATACAAGTTGTTATAAAAGTTGATTTCAAACTTTGTGCAAAAAAAATCTATTTAGCATTTGCTATAATGTTTCTCAAGAAACTTATTGCAAGAATTACATTTGAATTTTTAAAACTTTATATAACTTTGTCTTATATATAACTTTCAACCGTTACTGAAATTCTTAATCCATCAAACACAAGTGTAAAAAACAAAACTATTATAGAACATAAGAATTATAAAAGAATTGAAAATGTTTAAAAGAATTTAAATGCGTTTGTAATTTTTACTTGAAAAAATATTGAAGGTTTATGTCTATATATATATATATATATATATATATATATATATATAGACATAATTATTTATATATATATATATATATATATATATATATATATATATATATATAGACATAATTATTTATATATATATATATATTAGACTATATTTAATTATTATTTATATTAAATTAAGATATTATAGACTAAAGAAAAAGATATATATCATTAAGATGTTAAATATTATAATAAAATGGAATCAAAAGTAATATGTTTTAAAAAATATTATTTAGAAAGTGAATATTATTTTCAATTTTGATGATTTTTTTAAATATGTTGCAATTAATATTGAATAATTTTATGTAACCACTGCTTGTTTACATAAAATTAATTCAAGATATTTGGAAAAAATAGTTACTATTGTTATATTGAATTTTGTCTACATATATAGATGATGTTCAGATTTTTTAGCCAGTATTTTTTTTATAAAAAATATTAGAGAAAGAAATGAATGTTGAAAGGAAAAATTTTTTGTTTTATAAACTATGTAGTGACATCAATTTTTTATACCTTCAATATTTTTTGAGAAACAAAGATAATTTTTAGTTTTTTAATTTTGCATATTTTTATATGAGATTATATGTCAAAATAAATTCATTTATATGTATAATGTTTACGATTATACAAGAAATAAAAAAAACATATTATGTATTGATATACTTATCAACATTTCTCATTGATATGTTTATATTTTATATTTAATGTAACTTTCATTAATAAAAATATGTTTTTATGCTTTGAAATACATTTTGATTTCTACTTTTGTTTGAAATGCACAAGTGTTATTTATTATTTTATAGAATTTACTTCTTAATTAGAATAGTAACAAATTTCTTGATAACATATTCCTAAATTATAGAACACATAGATCTAAGAAATAAAAGTAATAAAATATATATTTAGAATTTCAAATAATAGAATTTGTATATATTTAAATGAAAATGGAATCTTTACCACTGTAATAATAATAAATAATAATAAAATAAGATCAATGTTGCAATTGATAACGTTAGTATTACAATTCATTTATAAGTTATATTCATTTATGATTGAAATTGATTTCAAAGTGCACATTAAAGTATAATTGAATTAATAATGTTTCATCATTATGTTACATTGTTTGACTAGTATAGTATATAAGCATTAATAAATATGATTTAAAATATTTATTTATTTCTTAATTGGATACAATACTAAAAAATAGAATTTGCAAATTCTACAATAAATGTTCGAAAAAAACTGGTTTCTGGCAACTCTGAATTATATGTAAATATCACATTATAATTATTATTCATTAAATTTACAAATAAATAAAAACAATATACGAAAAAATCAATAGAATATTAATGGTTATTATGTTATAAATAATTATATATCATCTTAAAATATAATTCAAAAATATTTATGCAAAAAACAAATTTCCAAAAATATTATCACCTGTTTATTATTATTATATAATTTATTATTATATTTATTATTAATATTATAATTTATAATTTAATTATAATTATAAAATTAATAATTTATTATTATATTTATTTATTATTATGTACTATTTATTATTATAAAATTTTAAAAGACAAAAGAATTATTGCAAAAATAAAGAAAGTAAGAATTATGTCAATGAAGGAATAATTTCCAAGAATCAAATCTTAGAAGAATCTATAAATATTGACATACAACAAATTTCAACAATCATCAGTTTATTTAATTATTTAAAATGATATTACTTCAGTATCCAAGATAAGAGAATTGAAAAATTAAAAAAAAAAGTTTTAATTCAATATTTTTGAATACAATGGGATCTAATTAATGCCAAAAATAAATCATATAATATTATTACATGATTTAAAATATGTAACATGGCATAAGACAATACATGAAGTGAAAAGTCCTTGATGATTTATACGACAATGACTGTTTTTATATTCTTTGATCTTATAAGTCCATATCCCCAATTTATCTAAATGAAATCTAAGTAAAATCGACTAAAACAAATATAAAAAAAAAAAATAGATTACATTATTCAAAATATAATAAAATATATAAAAAACACAAAATATATAATAAAATAACTATTTAAATCATTTAATATTAATAAAATATTGAAAAACTTTGAAATAATATTACATTATAATAAAAAAAGCTTCTAAAGTAAACAAAATTTATTAAAAAAATGCATTTTAATAGAATGAAGATTGTGTATTTAAAGAAAGCCATCACGAAGGTCTTCAATCGCATGAAAAAATCTGATCAATAAGAATTTAATTAAATTTAAAAAACTTCTAAGCTAAGTTTTGTAAGATAATTGAAGAAAGTAAGAAAAAATCATCAAAAAATCGATCAATCAGATATAGTAAAAAATTAAACTTATCAACGAAGATGGATTTTAAATGAAGATTGTAGATTTTAAACTACAATGAAATTCAATTTTTAAAAATAGATAACAATAAAACTATTCCTAAATATATTACTAATATCTTTGCAAAATATTTTACTAATATCTTTGAAAATGTTTAGATTTATATGGCACTAAAGATTAGAGGATTATACATGTCCAATAAATGGCATCTTTTTAAAGTTAAAGCGATTATTGGAGAACACAAAAAAATAATAAAATTATTAAATATAAAAATATATATTCATCAGTAAGTAAAAAAACATTGTTCACAAATATGTCATTGCATATTATTTATTATTCATAGAAATATTTATTATATCAACAAATAATTCATATTTTATGAATTATTGCGAATTATTTGCGAACGATCTAATATATACACAAAAAATATCCATCACATTTATTAATCTTATCTATAGATATACAAAATATTATATATAAATATTCAAAAAAATTATCTTCGAAAACCAAAATATTGTAATATTATAATATTGTAATAATTGTAATATTTATTAATTAATATGAAATAAAATTATTAACAAATATACTTATCCTCAAGTATATTAAGAAAAAATATTTATTATTGAATAGAGAAAATAGGATAAGCCAATAGATTTATGTCATAAAAATATCTCAATATAAAAATATCGATAATCCAAATTTCGATTATCCAATGAATTTTATTATTTAAATACAGCATAAATGATATATGTACATATATATTTAAATTAATATATTAATATAATATATTTAATAATATTTACATTTTGAAACATATATTTTAAAATGGTGCATAAAAATAAGTGTATAAAAGAAGCAATCCATTTTTTATAATATATTTTTCTTTTTATATCTTTTCTATAATAATTTTATCATTTTGTTTAATATTTATATTTATCAAATATTATATATATTATTATTTATTATATATATTAATTACTATTAAATATTATATATTATATTATATAATATAATATTCATGTTAATTTTATTAAATATTATATAATAAAAATATTTGATTTAATTATAAAATGTTTAATTTATATTTGTTTTTGATTTTTGATTGATATTTATTAAATTTCAAAATACAATATTTGTTAATACTTATAATTGAATGAAACTGAATACAAGTTTAGTATTTTGAAGTTGCAGGCAATCATAAATCTTCATATTCTATTTTACAAAGAAAATCTATTTTCAAAAACTCGATTTTAATAAAAATTTATGTAGAAGACAATGGATTACTTATAAATTTTTGTAAATTTTGCTTGGAAAATTTTTTTAATAAAATATTAAAACCTGAATATTTTATAATTTAAAATTTTGTATTGTATTTGATTAGAATATTTAAAAAATGTAAATGTAAATACGAAAATTTTAAGAATTGATTTTATCTTTTTGAAATAATAAAAAAAATGAATTTCATTAATAAAAAAAATTATTGTATAATTATAGTCTGCAAATTTAAATTATTTAACCAAAAATTTATATAATAAAGTTTATATTAACGTAAATAAAAATTTTTGTTAATTTTAATAACAATTCATTAGTTCACTCGTTTAAGATATATGAAAATTTATGTGATTGATTGTTATACATGTGTTATATTACAGTATTTATTTATTTACTATAACTGTATTTATTTTTCTTTTTCAATCTTATTTTAATTATATAATATATATAATATATAATATATATAATAACTTAAATATTTGCAGTTTGTGTAAAAGATTTCTTATTGGATTCTTTGGTTTTTTTTATAACTATTGAGTATTTGAATGCATAACCGCCACCACAATCATAAATGTTTTATTTGGTCAACAGTTAACATGGTCTCATAAGATATAACTGATTTTAAAATTAAGATATTGAAAGCATATAATTTATAATTAATATAATTTAAAATAATACAACAAATTCAAAAATAAAAAAAATTACAAATTATAAATTACATTTATAATAGATATTTTCTTATATTGTTTATAAAAAATTATCGAGCTTATAATAAATATTTAAAAAACACAATAAATATTTCAAAAAACTTTTTTTTTAAACTTTAAAATATGTTATCTATATTATTATAAGTAATTTTTTTTCTTATATTTATTTTCTTTTTAAATTTGATACATATAAAATGTTTATAATATATTCCTTTAATCAAATTTGGAAATAAAATATAAAATAAATATAAACATATGATAATAAACATATAAATAATAAATATAATATAATAAATATAATAAAAATATTTATTTTTTTAAATTATAAACAATTTTAACTTCGTAAAACAACATGAGAAGAAAATATAATGATGATGAAACAGTCTCATTATTTATCAAATTCAATTTAAATTTTTTACTTAATAGAGTTAGCTTCAAGTTATTTTTATATTAACTTTTGTATTTGTTTTTTTCTTTAGAATCGATTTTTAAAAATTGTTTATTGTGATTATTATTAACATACATTAATTAAAGCAGATTCTCTATAGAATTTTTAACAATTTCAATAAATAACATATATAAGAAGTTTCTCATTAATGTCTTCTCTTTTTCTACTTGTTATTGTAAAATTTTTAATTTTTTATTAAATCATTTTGTTTGATTTTCTTGAATTTTCATATACAATTTTTATCGTCAAGAAGTTTGCTGTTTCATTAGAATGAAATTTATGATTATATAATTCATTTCATATATTAATTTATATAATTTTAAACATATTTTATATGTTTTATGTATATTTTAAATGTTTATATGAAATGTTTATATGTTTATGTTTTTACGTTTGATTTTTTCTAGCGATAATAATTTTATATAGTTACCAGAAGAATATAATTACTTACATAATAACATTTTATATGAAAATATAATACAACATAATAACATTCGATTCATTTTGCATAATTTTAGATTCACTTGTTTTCTTTTTGTTATAAAATGACTTTTCAGATTAATCTTTTATATATAACCTTTTTCTAAATATTTAATCTTATTTATTTTGTATATTTTCATTATTAAATAATAGATTGAATCTAAAAATATCAATTTGTAAATATTATATGTATCGATTATTTATATTCAACTTTATTTTCCATTATTGGTGAAATTCCAATTTGTTTAACTTTCTCTATAACAATTTAATCATTTTAATTAAAATTTGATTATTACAAGTATTGCTAATAAGGATGCATAATTTACGAATGTTATTGATCATTTTCTATAATATTTGTTTCTTGGAAATTTAATTGAATATAATTGATGAGTCATAATTAAGGATATTGTTTTGATGAAATCAATCCAACATTTTTTGTATGTTGAAATTTTTATATATTGAATAATTATTTGTTTTAAGTATTAAAAAATTAATTTAAAAAAAATTATAAATATTATATAACAATTGTATTTTGAATTTCTTAAGTATATTATAGTATATTGTATGTTGATATAGTAAATTGATCAAAAACTTCACTAACATTAATAAGTAAATTAGAGCAGATTTAATAAAGATCTATAAGAAGCCGTCTTGAGATAATTTTCTTCATTTACAAAGTTAATATGATAAATATTAAAATAATTTCAACAAATTTACATTGTATGCTGAAATGCTATAATTTAATAATTGCATTGAAAATTTGAGTTACAGATAATAATTTTTAATTTTAATAAAAATTTAGTCGTAAAGCCTTATAATCTTATTTATGATAATAATAATACTAAATAATGTTATTTAATTTAGAATAAAGTTAATTATAATCTTAATAAATTATAATTATATAAAAAAATATATATATGAAAATATATACATGCATTTATATACGATTATTTTTATTTGTATATCTTAAATTTTATTACTAACAAAAAAAGATATCAACAAAAATTTAAAAAATAATAAAACTTTGAAGATATGTAGCACTTATATAAATATTTATATAATAATATATATTATATAAATATATAAATATATATATTAAAATATATATTATGCAATTTTTTTTGTTGCCTGAAATCAATTCTTCGAAAATTTGGCTATTTTTTGACTTTATGTTAATTTCTAAATTATAAAAAATACAAAATAAATTTTCAATTAAAAATTGCTTTTTTTATATAGTATTATCTTCTGGTAAAATATTTATTAATTGTTTATAATATTTATTAATTGTACAATTAAAAATATTAATATTTTTTATTAATAAAAATTTATTATTAACAAATAAAATTAGTAATTTTTTTAAATTTGTTTTCTAACATAAAATTTTGATCAGTACTCTAATTATAACATAATATAAAAAACCAAATAAATATTTTTTATTTTTAATAAATATAGCTTTGTTGTGCTGCTAGCTTTCGTTGTTGAATTTTCAAAACTAAGAAAATTTATATTATATCCTTTGTTTTTTATTAAACATTGAATCAATATATCAGATGAAAATAAAGAGAAAGAAAAAAAAAATTTATATATACAATTATTTTATAAGATATCTATGCAGAAAATATTTTGTGAATATCTCAAAAATTAAAGCTAAGCAATAATAACATGATAGGAAAAAATTGTTAGTATGCTTTCAAACGATATTCAAACTTATTAAAATTGGTAAAAAAATTTTTTTTTGCTTAATTATAAAGTGCTTAACTGGACAGGTAGACAAGTTTATAGAGAAAAATTTAGTAATTTAGTAATTTGTTAACTTCTTTGGGTGATGTTAATGTATCAGATAATAAGTTCAGATCAGTTCCGTATAAGCTTGTGATTTTTGATATTATTTTTTTATTTTCTATGAATAGTCATATCCATAAATCTAAAGGATAAATTGGTAAGGATCAAGACTTATTTCATATGCCTGTTATTATGAGTATTTTTCATAATATATTTACAGGCTTATACGAAATATAAATTTATTTTTCTATCAAGCAAATGAGCTTATTTATATATTTTTGTATTCTTAAATTTAAAAATTTAATCTTTAGATTCTTAATAGTAAAATTTTTTTAGCTAATGAAATCAAATGGAATAATCTAACTAATTTCCGAATAAATAATCCGCAAAGTGTAATAATGTTTTTGTAAATCTATATCTTTTGATATTTGTGAAGCCAACGAAGGAGATAGATATTCATCTTTTATGTAGTATAAGCACAAATTTGAGCATAGAATTGTGCATAAAGATTCCGAACAGATTAACTACGAACTACTATTATGTGATATGAATATACATGATAAGCGTTTACGTTTTGCTTTGTCATCATATCATTTCTAGCCCATGATCTGTTTTCTCTGGAGATTGCTGAATTATGGTATCTTTTAAATATTTTTATTATTTTTCATAATGAATAATTTATTGCTGAATAAGAAAAGATAAATGTAAAAGATAAGATGAAAAGATAAAAATTAAATGCATTGTATATTGAATGGCTTTGAATTTATACAATAATTTTTGTAATTTTCAAATTAGCATTACTCATTTGGTAAAGATATACCATGTACATAAATATTTCATTAATTTCTGCTCATTCAATATTTGTTTTTGTTTTTGTGAAATTTTAGATTTAATAATTGAAATATATTTTGAATATATTCCAATATTATATGTGAAAATTGTAAAAAATATATATAGAGAAAAATATATAAAGAGAAATTGATTCTTATGTTTTATTAATATTACAATTGCTAATAATAAAAGAATAGTATATGAAATAGAAAGATAAGTCTTAAAAGATAAATCAAAATTATTTTTTGTGTATATAAGTAAAGTAAAATGCAATTTTTTTTTTTTTTGTAAACAAAATCAAATAAATAGCTTTATTTCCAGATTAATTAATTGAATTGCCTATACTAATTTTACATATCTATTTATTGATATCTGTATATTTATTTATTAATTATTGATTATTAGATGGAACTTTCTATTATTCTTCAAAATTTATTATTCTTAATTCTTGTAATATATATTTAGAATTAAAATGTATGTAATCTCTATGTAATCTCTATGTAATAAAATTTCACCAACTATGAATTTACATTTAAATTTTCAAAGAATTTCTCAAATTCTTTTAATAATAATAATAAATATTTCGATAGATAATAAACTGATAGATAATAAACATAATAATCATTATTATAGCTTGCAAATAAGATCTAGTATAGTTTTCTTTTCAGATATGGATGATTATATTTTTATTTATTTTTACCTTATCTCCACATGCTTTTCCATTTAAATGCTGTGTGATCAATTTTATGTGTAAAAAATAAATAAGAATAAAATAATTTCAGAAATAAATACTATATCAATTTTTTAGATATAAACAATGAATAAAAAAATATGTTTATTTTCTATTTGCGTTAGATAAATTTATTTTCAATAATTGTTGTTAAAAAATTGATTATATCATATATTTCATTCATTAATTATTCAAATACTTTTAAAAAATATGAAAAAATAATTTCAATATTAATTATAAAAATATATTCTTAATAATGGAAGACACATAATTAAAGAATAATGTATAATTACATTATTTTAAATATATATATATATATATATATATATAAAATAGATTCTTTTTGAAGCCATTACAACATAAGTGTGATTGAATAATTTCTTCATGTCTATCGGAAAATGTTAATAAATAATATGTCTCAATTACAAGAATATGCAATAAAAAACATAAATATTTAAAAATCTAAACAATCTTCATAGGACTCTGTAATATTAATTCAAAAACAAATAATTATCATATCCTTTTTAATACCATATAATAAATGTATTTTTATTTAAAACACTTTTTCTTATTTCCAATAAAATAGATATAAAAATTATTACATATAAACATTTAAAATGGATATAATTAATTTACTGCTATAATAAAAAATCTTAAAATTTATAGTTTTTGATTTATTCATAAAAAAGATGATTTTTACAGTTATTGATAATATATATCAATCTTATATATTTAAATTGCATACTTCAATTTAATATTTTTATATCAAGATCTTAAACAGAGCGACTAAAAATATTTAAAATTATATGTGTAAATTTATGTTTATTATTGTTGCAATAAATGAACGATATGTAACTGCTGTAATATATATATATATATATATATTTATTTATTTATTTATTTATTTATTTATTTATTTATTTATTTATTTATTTATTTATTGTCCAAATATAAAATTTTTTACAAAATTTGTACGTAATATAAAATTCAGAAAAATAATAAAAAAATAGATTTTCATTTAATTGAGATACAGAATAGATTTTTTTTTTCAAAAGAGTATATTTGAATACTTTTTTTTAAAGAATTTTTTATTTTATCACTTTGAGAAAATCCAATCTTACAAAAATAATATATATATATATATTTTGGTTCAATTAATAAAATTGAAAAACAATTTATTGAAAGATACTTGTTAATAAAGTGATTATATTAAACAAAAATATAATTATTGTACAGTAGTCCAAATCACTGATTTCAATAAAACTTATATCGTCATTATTTATACATTTATAATATTTCCTATATATTTCAATTTATTATATATTGTACATGCATTATAATTAAGCATCGTATTAGATTATTAAGATATAAAATATCTTTTAATGTAATTTGCAATTGAGTTTTTTTCATCAAGTTTTTTAAATCATTATTATAACTTTTTATAACTTTTTAATAAAGGAAATTAAATTCTTTTAATAATATAAAAACTTTATTGCTTTGAATAAAATAAAATAGATATATTAAATTAATTTCGAATTATGTACTTTTAAAATTATTGGTGCAGTTTTTCCTTGCTTGACTAACATGGAAATTTTTGCAAATGAGATTGAACACGCGCAGTCGAATTTAAAATATCGAGCGTAGTTTATCAAGGTTTTAACTAGTCAATGTTCACAGAGATCGTTCCGGCAATCTGGCCAATTTCATTTCACTAAAGTACTGCTGATTTGTACTTGGCATGTTTTAATCTCGTGCTTCGATTGTCCGTATAGTTAATTTGGCACTGATCCCATTCGAAAGATTAGTATCTACTAATCTAATTCATTGTATTTGATTTTAATATATTATTAAAAATATATATAATGCATATACATATTAATAATTTTTAAAAACTTGTTATACTTTTTAGGAAATCAATAATTTTCATATCAAATGTATTATAGATCAATAAATAATTGATAAATCCATATTTAAAAAATTAATCAATATATTTGATATTGGTTTTCTAATCTCAATCTATTTTATTTCTTAAAATATTTCAAATATATGTATCTAATGCAAATATGCAAAGAAAAGAGATAAAATGGATTTTAAATTATTTAAAGGATATTTTGAGCTTTCGTAGAAGAGAACTAATATTATTCAATAAATTTATTAAAATTTTACAAGTTATATAAAAATTATCTAAATTATAATAAATTTCAATTCAAATTTTAAAAAATATTAATAAATTTGTTTGTATAATAATAAAATAATTAAAAAGAATTGATAATAAAATAAATGAGATTTTAGAAATGAATTAATCAGTTTTAAATTATTTTATTATTATTATATATATTAAATGCAAATTTATAAAATATTTATATTACATATATATTTATAATGAATTTATTATAATTTTATAATGAATCTGTATCTTTGATTTATAATATATAATTTATTAAATTATGAATATTACTTTTATAACTTTTTTTTTAATATATATACATAAATTATACAAAAAAATAATTAAGTTTAATTTCATTTCTACTATAATCTATAATAAATATATATAATAATATTTATTATTAAATTAAATTATATTAAACTATGTCTTCTATTTTTATATTTGTTGAGTATAAAAAAAACGTATATTATTTTGTCTTTTATACTTCCTATATTCTATTTGTGTTTATAAATAAACTAATCTACAAATACAATTATTATGCACATAAATAGATATTATTATGATCATATGGTCTATATTGCAATTATACATTTTACATATACATATATTAACTATAAATAAATTTCAAATTAGTTTCATCATCACTTTTAAGTATTGGAACACAACAAAAAGCTATAATTAATAGCTAAGGAAGCATTAGCAAATATATTATCAGTTCTTTGCAAAAGTAATGTATTAATACTCGTTATGAGTAAAATAAAAAATAAAATTTTTATATTGTGTGTATCTTTAATTAACTAGCAAAATATATAAAACTAAAAATAAAATGTGAAAAGTCTGAAAAAAGTATAAAAATTAATAAAAATTAATAAATATCAATTCAAGGAAGAAAAATTAATTTTCGCAAAATAATAATTTTATATAAATACAATACTCATATTTTTTAATAAAATGTCATTTGTATAGAAAAAAATTATTTATTTATTCAGAATATAAAGCTATAATTTCTTAATTCACATTATTGAATTTTTATGAAATTTATTTACATAGATTTGCTACATTATTCTATTATAAAAATAAAATATAAATTATTAATAGAAGGATCTTAATAAAAATTTAAAACATAAGTAACGAGAAAAAATATTATAAATATTAACAAAATTTCATTATGATGAAATATATATTAAATTAACAATAAATTATTTTAAAAATTATACATATGTATAAAAATTAAATATTGTATTTTTTTCAAATAATAATAACTAAAGTATTATCATTTTTATTATAATTATTTATAACTAATTATATTTAATTTTTATTATTAAATATAATATTAAAATTACTAATTTTTCATACCAACTCCCAAATATTTTCTGTAAAATAGAAGTTAAGTTTATATTAAAACTGAAATTTATGAATTTTAAAACTAATTTTGGTTTTCTAACTAATAAACAAAAAAATAATTTTCTTTAATATAAAAATTATTCTATAAATTTTGAAATATACTCCATAATTAGTAATTATTAATTAAATAAATAAAAAAAATAATAAATATAATAATATAATAATAAAAATAATAAAAAATAATAAATATAAATTATTTTTATTATATATATTATTATATAAATATATTATTTACGTATTATTTTAATTTATTATTAATATATATATATATATATATATATATATATATATATAAAATAATTATTTTTGCTATATTATTTTATTTATCATTTCATTCTAATTTTTGTTACTTATATATATAGCAAAAGTAATTATTTTTTTTATTGCTAATACATTTATATTATACTATCAAGTAAATAATATAATTTAGTAATTTAATAAGATATTAGATATAAAATAGAAATGCAGTAAAAAATTAATACGAAATTGTCTTATAATATATATATATATATATATATATATATATATATATATATATATATATATATATATATTATATAATATAATATTGTATATATAACTTTAAAAAATTTGGCAATTTAATGAATAAATAACTTTAAATAAAGAAATTATATTAAATTATATTCAGTACATAAGTTTAGTGATAGAATAATTAAACTTAATTTATATTTGTGAAAATATCAACAATCAGATAAAGATATTGAATTATGTCATATATCTAAATCAGATATTGTTAAAATTTGAAAGTAATTGTTTATCTATGAAATTGAATTTTTCATTTTTTATTTTATTTTTATTTTATAAA
Organism: Apis mellifera; assembly: GCF_003254395.2. Taxonomy (NCBI): domain Eukaryota; kingdom Metazoa; phylum Arthropoda; class Insecta; order Hymenoptera; family Apidae; genus Apis; species Apis mellifera. The sequence goes on along the minus strand of NC_037644.1, from coordinate 6,328,549 downwards.
TATATTGCTGCGGTAATCATTAATAATATCAGAACGATATCAATTATTGATAAATTGACGATTGGTTTTATATATATATAAAATCTGATATTAAATTTATCACTAAGAATAATAGAAAGAAACACAAAATTTGACAACGGCTATCTACTATTTCGTAATACCATATAGGATATAAAATCGAATTTCATCAAAATTTTGTTAGTATGTTCTCTCTTTGTTACTTTCTACGTAAAATGTGATATAAAAGTATAGATTCATATCCAAAACTGTCAGAAAAATTCTATGCGAAAAGTTTGATGTTAAACTATATTTTGAAAATAGATTAAAAGAAATAGAAACTAATTAAATAATGGAAAACTTAATAGTTTTCAATTAATAGTTTTCTAGCTATATCAAAATCTCTTCGCTGTCGGAGAGATTTGTATAGTATATAGACTTTTGTATAGATATATATATCAAACTCTTGTTAAAGATAGAAGATAAACGATAAATTAAAGATTGAAGAGGAATCTAAACGAATTAGATTTATATTCTAGAAATAGTAATAATAATAATAATTAAAAATAAATAAATTAATTAAAAACTATCAATTGAATCTATGACATCTCAATTTATTCTTTTTCTATTAATTAATTTTTTTTATATTTAGAATTCTTTCCAATTTTTTCCCTAGTTTTTAATTTTTTTCTATTTTCATTAATTTTTATTAAACGATTATTAATATAATTAATTCTATTTTCATTAATTAATGTCCTTCTATTTTTCTTACTTTATTTAAAATATAATCTAATATATAATCAAATTTTATATATGTAGGATCTTTTTCTGTAATATGAATGAAATTAATTTTTTTTCTCCTTTGTTATTTTCGGGATCTAATCTGGCATTGTATTTAGCAATCCTCCTTTTACAACTGTGCTGGAGATTATCAACTAAACTTATGTTTTCTTAATTAAATAGTTTGTTCCTCTCTACTATTCTCAATGTAGAATGTCAATTGAATCTATGTCTTCCTGGTTAATTTATTTCCTTTATATTATTTCCAACTATAGTATGATGTTACATTATATAAATATCCTTCCAAAATTCAAATTTACTTTTTCCTCTTCATTATTAATATTTTTTATTATTAATATATTAATATATCTTTTTCCCCTTCATTTCAATACTTGATATCAATAAAAAAAAATATAGATATAATAAAAGAAAAGAAAATTTGCGCTTTTTAAAAAGAAAAAAATATAATTATGTGTGAAAGAAAATTTTATTTTTTAATTTTCATTTTATTTTTATAAATATTATTTTTAGAAATATAATTATAATGAATTTTTCAAATTCTTCCGATTATAAAAGAAACTATAGAAGAATAAGTATATAATTAAAAAATATATAATATATAATATAATATTATAAATATGTATAAATTATATATATTTTTATATATAATATATAATATATAATATTTTTGATTTAAATATTTCGAATGAAAGAGAAATTATCGATAGCTTTTATTAAAAAATAATATTTTTCAAAGATTAATTCAGACAATCTTTGAAATTAAATTGTAAATGCAATTACTGATAACGTGTTATAACATAGTATGAAAATTGTATTTTCTTATATAATTTTCTTACATTAAAAAATAATAAAATAATTTTACTATTATCATTTAAATATTTACTCATACTAAAGACTTCATATATTAAGTTGTAATTAATTATTATAATTAAAATTTTGAACCACATGTATACAATTTCTTTTTTTATTATAACATACTATGCTATAAAAAATTTTTTTCTCAAGTAAACTGATAAACAGTAATAGTATTATTATGTCTACAAAATAATTTTCTGAATGATCCGCTTTACTATGATAGATGATTATTTCAATATTATTAAAAAATAATAAAATAAATATTTACTTTATTTATTTTGTAAATATAGATGTGAAAGTATAAATTAAAATTTAGATATTTTTTAAAATCAATATTAATAATTTCAAATTTTTTTATTTTCATTTCATTCATAATATTAAAAATCGTGACAAAATTAAAGTTTTCGTTTTTGAATTTATATTCATTGCAGTTATTATTGGAATGAAATATATTTCTTTAATCATCCTTTATTTCATAATTATTATGTTTAATTTTTTATTTTAAACTCGACGATGTTACAAAAATAAAGTTAATTTTTGAATTAATTTTTAATAATTTTGTTTTTATGAATTAGATAGCATTTTACATTTATGTATAGTTGTTCATTATCATATTCTTTCAAACTTTATTTATTGAATCTTTTCTTCCAAATGGAATAGAAAACCATCCATGAATTACTAAGAATGAATTTTATATTATGTTCTATTACTAGGAATTTTTTATGTTCTATTATCTATTAATTATTTGCATATATATTTACACAAGTATTGTCTACAAACAATTATCTATCAATATAATCATAAATATATCAATATAAATCAATCTTTAATATATATATTATAATATAGTTAGTAATATATTAAGTAATGAATTATATTGCAAATTCTTTTTTTAAGAATTTATTGCTTTAAATAATTAAATTAATAATTAAATTAAATATATACATTTTATAATAAATTTATAAAATCTTGACATATCAAAATTATGAATATTAAAGTAATAATATCATTTTACATTCAAAATTTATCTAAGAAATAAAATAACTTTATTCACAAATTAAAGGATAATTGCAACTATCGATTACTAATATATTACATCAATTGATATCTTATTGACATCGATAATATTATTAAGATGTTAAAAATTAGTTAGTGAAGTTTTATTTTATTATTCTATATTATCTTTATTATTCAAAATAATTTTTAAGACGCATAAAAAATATTATCTGCAATAAGTTGTAATATTAAATAAAAAAGTTTTATATTTTATTTATTATTTAGTTTTATATTTTTTATTTATCTTATATTCTTATATACTATTATTAAAGATATTTTTAAAAATATTAAAAATTTTTTATATATCAATAAAATATTATTAATTTATATATATTCATTAACAATATTTTTAGTAATTCTATAATAATATAATAAAAATAAGAAAAAGTAGAATTCTAATTATTTACATTTATTATCGATATATATTAATTATTAAATTATTAATTATATATATATATATATATATATAATCTATAAGAATATTAATAATCATAATTCTAAACAATCATTTAGTTCTTTTATTGAGCAGTTTATAGAAGTGATCAATATTGATTTTTATTTTTTCATTAGATATTAATATTTTTTTTAATAACAAATCACTATTGTGTTTTATTAAGTTATATTATATTTTATTATATTTTATTATGATAAAAAAATAAATTTATTATATAAAAGAAAAAAATAAATAGAAATAAAAAATAGCATTGGTTGATATTATAAGCTAATCAATATTAAATAACTTTTCTCTAATTTTTAAATTCGTACTAAAAATAAATTTGTACTAAAATAATTGAAAAAAATGTAAAATGAAATATTAAATTTTTTTGTATGAAAACTAAAAAAATTACGTTTATTTTCGCTTATTATCGCTTATTATTATAATATTATCATTTTATTCTGATTCATTTTATTCAGCATATCTTAGTAAATACAAATTAAATTTAAATATAATTAAAAAAATATTTTGTATGTTTATTCTTTAAATTTATGCAATTGTTTTTAAATTTAATTATTATAAAAATTTACATTTCAAAATCATTTTTTGTGCATTATAAATTGATGAAATAAATTAAAATAAATATTTGATTCTTTATTCAATTACATATCTACATAGAAATAACTTTCCAATTGAACTTTTTTTAAAAAATCATCATACGTGATATTATACATTTGATAGTTTTTTTTTTTTACAAAAAAATCATTTCGAACTTTCTAATCACCTATTTATTCATCATATAATATTATAAAGGAAAAATAATGAAATATGAAGAAAATAAAAGCCAAAAATAAATATGCTTGGTTTAGGAAAATTCAGTTTGTAAATTATATCGAAGGATAATAAGAAACAGCGTTAAAAGTTGAATTCGTTTTCCAATAAAGTCCATAAATAATAGTTTTTGCGAAATAGGAGAGAAGGAAATAAACGACATCGATAGTATCGATACAATCGGATTCCTTAGAGCATGCCATATATTCCGCTCATGACTACATGCACCCTGATATCCGTCCAGAATGGCACGTGAACTTACCTTCGCAGGGCCATTTGCTTCATGGTCGACGTTGGCTGGCCATTTGCCAGGAACGAATATCGCATAGCAGCGGAACGTTGGGCTCGAATCGTTAAATTACCGGCGAATGCCGGGTATGACAATATTAGCTGATTCATGATTTAATCGTAGACATTGCGTATATTATCTAATTTACTAACAAATAACGAAATGATTGTGCGAAAAACGAATAGATTGTAGAAACAAAGAAATTATCAAATGAATCTTATTACTCTAGACAATTGCATTTATGAAGTAGAATTTATTATTATATTCTTTTATATATTTGTCGTTTTTATAGAGATGATTATTCAATTAAATTTTTTCTTTAATATTCTTTATTCTGCTGAAATTTAAAATAAAAGGGAGGTAATTATTTCTGTATATAAATTGCATATTATATAAATTTACTTTGTTATATTTTAAAACAAATAAAATATCATAAATTTTATTATAATTTACTTTAAATTTCATATTTGAATCGTCATGAAAAATTTTGAATGGAGCATGAACTTTAAGAAATAAAATATAGTTTGTGTTAAATATAAAATATAAAAGATAAAAAAAAGAATTATTCAGATGATAATAAATTTTTAAAAGTAAAAATGATTTTTTTTAAATTAGTAAAATTCGATAAAATTAGTAATAATTAAATTCTAGATTTTTATATAACTAAAATATGTTTAATTATTCAATAAATGTATAAAATTATAAAATTATCATATAAAATTATATGATAAATATATTTATTTTTAAAAATTATTGCAATTTAATTATAGTAATTGATTAAAGATTTTTATGATTTATGAATAGAATACATTTTTCAGATTATATCTCCAATATTTTTTTTTCTATAATTTACATTTTGATCTTACAATTTATAATTTTGATCTTCATTTCTTGAATTTTTATATTCATTCATTTTGAAGAAAAATAGTTATATCAATATGTGTATATGTATATTATCGATTTTCAATTATCATAACCATAAAACAAAAATAACATTATAATTTTTAATTTTTTATTATATATATAATATTATTTATTTTATTTTAAAAATCATATCTTCCTTTTAAACATTACTAATATTCTACATTTATGTTATTCATATAAGATATATAATATATATATTAATATACATATATAATATATATATATGAAAAATTTTAATTTATAGAAATGTTTTCATAAAAATTTACAATATTAATAATACTTATTAATTGATTAAATAAAATATAAAACGATATAAAATTTAACAAAATATGTGAACAAAATATTTGTATGAACAAAATTTTAAACTCATAAAAAATATAATATTTGATTTAATAATAAAAGAAAGATTTAAATTGAATAAGCAAATAAGATATGAATGGATATGAATGGAAGAAACAAATTAAAATATGAAATTGAAATATGAATCAATTCAATATATTTCATATTATGCTTCAATATTTTCAGCAAGTTCATTCAATCAGCAATATCGTTATTTGTAAAGTAAACAATGTAAGATGTTTTTGCAGAAGTTTTAATAATTGTTTAAAAATATGTCGAAAAACGTATTTGTTTCATACTCGAAACAATAAAAGTCGAATCACTTGTAAAGATACAAAAAGAAACAGTTAGAAAAGAGAAGAATAAACCTTCAGAATCGGTTTCAAAGCAGACCATTTGGGTACCTTTCTTTCCACTTTACGCTGATGGAACATCGATTCACGTATCGCATTAGAATGTCGAAAACACACAACGTCAGTCGCTTCTTTTTCTCTCTGAAAACTGACAAAAATCTCTACAAGAAAATATATTTTTCTTTAACATCTGCAGTCTATAGACAAATTGTTTTAACATATCTTTTATTTGAAGAAGTTTTTTTTTCCACTCGTACATTTTTGTATCAGATCTTATTTCTAAATTTGAGAAAGTTTAATAGAGAAAGATTTGTATATATAATTATATACAAATTTTTATATATACAATATACTCATATATACAAATTGTATATATAATTATTTTTAAATAATTATTTATATAATTTTTTATATAATTAGAGAATATATTTAATTATTTTTAGATAATGTATTTTTTTTTAATAGAAATCAATTTTTTACTCATATTCACTGATAAAATCAGAATAATTTAGAAAAAAAATATATGTGTATAGGGCGACTTGTTCATAATGAGATCAAGACTAAAATAAAATAAAAATCAATAATAACGAAATTACATTAATTTAATTATAAAATATATATTATAAAATACGTTAAAAATACATTTAAAATTTATTGAAGTATTTAGATTATTTCAAATAAAATTGAATAAGATTAGATAATAATTACTAAAAAATTATTCCATGTGAAAAAAATATAAAATATATTAAAATATAAAATAAGTATATTTGAAGTCCTGTTTTTAAAAAATTAAATTTGAAAATTTATTGTATTAATTGTATCTATCTAAAAATTAATTAAAATTAGTTAAATTTATATATATTTGACAAAAATTATAAATTAATTTAAATTAATTTAATTTAATTACATTAAATATAATTATTAAATATAATTAATATAATAAATTATAAATATATTAAATATAATAAATTATAAATTAAATTTCCTCAAATGATATTTCTAATAATTTCATTATTCTTGATTTTTATTTTATATTCTATATTATTTTTATTTTGTATTATAATTTTATTTTATCTTTTGAGACATATATAAATATATTCTCTATGATTTCATTTATACTATAAATTATAAATCATATTATATATAATATTTATATATAATATTTATATATAATTCTATTTTCTTATTAATTTAAATTAGAATAATTTTATTATTATATCATATATAGAAAATATAGAAAATTATTTTGAATTATATTGTTTTGATTATTATGTTAAAATACATTTCTTTATATATAATTAATATTATATTTATATATTATAATATATAAATATAGATTAAATAGATTAATAGATTTAATTTCTATTAAAATAAAATATTGTATTAAAATTTATTTTTTATAAGAAAATTCGAAATAAAAGTATATTTTTATATTTGCAATTTTATTGAAATTTATTTTCTTTCTTTCAATTTCTCAATACTTAAATTGTTATCTGACTAAATTATACTATTTGTTTGTTTATTGAAGATTTTTACACTAATAATTAAGGTATTTTGAATGTATTGAAACGTATTAAAATTGCTAGTAAATTTGAGCAACATTAATTCTGATCAAGTAATAAATAAATTCATCAAAAAATATTTAAAAACAAGATATTTGATTAATCTGAAAAGAAACAAAGTGAACAATTGATGTAATTGAAGGTTAGTTATGCTTAAACAAGGCAAATAAATATTGATAAAATACACTTATCTCTTTTCTTATTTTAACAGATTGAATTCTTTTTTGAAATTATGTTCACATATTTTGAAACATTCTATATATTATTAATTATATTAAAACGTGCATATTGTTATTATACTTAATTTTTTATAAATCTGGAAATAGGATTAAAAGCGACATTTTTATAATTTTGTGGACTCTACTATGTGAAGATTAATAATTAAGATAGACTATTCGATTCTATCTTATATTTTAGTCGTTATTTTTAAAATAAGTTCTATATATTCTATGTTCTATATATTCAGAATTACATTAAAATTGAACAGTTAAACGATAAATAAATTTTATAAATGTATAAAATCTTGAAAGATATAAATATTATATAATATTTTTATTAACATTTTTATATTGACATTCTTCTTTATTGTTGTTTTTCTTATTTTAATTTGAATTAACATTTGAATTATTGAATTTAAAATTAAATATAACTTTAATTAGTTCTTATATTAAGATATTTTTAGAATAGATTTATAATTGTAAAATAAAGAAAATGTTATTTATATGATATTTATTAAATAATAGAAATTTATATGGTTTAAAAAAATATATAAATAATAATTCTTAATTTTAAAACAAAATATTTAATTAAAATATAATTTATAATATATTTCGTAGACTAAATAATAAAAAAAAATAAATCTTTTAATTATATTCTATTATTAAATTTTATTAATATTTTTTTATTTTGATATGTATTTAATATTTCCTTTTATTATTGATCTATAAAGAATAATTGTGGATATATAAGAAAACTAATTTATAATGTTAAAATAAAATTGTTATCTAAAAGTATCTTATTTATATATATTCATTAAATAGTTTATTTCTCATAATTTAATTATTTATTTACATTGATTATAGAATGCAATGTTGTTCATTAATTGTAATAAAAAAGTCTTATCTTATTAATTGAATAAAAATTGATCAATTATAACTATAATAAAACTAGATTTTAAAACTATTGTTGGATAATACTCAAAGTATAAAGATAACAAGAGAAATAAAATAAAATAGAATAAAATAGAATAAAATAGAAAAGAAGGATATTAGAATGACTAATACAAATTTGTTTATCTCTCTCTCTCTCTCTCTCTCTCTCTCTCTCTCTCTCTCTCTCTCTCTCTCTCTTTCTGAATATACATATATATTTTTCGAACTATCGTGATCGATTGTTCAACACAAGGCAAGTAAAGAAAAAGTTGAATTAAAATTGGAAAAAGAAGAAAGCTTTACCCTTCAATCGATTGTGCCTTGAAGACACCAACGACGGTCTGATCCATTGAATAGATTCTGCCTCTAGGTCCATTTCTTTTAGTATCATTTCGACTAACTATAGATAAAATCGCATTTACGTTGAATTTCTGTCAAGAAAGAAAATTCAAGAAACCAATTTCGAGCTAGTGTACAACCAGTATCTTTATTCAATTCTATTTCAGATTTTTCAAAAGTTAGTGAACAATATAAAATATAAACTTTATATTATAAAATAAATCAGAAAAGTATATATATGATTTTTTCGAAAATTTATAATATAGCATTATATTGATTGATGTTATTATATCATATAAGATTTTTCCAAAGTCATCATAAATTGAATTAATAATAAAATTATTGTATGAAAAATGACTCAATGAAATTGCATTTATTTCAATAATGACATATTTTATAATAATTCATTAGTTATTTATTTTTTGATAATTGTATAAAAATATTTATAAATCATCTTTATGTTTTTTAAGTTTATAATTATAATTTTTACTATTTTTAAGGATTCATTTAAATAATTAATTTACATTTAATCATTTAAATAATTAATTTATATTTAACATTTTTATTTAATTGCTAACTGAATGTTAAAATCCTTAATGTTCCTAGTAAAAGATATAACCTTAAATATCATAACTTTATTTAGCATTAAGGACTTAAGATATTTACAGATACAATGAAAATCTGAAAAGTGGTATCTGGATAAAATTTTTACAAAACATAGGTAGCTGGACATAGACAGAAAAAATGGAATAATTCCAAATTTTTTCATTAGGAAAAAGATTATTTTAAGGAAAAGATTATTTATCTTAACAAAAAAAGAATCTAATTTATTTGATAGAACGCTAAAAAAATATAAAATAATTTTCTCAGAATTTTGCACAATTTAATATCAGTTTATTAAAAAACACTATGTGATGAACACGATAAATGGATAAAAACACATTTACAATATTGAATATCGGACTCTCAATTTGAACTTTGAACTTTGCGAATTCAATACGGACATTCTAATTTTACATATCTTCAATACAATATTATCTTTTAATTAATTTTAACAAAATTATTTTATTAGTACATAAGTTTTTTTATTATTTATTAAATAATCGTCTCCATGAAGTATATAGAAGTCATAATAATATGCAATTTTGAACATTATATTTATTAAATTATAATAATTTTATAGAAATATTAATATAAAATGTAATTGATAAAATTTCAAAGAATAGAAAAAAATTAACGACTTAAATGGTTTAAATTACGATTCGAATGTAATATTAGTTACGCATATTTATCTTTATTTTATTCTTTTAAATAAGAATTTCTGCTGGCATAAATTATTGTTTATATATAATATTAATTTTGAAAATAATTTAAATCATTTAAAATATTGAAATTATATTTCTATAAAAAAAATTTATAAAATTTCATAATTTTATAATAAAAGAATATATATTTAATGAAAAAATCATAATTTGATTAAAGATATATACAAAATTTAAAAAATTATATATAAAATAATTTTGAGAGTAATAACGAGAAAAACTTTTGTCAATTCGAATCTATTTATATATTTTTTAATAATAAAATTAACTTATTACAAACTTCAAAATAATAATTAATATTCTATAAATTCAATACGATTTGATTATTAAAATATTTTTTTATATATTTTTTTTCTGGATAAAATATTTCAAAGATAGAAAAATGTTCGTTCGAAAGTTAATAAAGTTCTTTTGAAAAGAGTTGATAAAGTTCTTTCGAGAGTTACTAACTAAGTTCTTTTTAGTTCGAAATTTGAAAGAATTCGTTTGAGAATTAACAAAATCGTTTGTGATTTTTCTTCAAAAAGAATTTTAAAAAACGCTCGTGCTTTAAATTTCTTTATACGTTCATCTTGAAAAATCACGGTTCTCTTCTATTCTGGAACACATAAGCAACCAATGACACCAATTAACTAATTGCATAACATCCTCAAGCTTAAGAAAAATTTCTCGATTTAAGCTAGCAAAGTTGTATAAAAATTTCTTCAAGTGTAGGATAATATTGACTACCATTGAGATTGGTATAAAAAATGTTATCTTAAGTTCCAAGATCATTTCAATTAATCCGAAGTTTTTTAAGAAATTTAAAAAATATAATATTTCTAAGAGTTATAAAAGTATGAAAAGTATATGAGAAGTTCTCTAAATACTTCTTTCAATTCTATTCTTCTTTCATTAAATATTTTAATTTTGAAATTCTTAAAGTTGCAATATCTTTTCATATTTTAAATGAACTTGAAAACTTTTTTACAATAAAATGAACATTAAATTCTGAACATTTTATTATTTAAAATTTTTTCTATTTTGTGCTATTAGATTATATTATATTTAAAAATTTTTTTAGAACTTTAAACTTTAATTTCATTTCCTTCAAATGATATTAAATTAAAAATAATGTAAAAATAATTATATATCATATATACTATGTATAATCACAAAATTTTATTCTTATTTAAATATCTCTTTACATTATATATTATGAATAAATAATAAGATTATAAATTTTTAATTAATTTAAAAATGATTGTATAACGATTTAATGATATATATAGCATATAGTTATTTCTATTTATAATAACTCTAATGATAATAACTGTTCTGAAATTTAAAATGTATAATACATTGAATACTGATGTAAAAAATTAATATAATTGTTGACAACTTTCATGATTATAAGATTTAATAATAGTGATATTTTAATTATATTTATTATAAAAATGATGTGATTTGATTTTATATTGAAACGCTAGAAAATGGTGAAAATTAATTATTTCAAAGATTTTTTATTATTTACATTTGAGTGAAATAATAAATCAATTATTGATTCTATCTATAGTAATCGGTGGAAAATATTTTAAATAATGATTTCACATTTAAGAACGAAAATTTTTATATAAACATTGTATTTGGCATATATATATAGCTAATTTTATTTTATCATTTTAATATTTGATTATCTTATAATTATAACTGAAAGCTCGTTATAATTATGTTATGATTAATAATAGAATTATAAAACAGTAAAATAAAATAAAGTAATTTAACAAATAAAATAAATTATTACTTGAATAATATATCATTGTTAATATATTATTGTAACAGAATGTGTGTTCATAAACTGTTATTAAAGAGTTTTGTTTGTGCTTTTGATGAGAATGATTCAATCCCATATATATATATATAATCTCAATTGTAAGAATCAATTATAATTTGATTTCATGTAAAATTAATGAGCTAGTGTAGAATAAATGGAAAAATAATTCTAAATCCATGAGTCTATTTTATCCATATTTGATCTAACCACAATTTCTAACTAAATTAACAAAAGTATTATAAATTAGATATAAGATATAACCATAGAAATGAATATACAGAGGTAATTTTTAATTATATATTTTACAAAAAAATCGTTATAAAGTAAAACTATTAATATCTCTATTTCTATTTATTCTCTCAAATGTATTTTCCAAATGTATCATATATATAAATTTTTACAAAAAATATTTTGAAAAAAAATTACAATGTAGAATTTTTTCAGAATTTTTTATTACTAGAATTTTAAGTTTTAGAAAATAAATATATATATATTCAAAAGATATATAAAAAATCTTTTCAAAATCTTTTATTATTATATATGAAAAAGTACAGTATAAAAAATATTCGCAATAAAATATCAGATTATCATATTGTTTTCAACATAGATTCTATTACAGAGAGTAAAAAAAATGAAAATGATTTCATTGATATATAAAATTCTTTATTATAAATAATAAATTACAAATAAAAGAATTTGTTTTGCAAAAAAAATAAAGCATGAAAAATTCAATTATGATTACAGATAATAATAATATTGTTGAGTTTATATATATAAAGATGTGATTCATATCTTATATATTTATGTGTGAATTGGGTATTGAACATGATCGCTTTTGATTTTTGTCTGTTCTTTTTTTTGAACTGTTATGTGACACAACTGAGTTCAGAGAAGAACAAAAACATTGACATGATCCATCATCTATATAGCATAGTTTATTTCTATTTTCTTTATTAAATATATTATTTCTTATTATATATTTTTTATTTTCATCAAATCACTTCATAACATATTCTCTAATAAACATAATATTATATCTAAAGAATTATCTTCTACTTAAAAAATGATATTATTAAATGGAAAAAATTAATATCAAATCTTATAAATCTATTAAAAATTATGGAAATGTTTGAAATGATTGAGTTTCACAAATTTTCAAATATCAAATTTTAAAACTGATACAAAATTATCAAATACACAATCTATAAATACATCCTATAAATATTCTCAAAATGGGAAAATTTGGGAAAATTTTTTTATATGAAATGTTTTATTATATATACAATAAAATTTAAATTTCTTTCTTCATTTATTTTAACTAATCTATTAATAACTTATTTTAACTATTCTATTGATAATTATAAATTATATATTTCAAAGAAATTACTTTTAAATAACAGCAATCGATTCCATCTTAAGAATCACGAAACCTATATTAAAATATTAAAAATAATTTGTCAATTACAAGTAGAAAGAACTTCTTAAAATAAAAGAACTTGTTAAATTATCGAAAATTGAATGATTTTGGATATTGCATAAATGTGATATCTAAACTGAAATTACTGCTCAAAGAACCATCTACTATCGTAGGCTGTATCGTTTATAGTTTTATTTATAGTATGACCTTTGAGTGAACGAGTGGTATTTTATCTTTATGAATCTTTTTAGTTTTTCTTCTAATTGTTGCTTTTAGTGTAAATGCTCACTAAAAGAGAGTTAGAGGGATCAATCGCGTTGAAAGATGGTTTCGAAGAATGGGTCTTCGCGGAATCGTATCACAGTACATGGAAGTGAGGATCTTTGCACTCGTTTTCATAATAGTGTGTCTCAAGGCATGTAAATGTAAAGTAGTTATTATATTTCTGTCTAAATTAAAAATTTGGAAAATGTTAGAAAACTATATCCATTCATAAATTTATTGTTATATTTTTGAAATATTCGAGGTGTTGAAAATAAAAATCATATTATTCATTTCACAAGTCACGGGATCTTAACATGTCACTCACTATGAAATTGCTGATGACTTCAACACTGTAATATATGCTACTAATACTAATATATTAACTCTGCAAAATGTCTTTATAACTCTACACCCCATCTAGATGAGCTGAAGTATGCTAATTCGCTTCTCTTTGATCATTGCTTGCATTCGATGATTCGCTGTCTTCGATGACAAGATATACAGCTTCGCTACTGACCGCTTGATGATCTGGCTGATGATTTTTATGATAGCCACGCGTGGAATATCGTCTATCCCAAGATAAAACTACATCATCCTACCCATGCATCATTGTATTGAGTTGGCAACTAAGTAATTGCGGATTTCAGTTGAAGTTAATGACGACCTAATCAAAGCAATAATCGATTCGGATCGTCACGGTACAACTCGTGAGATTGCAGAGAAGCTTCATATATCACATACATGCATTGAAAACCACTTAAAACAACTTGTTGGCTATGTTCAAAAACTCGATACATGGGTTCCTCACGAACTGAAAGAAAAGCATTTAGCGCAACGCATTAACAGCTGCGATTTGCTAAAGAAACGTAATGAAAATGATCCATTTTTAAAACGACTGATAACTGGCGATGAAAAATGGGTTGTTTACAACAATATCAAGCGGAAAAGATCGTGGAACAGACTACATGAACCAGCTCAAACAACATTAAAAGCTAGTATTCATCAAAAGAAGGTTTTATTATCAGTTTGGTTACAAAGGAATTGTCTATTTTGAACTCTTACCAACCGAACGATTAATTCTGTTGTCTACATTAAACAACTAACGAAATTAAACAATGCAATTGAAGAAAAACGGCCCGAATTGACAAATCGAAAAGGTGTTGTATTCCATCATGACAATGCAAAGCCAAACACATCTTTGGTCACTCGGAAAAAATTATTGGAGTTGGGATGTTTTGTCACATCCACCATATAGTTCTGACCTTGCACCATCTGATTACTTTTTGTTTCGATCTTTACAAAATTCCTTGAATGGTAAAAGTTTCAATAATGATGATGATATCAAATCGTACCTGATTCAGTTTTTCGCTAATAAAAACCAAAAGTTTTATGAACGTGGAATTATGATGCTGCCTGAAAGATGGCAAAAGATCATTGATCAAAATAGACAACACATTAGAGAATAAAGTTATTTAGTTCCATGAAAAAATTGTCTTTGATTTTCTAAAAAAAATCTGCAATTACTTAGTTGCCAACCCAATAGATAGAGATGGTTTCCTCTTATATTATTAACAAGTCATTTTCTTAGGATGTCTATTGACTTGTGCCAACTATTTCTCTGCTATAATTGTTATAAATATTCTTAGCTCCTGCATTGCAAAAAATGCTGGAATATTGTTGAATTAACTGATATCGATCGAAGCAATTCACTTTCATTTCTCGCAAATTATTCTTTGGCATTATATCGCTGATTAGGAAATAACCTAGAGTTAAAGGATTCAGGTCATCGGATGATAAAAGTATGATAGATTGGGAATTTAAACAAGATTCTATTTGCATTAACAGAGTGTATAGCGAATGTCAATTTCTATTTACCAGCAATACATCGCAAATGATGCTTGATAGATTTATTGCACTTTTACATAATTCAAAATGTGACACGTGCGGAATTCAAGTATCATTTTATATTGTATTTTCCTAATGCTTGATATTTTTATATTAAGTTCTCTGCTCTTCAAAAATACGCCTAATTCAGAGCTCATTTCTCTATGAAATTTGTGTCATTATTTGAAAATATTGTCCTGCATAATCTTCTTCGAGTTATAAATCTATGCAAATAATTTAAAAAGATCTCAATAGAGAAGTTCATAATTCTAGATATATGCTTTCGTAACAAAGCACATAAAAAGCATAAATAGGATTTCACTATGATCTTACTACGGATTTTCTCATATTAGAATTTTAGAAACAGAAACAGATTAGAAACAGATCTATGTAATCAAAACTAAAAGTAGAAAACTACTGAAATGGCGTTCTTCGCATGAACCACATGAATCTTCATAACTGACCTATGACGCATTCTAAGGATCGAGACTTTGCTTTAAAACACTTTATATATTTTCATCTATGATTTTCTTTATTAAGAATTTCCAATATTAGTTTCACAATGATGCTATTATTTGTTGAGATATAATAATTTAAATAGATATTTAAAGATGTTACAGTTTTTTTTGAAAGTGTATGAGCACGTTTCGCAATTTAAAAATATTCTATTCTTATAATTCTATCTCTGTCTAAAAATATACACAATGAAAGTAATTTTCTGGATTTTGGCAACGACTTGCCTATTCTTAGATAATAATTCGGCTGAAAAAACTTCCTTTTAAATGAGGCGTTCTAATATTTTATAAGCTTATATTAATTTAACAGCAATCAAATTTTTAAGTTCTCTCTAATTTTTTTTTTAATATCTGTTATTTATTTTTGTTAATAAATCTAATGCAGTAAATCGTAGTGCGAAGCAAACGCATATAATTAGAGTATCTCCACAATAAATTGTTTTCCTATTTATAACTCATCAAAACAATTTTTATCATTTTTTCCTGGTCGATTTATTTGCTGAAGCAAGCCATTCATTAGCATTTGTTAGTAATATCTGTGGCCCTGACCTACAGAGAGTTGGTTTATAAAGATTGGGGATTTGTACTGTGTGATATAAAATAGATTAGATTATCGAGTGAAATTATGTGATATTATGCTCAATGATTGCATGCAACTTGTATTTCCGCAATCCCTACCAAGGTTTACTACCTGCTATGGTAAATCATTTATTCACATAAGCACGATGGTGGTGTAATATTCGCGAACAATGTTTAAGTAAATACAACTTTAATCTTTGATATCAACTACGATAGTAAGAATGCATCACAAAGTTCTAATTGCGGAAAGGAAATTGATTTAAGAAGAGCTACTCTAGATTTTGTGCAACGTAATCGTGCTTCAAATGTATCTGCTCAGCGAATACAAATAAACGCATGCTCTGTAAGTTTTTATGGAAGCATTCTTCTCAGATCTTTCTATGTAACAAGCGGCAAAGAGTAGTCGCTTCTCAAGTCACGAGATCAGATGACTGAAATCAAAGATTATCCAGGTGGAGATTAAGGTATTTCATAGTTTCATTCACCTGGACATAGGTAAATCTTCTTCATCAGAATCAACATTTTCGCCAATCTGTAACCACGACCAGAGCTGATAGGCAGTCCGAGATCTTCCAAGACGTTAGGAGCTTCAATGTACGGCGGAGGAGATGGAGACTACTTCCAGTTCCGCTAATCGGATGATTCTCTCAGTGCTTTTATCGGCGGCGAAGATGAGAACTTGTTCCATCTTAACTGGATTTTCTACTGAGCTTGCATAAAAATCTTTGCTTTGATAATTATCGATTTTATTAATTCTAATAGGTCATAAATCTGCATTATTTGGAATAATATTGTTTATTTAATCACTCACGAATGGATGATTAAGATGGCAAAAAATTGAAGGGTCATCATCATCAATGGTCGATTATAATAAATCCAGTATTTTAGAATCCTTTTTAGCCACTATTTTTCTTTGAGAAATAATGTTATGGGCAATCAGCTTGATTGTTGAACAATTGGAAGCCATTTCACAAGATAAATCTGGCTTCTACTAAAATGTTCTAGATCTCCGTCATCTTTGCCGAAATTTTGAAATATATCCGCATCCGTTAATAGATCATCGATATAGAAGTTTTTCATTATGATTCGATTGCTTTCTGAAAAAAATTTGGTGCATTTGATTCTTATTTCTTGCAATATATAACTAGAAATGATGCGGTACTATAAATGACTGTGTTTAATTCCTACTATTAATTGATGCATTCCGATTCGATCTCCACAAAATATACTATTTACGATCTGATTCTAACTAATATTTGACGATACATCTTTTTTATCTGCTGACATGATATTTATATTGGCGAAACCGAAATAAAATAGAAAATAAATCGTTCTGTAATTGGTTTTACTGGTTGATTTGAGTATCATTTAGCGATAAACCCGATGAAGTTTTTGTCCATCCATCAAACACGACAATTTTTGTCATTGTACTGCGTACTAATCTTGAAGACGGCTTGATGGAACAGGTAATATGAATGATCTTCTTCATCTTAAGGTAGTTAATCGATTAATCATATGACTTAATTTTTTATATTCTGTCATAAAATTTTAATATTGTACTTGCAATTCCGATTGTTTGGATAATTTTCTCTCAAGCGAATACAAGTCAGCCTATAATTAACTTCAGATAAACCTAAGCATTGGATTGTGCGAGCAGTGATTTTTCTATAACGTCTACAAATAATGAAATCTTTAATAGTTCAATAAAGATTCATTATTTTAAATATGATATTTTTAAATAATGATATTTTATAAATAATGATATATTATAAATAATAAAATAAAATATAATATATTTTAAATAATAAAATAAACGTATTTCTGAAATTCAATCCTTAGAAAATCAAAAATTGGCAAGTTTATTTGGGATAAAATTGCTATTGGATGTGGAAGGAGGATTGATCCTAATAAAAGAATACTTGACCTGTGCGTATATCTTCTATAAAATCTTTTCTATTATGGTTATTATTGAAATACACATTTTCAAAATTGTCGCAATAAGTTGTGATTATTTTGATTTGATATCTGCAATAATTTATTCTATATTTTTTTACGCGTACATATATATCGTATAAAGAACTGCACGCCTCGTATCGTTTTTTGAGTACTATAAACGTAACTGTTTGGATTCTTCGAAAAACTTCTCGTCAATGAGCTTTGATCGAATTACGCTTGTTAATCTATGCTTTTAATTGAGTTTCCATTTCTGTTAACATAAAGACAAGAATTTGCTTACCAGAATTAGATAGAAGATTAGATCAACAATGCTAAAATTAATTATAATTAGAATGCTGGCTGCTGTGAGACTGCAAAATTGTGAATGACACTGGATCGAGAGTTCCATATATAGTGTTGATGATTATGTTGAGCTTTTTTTCAGGTCGAATCAGAAACGCAGTGGTAGTTCTCTGTTGAAGTAAATTCTTTTTTGATAATTAGAATTTTTGATTGTTGTTCATCATTATTCACTAATTATTGAATTGAGCTTACTTTTGAATATTCACTCTTTGATTGAATCAAGCTGAATCCGGTTCTAAAGACCAAATATTAAAATCAAAATGACTTTGGATATTGCACAAATGACATTTAAACTGCTCAAATTAATCATGTTATTGTTTATATTATGAGCTTTGTGTGAATGAATGGTAGTACTTTAATTTTTGTGGCTAGTTGTAATAATTCTAACTATATTTTGATGCAAATTATATCATCGCTAAATTCTATCTGATCTGTATTCTATTTCTTTTTTAACTGAATTACAAGATTGTAACAAGCCTTGGTTTTTCCTTCAATCTTGCTTTTCATGAAAATGTACATTGAGAGGGGATTAGAATCAATTGCAGAACGGTTTTGAAGAATGAGCAGAATTGCGTTACAGCGCGTGGGGATTAGAACTTTTGCGCTCGCTTCCATGGTAATCCAACGCAAGGCGTGCAAGGTGTGACTTGTGAAATAGTCGTTACTGTGGTATTTTTATTTAAATTAAGAATCTGAAAAAAGTAAGAAAACTATACTCGCTCGTAAATTATTGTAGGTTATTGAAGATTTTTGAGCTGTTGAAAAAAAAAGCCAGGATATTCGAGCGCTTTATAAGTTTTGAATTTGTCCTTAACAATTTTTATTAAATAATTCTTATTTTATATTATTTTATAAAGCTGATTTTAGCAATTTTTATTTTAAATTAGACTTAGATTAATTAGTATAGATTCCAAAATATATGTGATTTATTTTATATGTGATTTATTATTTTAATTGATATGATTATGGTAACTTATGATAAAAAAAATTGAAAAATATATAATAACTATTAGTCTATTTTCAAATTATTAGGTTTTCAAAAAAGCAGTTAACTTTTAATTAAAAATTTTAGTAAATTAGAATCTTGTCGTAATATAGAAACAGAAAACAAAATTCTATAAAAATCAATTTCAAATATTATATTGATCATCATAAATGAAATGATGTTATTTATACCATTTTCAATTAAAACTTATTTTTTTATCGGTGATTTAACAATTTTATTTGTAATAGAAAATGATAAGAATACAAACAAGAATAAAACAAAAATAATATAGAAAATTTACAATTGTATTAAATAAATTTTAAATTTATTGATCAAATTTCAAATTTTCGCAAATTAAATCTGAAATCATTACTTTCATCAAACAAAAAAACAAAGCAATGTTTCAAAATTATTAGGTAATTTTGAAATTTAATTTTAAATAATTTTAAATAATTATGTAAATAATATTAAATAATTCTGAATTTTAAAATATATATATATATGTATATATATATATATATATATATATATATATATATATATATATATATATGTATATTCTAAAAGAGAATGTATCATAAAAATCAATGATCTATAACTTTGTTTTTTAACAATTAAGATTCTTGATCGCATTATTTGATAATATATATAATTGCAGGAACATTTAGAATTAATCAAATTTTAACAATAAGTCAATTCTTATAATAACTTGTCTAAAAAAAAAATTAATAAAATGATCTATATATATATATATATATATATATATATATATATAAAATATATATATTAAATATTTCTCACACGATTAAAATTTCAAACTATCTAACAAATCCTCATTTTTCGATTCAACGAAACATTATCAAAATAATAAAATTTTTCAAAATAATTTTCTTTCAAAATAATAAAACATAAAATAAAATAAGAATTAAATGATAAGATTTTTTAGCATAGAGAATGCTTCTGAAATTATAGATGATATCATGCACCGAAATCAATTTAAACAAATCTTTCGTTTTATTTAAAATTCAAGACATAAAACCTGAAATATTCACTATTTTAAGCAATATATTATATACAGTAATTTTCATAACTTATATTTAGAATCAGACTCCCAGAAGCGATATCAAAATTAAACACGCATTAAACATTCTCTTACTAAGAAAGATCATTAAAATATAATTATATTCTTCAATTCCAAAATGTTATTATATTATATTGTATTATTATTTAATTATATTGTACATTATTAATTAAATTTCATTAATAATATTATCTTTCAAATATTAAAAATAGTTCATAAAAGTATAACAAAAGGAAAACATCAATAACAACAAATATACTTATCTTTTTTAATTTAATAAATGAAAATCACGAAAAATAAAAAAACTCAACAAGAATGCAGTTGTAAAAATTATTACAGATTTATCTTCAGAATAACTTATAAATCATTATTATAAATTTACAAAATAATGTCAAAAAAAAAAGTAACTAATAGAATAAAATTCTGCTTCTCTTATATTAATCTTATCATTTTAATTCTACTAATTTTCATCTTCAACTTACTGAAAAATTTTATAAACTATTAAGGAAAAAAATAGAATCGATTATTTAACAAAAATTATACATTCATATTTATTATAAAAAATTGATATTCATTTATATTATATTATATTAACAATGGGTTTGTAATATAGCAATTACAATAAGTTACTTATTATGTTTTACATATACATACATATACACAAACTTCATATTTTTTTATTATAATTTTATTATAATTTTTTTTATGACTTTATATTATAATAATATAATATAATATTATTATAATATTATGTAATATTATATTTTATTATAATATAAATTTAATAGAAATATATTTGCATTTTAAAATCATATCATCTTTTTATTTATTAATAACTATAAATAATTTTAGATATTAAGCTAATTTCTTGTAAAAATTTATCGAGATTATTTATTTTATCTTATTAGAAATCGTTTTGTAATAGCAGTTCAATATTAAAAGCTTTCAATGATTTTTATATTTTGAACAATATAAGTAGAATTTAATAGATAGAGAATATTAATATTAAACTGCTATTACAAAACAATTTCTAACAAAACAAAATAAATAATTTCAATATTTAAGAGAAACTAGCTTAATAATTAAAAGTTTAATAAGTATTAATATTTATAATCATTAATAACTAAGAAGATTTAATAATAATAACGATATTTAAAATTTAAGCAAACATTATTCAAAAAATCAATAAATTCATTAATTTAAAAATCATTAAAAAATCATTATATCTATAAATAAATATTTGAATTAATTTGAATTAAAATAATTTTGATTATACAAAATCCGAGTAAATAATATCTATAAGTAAAAACAGATCTTATGAAGAAATAAATAAAAAAATAAAATGAAATTTTTTCACTCTAAATTTCATTTTCGAAACAATTAAGAAAAATTTTTTTGAAAATTTTTTAAATATATAAGTTAAATTGACTAATTTTTAATATGTGAATATCAATTGAATGTTTTACATTTAAATATAAGCAAAAAACAAGGAATAAAATTTGTTTAATTCTAAGAAATTTTTTAATTTTAAAAATTCAGATTAATTGCATATGTATAATTAAATAATAGAATCATCGAATTTTAAAATTTGCTCTTTTAAAAAACTAATTTTTAAACGAAGTAAAATTAATTCTAAATTTTTTGCTAATATATAACCAATCTAAAATCATTTATTATATATCATCAGGAAGTAGTTAATTTCACTTATATTTTTTTTCTATCTCAATCGAAAATAAAGTCTTAATGAAGCAATTTTATTTTATTTTTTTCTTATTTTTTTTTATAAGAAATCATTATATGTTTACTTGTATATGTTATTCGATCTTATACGAATGAAAATAATATTCGTTTGTTATCATTTGAAAATTTTCTTATTTTATATATTTTATTATTTTTCGTATATCTATCTTTTCCTATTTTATTTATTATTTTGTATATTAATTGCTCAGAGATAATTAATTATTATTAGCTTATATTTTCCTAATATTTAATTATTCAATTCATTTCATTATATTTTCTATTAATACTTAAAAATAGTACAATAAAGAATATCATGTTAGTTATATTTTTATATTAATGTTCATATTTGTTTTTATTAAAAATTGTTTATGGATATTTTGTTTCTTGAATATATACGTATAAGCGTGTATTTAGATTAATAATGAAAATTTGTATCTTAGATAAAAGAGCTATTTATGATAGATCTTAATGCATCGTATAGATTTTATATTTATGCTTTAGACTTCTATTTCTTATGACATGTCAAAGATAGACCGAAGGCTGAAACAGATAACCTGGCTTTTATTTTCAACAGCTCGAGTATTTTTAATAACCTAACAATAATTTATGAATAGACTTTCTAACTCTCTCCAAATCCTTAATTTAAACAAGGATACGGCTACTTCACAAATCACACTTGTACCCTTTCCGAGGAACCATCATGGAAGCGAACATAAGAATCCTGATTTTGATTTTGATCCTATGCTGTGACGCGATCCCATAAAAGCCCATACTTCGAAACCGCTCTCTAATGCAACGATTGATCCTCTTCTAACACTCTTTCAGTATACATTTTCACGAAAAGCAGGGATTGGAGGAAAAATCAAAGCTGATGATAATCACAACAATCTCCTAATTCAGTTAGAATAATAACAGAATACAAATCAGACAAAATTCAGTGACAATATAAAGAGCATCTCAAAATTCAAGTAAGAAGATATAATTTTGATAGAAAACACAGATTTATAATTAAAAATTTACAATTTTTTATTGATTCATAATATATGCAATATGGAATTATGTAGTAAGATTATGTATGGAACAACATATTGATTAAATGGCCTCCATGGTTTTGTTGGCACATATATACACTTTTGTTGAAATTTTCCATGACTATTTTGCATAAATGTGGCTGATTTTCGGTGATACAACGCTCAATTTCTTCCTTCAAGATATGGACGATAGTGAACTTATCTTAAGCATAAATCTTAGACTTCAAAAAATCCTAAAGAAAAAATTAACAGCGTTAAATCGCACGATTTGGAGGATCAATTTTGATCATCAAAACGGAAAATTATACGACTAGGAAATGACTCATGCAGTGGAATTGTTTTTTGAGCTGTATAGCATATGGCACTATCTTATTGAAACCATATGTCTACATTCATATATCTTGCAATTTAAGCACAAAAAACTAGATTGTCACGTCATAATAGCGAGCATCATTACTTGACGCATTGCTTGACGCATTTTCGAAGAAGAATGGTCCGATAATGATCTCCAGCCAAAAATCCGTACTAGATACGTTGTGAATGCATTTGTTTCTCAAGAATTACTTGTAAATTTTCTGAATTCCAAATATGACAGTTTTGTCAATTAACTAATCCTGAAAATGATTTTTTTGAAAAATTCATTATTTTTAAAATATTGCTCAACAATGAAAATGCGTTGTTCTTTCGTGTAGTGTTCTATTTTTAATAATCCTGAATTGTGAATTATCACGCTATCTTTTTTTTTTCATTTTACAACACTTTATCGCAAAAATGGCGCAAAATTCAAATCTTGTGTGAAATTTGAAATTTACTCTTTAGTTTACATCAAAATATAATTAAAAACATTATAATTAGCCGCAAAGACTTAAAGTATTTGTTCATTCAAAACTCGTAATATAAACGATTATACAGTTCTACGACAGTAGATGGTCCTTTGAAGTGTAACATCAATTTAAGTATCACATTTATGTAATATCCAAAATCATTCAGTTTTCGATTTTAACATGTCATTTTGATATTTGTTTTTTTAAAAATATTTTTCATATTTTATTTTAATTGTATTTTATTATTGTTTGTTTAATTATATTAACAAATTTAATTAAAAAGTCATTGCAATTCTATTATATAGATATATATTATATAATATTATATAATATAAACATTATTCATGAAAAAAAGAATTTATTTTGAACAAAAAAAATACTATTTCCTATTTTAAAACAAAAATTGAATTTGATTTTGAATTATAATTGATTATTAAGATTAAAATTAATTGTTAATTCTGAATTAATTTTTATATATATTGTATAATAAAATGGATAAGATATTTGATAAGAAAATAATAACAATAAAATAAATTTTTCCTCAAAAAGAACGGGAAAAAAAAAAAGGAAAGAAAAAATGCAGATTTCACTTATTTATATTTAATAATATTATGCATTACCATTATTTTGATTTTTCAACCATTTTTCTTGAGATAGTTAAAACAAACTTTAAAGAAATAATCCATCAAATCGACGAATGCCCTTGTCAAAATATTGTTTTACGTTTCAATTCCATTCTCTCGACATCTGAATATATTATACGTAAATGTATGAATCTCAAAGTTTGAAATTCAATCTTCCTGTAGGTAAATCCATCATAAACTATGAGAAAGTATAAGACAGATAAGCCTAGAATGTAGATAGTTGTAAGTGGATAGCAGAATAATACCTAAAAGAATTATCTATTAAATTTTTTAAATTACATAATTTCTTTAAATTATATAGATTTTCTTATTATTATTATAGAATCATAAAATAATATTTTTTATTTTATTTTTTATTATTTATTTACAATGATGTTGAGTTAAATAAATTTTATTAATATATAAGGTATTAACATTCTAGATTCAAGAGAAGATTCTTTGATTTTTCTATATCTGAGGTTTATAATGAGGTTTTCTTATGCCTATTGTGAAATCTCTGATTATGAATATATAAGTATTAACTAATAATAAATATTAAATTATATAATTTAAGAAATAATTATTATATAAATATTAAATACTATTCAAGTTGATTTATTAATAAAAACATTTATTATGAAAATTAATTTAATATACAATATAACAATATTATTCTGAATAATAAAACATAAAAAAATTTAGTTAAATTTAAATTTTTATCTAAATTAATATCTAATTTTTGAATTCAGTATGGAATCGAACACAAATAAAATATATGAAATTTAAAATAGTGCATACAATTATCATAATAATATATAATTAAATAATAAATAAAATGATGTATAATTAAAATTGTAGAGAAATTATTTGTTCTATTTGCTTTCAATAAAAAATTTTATTATATTTTAAAAATATAATTATAATTTCTATATTAAAAATAATTTTTTATTTTTTTATTTTTTTCAATGAAAGAATATTTTTTATATTCAATATACTTTCTTTGATGTATATTCTATATATTCTTGTTTACATATATATTGTTTTCTGATATATAAATATATTATTTGAACTTTTTTGTTAAGTTTGATCACTTGAATACATATCCAACATTATTGTTATAGTTTATTATTGTTGACTAATTAGTTAGCTAACTTTTTAAATAATTCGTAACGAAAGTTTTTAAAAAGAAAAATATTATTTGATTATTTTATCTGAGGAATTATCAATTAATTATTATTTCTCATTTTTGGATTTCCATTCATAAATAATAAATATATTTAGTTATAATATACAACAATATATTAGAATTTTGATATTCGAATGAAATTATTATTCGAGAACAATTATATATTGTATTTATTATAAATATTTAATTCAAATTTAAGTCATTTAAGAAAAAATAAATTATAGACAATTAAAAATACATACTTTATATGCGTTTTTTCTATAATTCTACCTTTTTCTCTAATGCAAGATATTTTATTGATCAATTTAATTATTTTGCTTAAAGATCTATCATTCTTAATTTCAATTCAAAGATAATTTCTCGATAAAAATTTTGTCGCTATAAAATTCTTCATATTTTATCATTTATTATATAATCAATATATTATAAAAATCAATATATTTTAATAAATTGCAAATGATGTGAATAAACTTGTTAAATTTTAGTATATTTATTCTAATTTTTTATAATATTAAAATTAAATTTTACATAATATATATTATATTATATTAATATATTATAGAATTAAAATAATATTTTATTTTATCTTGATTATTTTATTTATTTATTTTATTTTATTAAAAATTTGTTGAATAAAAGATTTATCCTATTAACTCAACATTTCAATAAATAGTTAATTGCTCTTATTAATTTTTCAAATGTTAATTATTAATAATTTTTTTATATGTATTTGTATATACCTATTACTATATATGTATTATATATATATACATAGTATTCGTGCACTTATTGTTTGTGAGATTTAAAATATTTATATTTTATTTGGAGAAACTTTTTACATAAAAACTTTTTTTATTATTATCAGTTGCTGACTTTCATTAAACCTAAATAAACAATGATATTGTCAAAAGAAACTGTCGTTTTTGAGAAGAATTAGTCGACATTTATAATTGTATATTTTGATACTTCAATTTGGCTGAAGCGCAAGAATAGCATATTCCAAACGGCTGACTCAATAGCAATCAACATCATTCTAGTTCAAAGAAATATATAATAAATATACGGTGATTCTTGATTATCATTTTAATATTTTTATATGATATTGATCACCAGCTCAATTTGAGCAATTTTATTCAATTTTAGCTTGAGCTTGAGGAAACTTTTTTAACTTTTTTAACTTTATCGCAAGTCAGACAATGATCGCAATATTATTGATTCTTATCATAATCTTCTCAATTGAATTTGGAATAGATTTCTGAGTATATGAGCCCTTATTAAAAAGGCCTAATTAGCATTAGTTGCAAACAGTCGTACTTTGATTTCCGAATATAACAAATAGATAGTTTTTTTATAATTACATATCGTGTTTTGACTGTTGGATCTAATGATCATTTACTATAATATTATGAGAAACTTAATTTTTATATAGATCTGTATAACATAGTCTACTTATAAATAAGTAGAAAATACATTGGCAGTTATAAGTATCAGTTTTTACACACAAATACACATTTAAATCGAAAAAGCATTCGATATAGACATATGTATCTAATGATAATACATATAACTTTCCATCAATCTTTAATAGTAACGTTGGCACGAATATATAGAATAATATAAAAGAAATGTTTTATAATTATAAGATTTATAATATTTAACAAGAGAAATAAAAAATGTCGAATTAATATAATTTCTATAAATAAGCTTTTCATAAATTTTTAATTTATTAACTTTGTAATTAATTTTTATTATTTAAAACTGCTTTTCCTAGTAACAATTAAATTAATATTTAATAACAATTAAATTTAAACAATTTACCATTTCCACAATAGAAAAAATGAATATTATTTAATAGTTATCATGAAGCATACATATTGAATCTTTTTTTTAATCAGCCTATTTATGTTACATATATATCCAACTATATTATACAATTTAAATAATAATATCTATTTATTATGTGTAAATTTTGCATTATATTTATTTTGATAGTAAATATATATTTTTTTAATTAACTTAAATAAGTTAATATAAATAGTAGTAATAAATGGAAATATGAAAATTTTTTTGTTATATATGCTAAAATTACAGTAGCATTGTAATTATTTATAACTATATGCTTTTTGCTTCAATTTTTTTCTGAATACTTCTATGAGATCGTAAAGATGTTTTAATATTATTAAATATTTTTAAATGATATCTCTTTGATGATATATTGTAATATAAAGTAACTTTACATATATTTTTTTGCTATTCACCGAGCATAAAAAACATATCAAACTTATTACTAAAACATTCCTAGAGAACATTGCTACAATGTTTATATTTTAACTACATGATATGACTACAACTGTAATATTTGAATTGCAATATATTTCGTTTTGTAAATACAATGCTTGTATATATTTTGAATTTCAGATTGTTACATTCAATTGTATTCTATCTGAATATTTAGAGAGAATTATTTAAGAATTCAATAACAAGTTCAATATAGTGAAAGATACATCTATATATTTGTCTATATATCTATATATGATTTGATGTTCAAAATACTCAATTTTACTCAAGAAAAAAAAATACTAATATAATTTATGAATCAATAATATTAAGATCAATAACAATCCGGTTGAATAATTTTATTTTTATAATTATTTCACTTTTTCTGTCCTATTTCAATTTTTTTAAATATTTCTATATTATATAATAAATAGAAAAATAAAAATATTTTTCTGCTTAAAAATTTAAAAAATTGAAAAGATAATAAAAAATTTTTTGTAATACTAAATTCAATAGATTAAAAGATTGAAATCTCTTTTTTTTTATAATGATTTTTGTCAAATGATTTTTTTTAACAAGTTATTGAATTTTTAATATAACTAAAAGAATGATGAAAATTTAAAAAAAATTAAATTCTCATTTTGAAATATATTCAATGTTCAATAACTTGGTCAGAAAATTATATGGTATATTTTAGAAATCATTACAAGAGGAAGACTTCAATTTTCAACTCGATGTAAATTTATTATGGCAAAAAATTTTGCAATATTTTCATAACCGATTGAATTTTTAAGAAGAAAAATATCTTTACTTTTTTATTTATTACATAATATTATGAAATTAGAATTGTAAAAGTATTGAGAAATTTCATATTCTAAAATAAATTGAGGATTATTGTATGATTTTTTTTTTATAAGATTATAATATGATAATATTGTTTAATAATATATAATTTGAAATATTGATAGATTTTCATTAAATATTGATATTAAATCACAATCATATATTAAAATTATCAATTGTTTATTTATTTAATAATAAATTTTGCTATTGCTGAACATTTTATGCAATTGTTAATACTCAAATAAATAAAATATTATATATTATATAAAATAAATTTGAATCTGCAAAATAGACTTAAATTATTACTATTAGCATTATTGTACGAATTAATTAAATTTAATAATAATAATAAATTTACATTTCCGTTTTTTTTAAAATTATTGTTCTTCATTTATTTATAATTATAAGATATATCTCTTTATTTGACATAACAACTAAATAAACTTTATTTAGCATTAGATTACCAAAAAAAATAAATAAATAAAAGAGAAATAGAAAAATAGAAAAACAAAATAATAAAATCGATTTAAGATATAACTGAAGTGAAATATAGAAGATACAACAATTGAATGATTTAATATATAACTGAATTGAAAGATAGAAAACAAAATGATAGAATCAATACACATATAATCGATATAGAACAGTTTCAAAACCGCTCTATAGAATTAAAATAGTGGATACGAACAAGAATTTTAAAATCAATTTCAATTAAAACGAATGATATTATTCATATATATATGAATAATAATTAATTAGTTCATTTATTGAATTCATTAATTCAATATAATTTTGCCCAATAATTATTCAACATGCTTGTTTTGTTACGTTAACACATGTTACGCAATAAGATATTTTATTTTTATTCTACATAACGAATAAAATAGTTGATATTTTCAATATTTGATACTTGCAGATATCGTGTGTTCATGTGTAGTTTCTTTAAAAATGTTTCTTGATTATGAAGATCAATTTATTTTGGAATTTCTAATTAACAATTGTCATAAAATATCATTATATATTAATCGGGATTTATTAATAATATAATATAATACAATAAAATATAATATAATATTATTAATATTATTATTATAATATTATTAATAATATTAATTGCCATAATTAGATGATAACAAATGTTAAATATAAACTTAAATGGAAAAATTAATGCAAAAACAAATTTATTTTCAAATTCAATTTTCATGTTCAAGCTTTATTTTCAAATTATTTCAAATTATTGAGAAAATGTTTATTCAATTTTGATTTTTCAATGAAAGTAATTAATCCATTGTTTCTTCATAAATAATTGAAAAGAGTTACTTGCAAAAACTTGTTACAATGTATTATTGTTAATATAAATCTAATAGGATATGTGATATGTCAAAGTCAATGAATTATATTCTTTTTTTTGGAGTTGAAAATAGAAAGAAAGTTTCTTTTCCAATTTAAAATTCTAACAAAGTATCTTAATTAAATTTTAGAATAGTAATAATAATTTGAGATAATTTTTCTATAATTCTGATTCTTATAAATAATTTATAATATATTTATAATTATTTATAATTAATTGTGTATAATATATTTATAATATTTATATATATTTCTAAGAATATAAAATATAATATTTTTCGATTTATATTGATCATAAATAAATTATAAGATTATTTATACATATGTATAGCAACTTTTACATAAATTTACAAAGACTCAAATGTATATATTTTTATAATTAAATCCTCGAAGATCCTCGATTCTCACTTTCAAAGCTTTCAAATCTTTTATTTTTCTGTCATAACCATTTGTCTATTTCTAGTTACGATAAAACTTTCGGATTGAGTACTCTTTTTATCATGAGAAATTAAAAAAGTTTGATATATTATCATTGGAATAAGTTTAGAAGATTATCTGTTTTTATGTATTTTATTGATTTTTTATTAATTTATAAGTCATCAACATCATTCTTATTTGAACGATAGTTGATTATATTCACATCAATAGGCAATGTTTCATGTAAATTGAATCAATCATTCATTTCGCGAAAACAGAAATATAATTAAGTTTCACAATGAAACACCATTATATTACAGACAATGCTGAAATTCAGTTTCTACTTTCATAGTTGATTCGTTGTGCATTAAAATTGTTCATTTGATGTAATTGCATTTCTTTAGTTTCAATTGGTCCGTTTCCTTTTCTTCAAATGTATATGTATTTAAATCTCATAATCGATTTAAGCTACTTCCAGTTTTGATCGATTGCATATTTCACTGATTTGAAAGTGTAATACCTTTCTGCATCAGTTGGAATTGCAATTAATAAAATCATATATGAACATCAAAAATAAAAAATAAATTGATAAATTAATAAATTTGGATAATATTGAAATATACTTTTCAAATAGGTATGTTCAAATCTTCATATTATGTTAATTCTAAAGAGATAATTTTAAGATGTTAATACTTTTTTGGGATATCTTTGAATAGAAAATCGATTTTAGAAATTTTAAACATAAAATTTAGTACAAAAATATAGCTTATTTATTAAATTATTATTTATTATTATTAAATTTATATTAATTAGACAAAACATAATACAATAGTGCTGTTTAATTTTATCTTTATCTTATTTCATAACTTCAATATATTAATAAATAAGTTTTATAATTTTTATTTATATATATAATTATATATAAATATTTATATATTATATAATATTTTAATATATTATATAAATATTTATATATAAAATTTTATGTTCGTTTTATTTTCTAAAATTGATTAAAGATATTATATAAATACATTGATATATATAAAATATTTTTGTATTTTTATTATATTTATTCTTTATTAATTTTTATTTTCTTTTTTCTTTTTACATTTTTTCTATCAATAATCCAATAAATTAATATAGTATTTATAATAACTATAAATTAAATAAATTAAGAAAATTAATATATATAATTAATAATAATCCGATAAATTAATATTTATGGAAGATTAAATAAATAAAAGAATAAATATAAGAGAAATTATCATTAAATTATCTTTAATATACAATTTTAATAAATTTATTTTGATAAACAAATATTTTTCATAATAATATCGTTTTGATTTAAAAAATTGATAGATATTTATTTTAAAAATACTGATTTTTGATGTATGAATATTTTAATTTTAAACGATATATATTTAAACGAAATATGTAATTATAATATAAGCAAAATTAATAAATGAATCGTCGAATTTAATTTAATTTATCTTTAATGAGTTCTAGAATCAGAAATTTATTACATTATTATGATATTTTGAATACCATATAAAAATTTAATCGTTTAAAATTCAATTTGTTACAAATATTAGCATATTCATTAATATTTTTAAAGTACATTTCATCATATTTTAATATCTGATCTTTTGGATTTTCTTTTTGGAATAGAATTTAATCAATTTTCCCATATTTCCTATGAATTAAATTTTTAAAACAATATAGAAATTATTAAATATTTATTATGTTGAATAAAAATTTTAGTAATTTAAAGTAAATTATAATTATCAAATTTATTTTACTCCAAATATTGTTACATTAACTTAATTTTTAATATCATAATTGTTGCTTTCTTAATATTGTTATATTTTCTGTATCTTTATATATATTAATAATTTTGGTAAAAAATTAAATAAATTTTTTATTATTAAAATAATTATGTCATGTTAATTTTTAAAATATAGATAATATTAGATTGGATAACATTAGATAACATGAATAATTTTTTGTTTTTTTTTTTTTTAAAATATACTTTCTTCTCTACTGTATTAGAAATATACTTTCTTCTATTTAATTCCTTTACATATTGTCAAAAATTGTTAATATTATGAATATTATTTTTAATTACATATATATATATATATATTGTGGGATACAATAATACAATCAATAAGTACAAATAATAAGTAAAAATAGATGAAAAAAAATTAGATGAAAAAAATAAATTAGAAATATAAAATAAATTTTTTTTTATTTATGAGAAAATATTTTTTGACTATGATATTTTATTCTATCAATATTGAACAAGTTTCAATGTAAACTATATGTGATTTATAGAATGCATTATATTATTAAATAATTCATAATATTATAAATAATATTAATTTTTTGTCAATATTCTATTATCTATTTTTATCTATTGATTATTTATTAGTAAAAACAAGATATATAATTTTTAAGGTATACTTTATTTATAAATTTGTATACATTATTGTTATGAATTTATAAAAATTGGTAATCAAATTAAAACCAAAAAATATTAGTAAGGCAATATTATGTAAATATCGATTTGTATTAATATAGTTATGTGAATAAAAAAATAAAGTTTAATGTTAAATAGTCTGTATACAGATTTGTTGAAAAAGTTAATTTTTTTGAAAACAGAACTTCAAATAAAAAAATCCTATTCTATATTTTTGATTATTTTTATATAAAATTATTTAATTCTTCTTGAATAAACTCTCAATGAAATTTTTATATTGACATTTTGTTAAATTTTAATATTATTAAATAAATGTAATTTTTTTAAAATATTTGTTAAGTTTTGGCTCATTTTTAACATATTTATAAAATGTGATTATTAAATTAATGATTTTTTTTCAATTATACATTTTTTTTGATGACTGTTTACTTTTTTCGACAAAAATATTAAATTTCGTAGGTATTAAGGAATAATTTTTAATATTTTTTATATGTATTTATTTTTACTTATTCGAAATTAAAATCAGAAATTTTTTTTATTAAATTCTTATAGATAATAAAATAAATATAATTATTATGTCAAAATTTTATATTAAAATAATAATTACATTGAAGTATTTAATAGATTAAACGCAAATTGAATGGAAAATTAGAAATGAAACATAGTTAGATTACTTCGAAACTGTACCTTAGTGAACTCGTCGTCTCGAAACAAATTCGAAATCCTTAAAAACAATTGTTCTGCTCGTGCGACATTTCACTGTCCTACATTTGGAAACTCGTGGGAATTCGTCTTGTTCCTTTAGAGATTGAATCTGGGACAGCTGGTTCATTTTCCGTGAAAGAAAAGCGTTTCCTATCTCTTTTTCTTCTTTTCTTTCCTAGTTTATCGTTTTATAGTGATGCCATTGGACATCTTTGAGAAATCCCTGGAGCCGCAAATGTATGCTAACTTCACGATCATAAATACTATTTGAATATGCATCTAAAAAAAAACGAAAAAGTAAAAATCTGAGTAAAAGCTACATCAATGATATGATAGAAATATGCCAAAAGCATATGATATAAAATTTTGCAATTTCGTTTAGTTTGAAAGTTAAAAGCTATAAATAATGAGGTTAAAAATATTCAGAATTATTTATTATTAATAAAATATATATTATAAAATGTTTAAATTTATGTAATTAATCGTGATTTTGAAAATATAATCAATTTTTCTTAAATATCATATATTTTTATTAAATATTTATTTCTATAATATAAATATATAGGATATTCGCATGATATTCGTTTATTAGTTATTATATAATTTATTATATATAATTATATAATAATATTTTTATATAATAAATAATAAATAATAATAATAATAATTTTTATATAATAAGTAATAAATAAATAATAAGAAAAAAATGAGGGAAAAAAAAATTTTAATTTTCTTTGATCAACATAATAATTCATTGATTTGAATTTTTATTAAATTAGATTTCCAATATTTTTAGTGAAACGAATTTAATTTAATTTTTTAAATATTAAAGATTCTTTTTTTATATTATATAAAAGCATATATAAGGAAGTCTTTATTTTTGTTTGACATTATGATCTTTAAAATCCTACAACATCAAAAATTAAAAGTATTTTTATTATTTTGCATCAATATGCTTTCAATTTTCTATGATATAATTTGATATGATTTGTTTTTTTATTGTTATCCACTATCATTTCTCCTATTAGATTTTTCCCTTTTCCTGGAAGTTTTTCAATGATTATTTAACTTCATTTATTCAATGAAGTTTTAAACATAAATATTATATCATAAACCATTTTCTTATTAATCACAAAATATTTTGACATTTAATTATTTTTTTATTTGTTCAGAATAATTCTTATTTACCTATTGTTAGGATATATGTTTGACATAATATTACGATATTCGATAGAAAAAAAAGTAGATAAAAAAGAAAAATAAAATAAAAGATGTAATAAATCGAAGAACAAAAAGTATAATAAAGATATCTATATGAAAATTAAATTGTTAGAAATAGAAATATGTAAATATTATAACAATAAATTATTACAAAAAATATCGAAAGCTATGAATATATTAAATCATATTAAAAATAAATACTTGATATAAAATATTTAAAATATTTTTTATTTTTATTTTATGAGATCTAAAAAATAATTGTTCAACATATTAATGAAATAATGCTACACATGTTTTCATGACATAAAAAAATATTACAAAAAAAATATACATAATTTCATTTAAAAAATTAAAGCATTTTATTAAAAAATTAAATTATTTTTTTGTTTCTTTAAAAATTTGTACTTATTGTTTCATTTTTTCCTTATTTTTAACTTACTAATTATGAGATAAATTATATATGTATATAAATTATATATGTATTAAGTGTATATATTTTGAAATTTAATATAATACGATAATATGTTAATATTATAATTTCTAAAATGATTTTAAAAAAACTCATGTAAATCAAATTATTAATTTTTTATATTATCAATTTTATACAAAACAATTTATATATATATATGTATATAACAAAAAATATTTCAAAATATATTTTGTAAAATTAATTTTGCGTGAAAAACGAATAATTAAAAATTAATCAATTTATGCACAATTATAATATATATATTATTAATTAATTTAATTTGAAAAATTCAATTTATTTATTATATTATATGTAATAAAACTATATTTACAATAATTTTTTAATTTTTATATAAAATATTTATTGTATTGTAGTAGTATTTAGAGTTTTATTAAAATTCAGAAAACAAAGTCTCATTATCATGCGCGAACACAATCATATAATAATTTTTAATTATGAAATAAAATTATGCTAACCATAATTACAAATTCAAACACAAATAGCGTCATGTAATTTCAAATTATGAAATAATATGAAACATAAAGTTGAAGTACAATATAATCAAAAAAATACATTGTAACTATATCTTCATCGTTATTTCGAAAACTCATTTTCAAGCACGAATGCAAATGCTCTGTAATATATAGTAATATGCAAAAATGGTTTTTTACATAATGAAAGCAGAAATACGAATAGAAAGCTAATATATTTTGCATTATTTTTTATCTTCGAGCGTTACAGTCAAATATTTTTTCAAAAAGATAATTAATTAAAACTAATTATAAAAGTAATTTAAATTTCTTTATGTATATTATTTTTTAAAATAGTCAAATTCTTCTATTCTTAAATTTCTTCAAAATCTCTTTCTCTTTCTCTCTCTTTCTCTCTCTCTCTCTCTCTCTCTCTCTCTCTCTCTCTCTGTTTTCAACTAATGATACTTTTTATATAATATATTCTTATGGTCTTTATTGTATCCATTGTATCCCAATATTGAAAGCATTTACAAGTTTACTGGATAATCATACTGATAAGTTCAGTTATGCAAGTCTTGAACAAAATAAATTCTTCCTTTCTTTTTATTTATTATTCTTTCTTCCTTCTTTCTTCCTTTTTAAAATTTTTGCTTTATATCGCAATAGTTATGTAATTAAAAAATTGAAAATCATATATTAATTTTATAATAAAAAATAATTATATATCATATTACGTATTTTATTTATTTTATTTAATTTTAATTTTGAATAATTATTTTATAATTAAATATAATTATTATTAAATATTATTATAATTAATATTTATATTATTTTAATATAAATTATTATAATTAAATATTTAAATAATTTTAAGTAAATAAAACTATTTGAATAATACATATATAATATAATTTTATCGATTTTATTTCAATAAAAAAATTTTATTATATCAGAGTATTATAAAAAATATTTTAAAATATATATTTTAATTCATTAAAACAAAACAAAAGATTGAACTAAATTCAATTGAGAAATATATAAATATATTCCTATTGAAATTTGCATTAAAAGATCACATTAATTATTTTTTGTTCTTTAATAATAAAGATTTCAAATAAATTTTCAATTCTAAGTTTGAAATTTCTCAAGATGAAAATCCATCTAACTAACAAATTTAAACAGATTTGCCGAAATAGAACGCGTCTTGCAATGAGCCTGGAAATGCCTCTTAAGTCGCTGATAAATGCGCCGACAAGTAACGAGTGTAGAGAAGCAGGTGGAAACAAGTAACGTTGTGAAATTTATGATGACATCAATCAGATGTAGCGTACAGAAATAACTATGTATGTTTCTACTATTGCACGTGTGAATATAAACTATATTGCTATTAGTCATTTAAAATTTTAATTAATAATATAAAATTTTATGTTTATTAAAATTTATTACTCTTATACTATATAGTTTAGTTTGCTTATAAATATATGAATGATGAATTATAAACTGTATTACTATTAAATATTTTTACAGAAAATCCTATTCTTATATCAATGATATTAAATATAATTATAAAAAATAATGAAATTATAATTCATATAATTTTTTATAGAAATTATAATATAATGTTATATCTAATATTGAAAATATTTATTTTGAATTTCTCAAAAAGAATATATATATTTTAGTTAAAATTTTATAAAATATTTATATATATTTATTTATTATAAATATATATAATATATATTTAATATATGTAATATAAATTTATAATAAATAAATATATTATATAATATATAATTATAGTATATGTTTTTTATAAATTTTTTTCTAATTTTCGAAACGCATCATAAGACTTAATATTTAATTTAAGATTATACATGTGATGATATATATAAATATTTTTATACCATTTTATAATACTATAATTTATAATATTTATTATTAGCAAAAGAATTATTTGCAAGATTAAAATGAAAACGGTTTTACTCAAAATTTAATATTTTATATGTATTATATTAAAACCTAAATATTTTAGTGAAAGAATATATATATTATGAGCAGATCAATTAAATTTAGACAATTTTTATTGACAAGTATAATAAATTTACGAGACATTTTCAAAAATCAAGAGCTGTTTGTGTATTTTTTGTTGTAATGTAAATAATACTTATAAGAACTTCAAGTGAGCAATATTCCAAAGAAAGAATGTGAAAAGTCCTATATAAAAGCTTTTTATTAAATATCAAATTTTCTTATGATCAGTATTACTAGTAACAGAATATTTTTTCAATGAAATATAAACTATAAAAAGACAAAAAGAACTAAAATAAAATTACTTTTTAATATTATAAATTGAAATAGCATATTCAATAATTTAATCTTATAAATAAAGGAGTCAATATTTAAAATAATAAAGTTGAAAAATAACATAAATTTTTCAGCTTTTCTTTTATCTTTTTTATATTTGATTTAAATTTTAATTTTCAAAACGAAGTTTCAAATTTTAAATTTGTATAAAAAAGTTGTCGTATAAAAAGCATACATGAATCTAAATATACTATAAATAATACTATAAATAAAATCCAAATATTATAATTTCATATTTAAAGAAATTAATAGCTAAATCGTATAAATTATTATGATCTTTATATTTCGTTAAAGAAAGTTTATATATATAGTATATATATTGCTATTTTAAATTACATTCATTAACGAAACAAAGCAATATAAAAAAAAAAATAAAATCTAAGAAATTTTTCAAAAAATTTTAGTAATAAATAAAAGAATAATAATAGAAATGATTAAATGATTATTCTTCTGAATAATTTTAATCGGAAGAATTATTCAGTATTTGATTCAAATACAATATTAAAAGCATATATTTATTTGAATAGCTTCAATAATTGAATTATTTTACATTAATTTTTTTGCTATAATAAATTATTTAATTATTTATGGGATTATATTCATATCCTACATTTGCAAAATTTATAGCTCAAATAATTTAAAAAATTTCAAGCTTAAATTTTTCATAAATATTTTTTCTAGTTTCTTTAAATATTGCATTTTAAAAATATTATTTTTTTATATAATATTTTATAAAATTTTAAATTTTATTAACATTACTATAACTCGTTTATAATTAATCTATGCCAATAAATTTTTTGAAATGGAAAAAAATGGAATGTACGAAAGCAAATTCCTTTAAATAATATTTCCTAATAAATTAAATTATTTTAAAATGAGAGTAAAATAAACATTTATGTTAAAAATTATTCAAAATGATGAAACGTAATTTCATTGATTATTGATTTAATACTATAGTAAATGCAAACAAATTATTAAAATGATCAATAATCCACATATTATTATATTTAATAAAAAATAGTTATTTCTTTTTTTGTGATAATTTAAAAATTTTTTTAAAAGTACTTATGAGCTTATAGTTATATAATGTTTTTCATTTTTTTCTTATTTTTATTCATAAAATATATTTTATATAAATGTAAAAATTTTCTTAAAAATTCTGCTTTTACTTCTTAATTAATACCATACATTTCATAAACTTGACGTTTCTAATTAATTTTTTGTAATATAAGATTCAAATATTTTTGTATCTATATATATATAGATAGATATACATAGATATATATATATATATAGACAGTTATCAATTCGCTCTTTTAATCAATTAATTAATGTTTATTTGATCAACAAATTAGTCACAAAATAATTATATATCAATTGGCAAATCATGATGACATTTGCAAATATTATCAAGAAAAATAATATGAATAATTTAAAATAATTTTAATTTCTTTAAAAAGATTAGATACAATACATACACAAAAGTTGGGAATAGAAGAACTTCGATATTATTTCGGTATTCGTTAATTCAGATAAAAGACAATATCATTAATATATATTTTTATATATCGGACAAAATTGAAAAAAATAAAAATTTTGTTTTGTTATTATTTTAAATAATAAAATAAAATTATTTAATTTTATTTTTTTATTTTGTGTTCATTATAAAAAGAGAATGATGGTTAAAATATTATTGTTATAATATTATTGCATTGTCTTATTACATATTCCTTTCTTCTCGTTTATTATGGTTTAATTTTTTCTTCATCAATTTTTACTTTTTAATTATTATAGATTCTTTTAAATTTGAAGTGCTATT
Source organism: Apis mellifera (assembly GCF_003254395.2). Classification (NCBI taxonomy): domain Eukaryota; kingdom Metazoa; phylum Arthropoda; class Insecta; order Hymenoptera; family Apidae; genus Apis; species Apis mellifera. The sequence goes on along the minus strand of NC_037644.1, from coordinate 6,287,637 downwards.
AATAATATGAATAAATGTATGCCATTTTTATGCACGAATATGTTAGTATATATATGTTAAAATACATGAATATAATGTTCTACTTATAATTAAATATGAAAATGAAAATAATTAAAATATTTTTGAAATATGATGTTAGACATCATTAAATATTGCCATGTTATTTATTTATCAATTATCAAAATAATATAATTAAAAATAGCCGAATAGAAAATCAGAGAACACTTGAGAATATTATAATAAACTTTATAATTTTTTAGAATTATACATTGTTATTATACATTTGTTATACAAATATCAATATGAATTCAAGAAACAAATTATATAATGTTCACAGAATTTTTTAAATTAATTCATGAAAATAAATATAATATATGATTTTATTCAGATATATAATTTTGTATATTTTTCTTATATAAAATAAATGTATCATTATATTTTAATAATTTCAATAAGAATATTTAAAAATTTTTTAAATTATTTATATTTAAAATAATTTATGTGGAAATATAAACATTAAATAATTTCGATATACGATATACTTATAAAGATATAATTTGTTACATGAATAAACAATTTCATTGGAAATATAATCAAAATATTTTGTGATTAAACAATTATGGTATCATTGTACTAGATTAAAAATACATATATCTTTAACACAAATTGTTGTATGAAACAAATTTTTATATTTTCTTATAAATTGAATTATTTAGAAGTTCTTTATTATATATCTTTATACTTTTGAATAAATTTAAAATCAAATAAAAATAAATTTTTTTTTAGTTCTAAAGTCATATTTTATTTGTTAAAATTTGTTAAAATTAGAAGTTAGCTAAATTATTCAAGAAAACGAAATATAAGTATTATATTATTAAATAATATAAATATAATATAATATAAATAAATTTTTAAAATTAATTAATTAATTTTTTTTTAATTGTCGAATTATCTATTTATATTATATTTTGTATTTTGCATGAGTTATCTTTTGTTCATATATATCTATCTATATAACCAATGTATTGCATATTCTTTTATCACAACATTTACTAAAAAACATTTTCCTATATTATTGCATTTAGTTATTTTATAGGATGTTAATTAATAAAAGAAAAGAATGATTTTTCTTTTATTTATTAAATAAATTTTCAATATCTTCATTATTAAATTTTTCAATTTTTCTATGAATAAGAAAAAATCTATTATTCAATAGTTATGGTGAAGCATCTCAAAGAAGTTCCATCATTGAAAGCGATAAATGAATTTGCTAATTTCTTGAAAATACTTTTGAATTCAATTCATCAATGATAAAAAGAAATTATGGGAAAAAAGCATAGGAAAGTGAAGAAAAAATGAAAAAATAGTATTGACAATGTATAAGTACTCATGGTTTTCTATATATAACTTCTTAAATAATATTTCATTGACTTCTGTACATGTATATGATTGTTTTACAAAATAATAAGAAACAAGTTGAAATGTAAGCTTCTTGGCCTTAGAAAATATTCTTACATTAGACAAATCATGCCAACTATTAATGCTTATAATTGATTTAATGATTTTTCAAAAATTGGAAATGTGTATATAAAGTTTTCAAAATGAAATAATTTTTTTAAATTGATTATCTCGAATATTTATCCAATTCTTGATGATACAAAAAAATATTTCAAATAAAACTTAATAATTTCAGGAAACACACAATTTAGCATAATTAATATTTTTTATTGCAATTGAATACCATTTTTTACGTTTTTACAACTATATTATGTCTTTATAACTTTTTGTGTTTTATAATTATTAGAATTATTAATTCAAGAAGTATTCATTTAAAAAAAAAGTTGTTCATATGTTTTTTGTATTATAATGTATATAAAAAAATATTCTTCACTCACAAACAAAATTAATTATATCAAATTATGTCTCTTCTAAAATTATTAAACTTTTATTTTCTAAAAGTTTTTTGAAACATTTTTTTGTATTAACAACAGTTTAGCAGATATTTAAGTGAATCAATATCTAATTATATTTTTGTATCAGAAAATCGCAATCATTTATCATAATTTTGATTCATAGATAATCTGCTTAATTGTGATAATTGAAAGATAATACATATTTCATTTTATAAAGATTATTGTTCTTGAAATTTATAAAATATGTTCTAATTATGATGTAAAATCAATTCTTGTCGTTTCGATCAATAAAAAAAAGTTATTATTAACATTGAGAACATTAAGAATAATAATTTATTTTCATTCGATATTCTTTCTGTAATATTTTTTTCTTTTTTATTACTTTTCCGATATTTTAAAGTCTCTCTTTCAACATACTTTTATGCATAATGTATATATAAGTTTCTAGAAGATTATTCAGTCAAGAATAAAATTATAGTAGTTCAGAAAGAAGGCAGATACAAAAATACAGATATTATTTTCATTTTGATGATATTTTTGTTAAAAAAAATTCTTTATTTTTTAAATATTTAGAATAATAAATATTAAAATTAAATTATTTCATGATTTCAATATAATTTAATGAAAATATAGATAAAATATTGCATTATTATTATAAATTAGATATTTCAAAAAATATAACGACAATGCTTAATATAATGTTTTTTTTTAATTGTCTAATCATTGTCATGATTATTTTATCTAAAAAAATAAATAGATTAAAACAAATTATAATTATAAATATAATAAATAAATTAAACAATTATTACGAAACAAATAAATTAATTTTTAATCATTATTGCTTTTGAATAAATTGCTTTCAAATCATTAAATTTTAAAAGTAGTTCAATTTTTTAATATTCTACATATAACTTCTATATGATTAAAATTTGTTATGAAGTCTCATATATGTGCACTATGCAACATCTGGAAAACTTTAATGTATATCAGACTTAATTAAAAACTTTAATCAATCGTTATTGATTTGAATTTCTACTATGTTTAAGAACTATGTTCACTTCCCCTTTTTTCCATTTTAATTCATATTTTTTAATTTCAAAAACATATTATATTAACTTATCGTGATTTCTCTAAAGATTATGTGAATCTTATATAATTCAATTTTACAATATGAAAAATATAACGATCAAAAATTCTATTTTCAATTTTAGAAAAAACTATCACAATTTTTATTCTTTATGATAAATAAAAAAAAAATAAAGAAGAAAAAAAGAATTAAATAAATTATATAAATTTTTTAATATCTGCTATAATATCATAAAATAAAATGAAGAATCTTTTTTTTTTCCTTTTTTTCTTTTTTTAATATTTTTATTCTTCTTTTCTTATAAAATACATATAAATTTGAAACAATAAAAAATCTATAATTTTATTTATTATTACTTATTATTATTTAAAATACAAAAAAATTAACGATTAACGATTATTTTTTCTTTGATGTCCTAATTTTGCGAAAAAAGAACAAAGAATAAAAAAAAATCTTATTATCTTCGTTTAACTTTTATGAAGTGACAATAGTAAAATAATAAAAGAAGTTTCTTGTATTTTATTCTCATACAATAAAAGAAATGAAACGACAAGAAGTCTTCCTTCTTGGTGTTTCACATTTACAAGAAACAGGGAAGCATCGTTTCTAAGGTTATATGGATCGTCTCTCGTATAGCACACACCATTTTGCACGATTTACGTAACCCGGTTCGTATTTACTGCTGAAGAAAGGCACGTTCGTTTGAATAAACACACTTGTTAATGGCGGCAACTTATATTCACCGAGTCCAAAAAGATTGCGACGAAACGCGCACGGTTGCTCTTTCAGGAATTGCAATTTTTTCTTGCATCAGAGAGCAGCAAACTTTTTCATGATAATAAAGCATGTTTAACTAGTCAACACATTAAATTTTAATCTAAAGTTAATGGAAAGTTAGACTTGGTTTCAACATATAGTATCTAAAATGTTTTCGTTTCATAATATGAACATTGTGAAAGAATAATAAAAGCAAGTTAGATATCTCTAATCCTATCCTATAATTGTTCTTTGGAACTGAAAGTACAATTTATTTCTTCTTTGAGAGTAACATATACCGATATTAAGATGTCAAGAATCTGACCCATATTGATTTATCAGAAGATCGTTAAACAGTGCGCTTTCATCGAAATTAGCTACATTTATCGATAATGGTTAAAATGATATTTCAAATACAATTTAAGATCATGCTGAGACCATTTTGTATCTAATATCAAGAATAAAAATATTATAAAATAATAAAGAAACATTATTTAAATTAATTGCTCAATATTTTTAAATTAAAGAATAAATTAAAGAAAAAAAGATTATTAAAAAAAAAAGAAGGAAAAAATAATGTTTTTTATTTATATATTTATTTTTAAAAAATAAACGAATTAATCGAAAATGGTATTGAATACGCTCAATCAAAAATAGAATTTAATATTTTTTTTGATATTATTAAAAAATTTACTTTTAACATAAACAAAAATTGCACTAATATTTACAGTAATTTTTATTAATACTAAAATAGTTACAGTAATTTTTATTATTATTGATACGATAAAATGATTATCTATGTCAAAATATTAATTAAGATTTTTTTAAGGCTTTTTTTAAAATACAAATATAACAATTATATTTTTTCAAACAATAAAATTAAAATTATTTTTTTTTGCTGAATAAAATCATAAATTGCGAAAAAGAAAAATAAATATATAGAGAAAATAGAAGTCAATGAAAAAAAATTATAAAAAAAAGAAAACTAAAGGATTTACCTGGAAGTATTTAGCAATTGACAACCAGATGCAAGTAAAATTTTAAAAGTAGGAAATAAAAATAAAACTGAAAAAAATGGTAAAAAAACAAAAACTTTTAAAGTAGAAATAGAAATAAAGAAATAAGTTTTGAGAAATAGAAGTAGAAACTGAAAAATCAAATTCATTCCAAATTATAGTAAAAAACATTTAAAAACAATAAGTGTTATGATAAATATTTTTAATTACATTTTTAATTTTATACAATATGCAAAGTATTCTATAAGCATAAAATTCCTCAATACTTTTTATTTTAATTAGAAAGATCTTATATATGTATATATAATATAAAATGATTCATCTTTTCGAGATATGAAAAATGGATATTACCTTTATTTATTTAACAAATTATATATATATAGTATATAGTATATTTAATATATAGTTATACTATATATTTAACTATATATTTTTATTTTACTTCTTATCATTTATAATTATATACTTATAAAAAAAATTTAAAAGAAATAATTTAACTTTTATTAAATAAATGATTATAGAATAATATTACAGTATTATTTGAATTTTTTAATTAAAATATTTTTTGAAAAACTATATATTAAAAAAATATAATAAATAGAATTTTATTTTTTGGTGATTTTAAGGAAAAATTTAAATAAAATTTTTTTAAATATTTCAAAATTTTTATTAGATTACATAGAATTATATATTTTTTCGTTTATTTAAATATATGTATATCTATTATAGAATTTATAATAGTAAATCTAAATATAAATAGAAAAATATATTAATAAGAAAATCTAAAATAGATTTATTTCTAATTTAATTAGTATATTATAATAGTAAAAAATATATTATTATAATAAAACATAAGTGTTTATAATAGTTATTATTATAATTTATTTTTATTAAATATAGTGAAATATTTTGAGAAAAGAAAAATATACTTTCAAAATTTATTTAATATCAAAAAATACATTATTGTATATAATAACTATTATTATATATTGAATGATACAATGAATTTTAAAGATTGTGTGAAAATGAACTTTAATTTTTTAAATTATATACTTTTTAATATAGTAATGCCTTTAGCTCGTTATTTCCTAGAAAAAATTATTAAACTATATTATATTAAACTATATTAATTATTAAACTTTATTTAAAAAAAATATTAATTTAAAATATATTGTAATTTAAAATTTATAAAATTTATCATATAATTATTAAATGATTCACATCATATTTATATCATATAATTGTTATAAATAAGAAATATATAAAATTATACTCTATTGTTCATATTTTTTTTATCTTTCATATAAAAAGTTTTCATTTTAAATTATAATATAATATAATATTTTATAATCTAATAATTTTTTGACATGAGTAGTTTAAAATAATTTAAAAAAAATTATATGATTTAATAATTAATATGATTTTTATTTTTTATTAATTATGATATAACAATTATGATTTTGTTTAAAAAAACAATGATTCATGATTCATTATTTTATTTAATAAAACAATTACTTCATATAAGCTCTATCTATAAAAGAAGCTATTAATATTGCATAATATAGTATTTATTTATATAACCAAATAATTTCGTAAAAATATTTTTTTTATAATATTATTTTTTTTATTAATTTATAAAATATTATTTTTCATTTATTAAAAAAAAACTCACTTTCACTTTTATAAAATAAATATTATATAATTAAAATATGACATCTATACTATATTTATATTTTAAATATAACTTTTTACATTTATAAATGAATCATTTGAAAATTTCATTGATAATTTATAAAAATTACTTTTTCCATTTTATTTTTATTATACAATTATCTTTTCGAAATATTATTCTTTATCAAATAAAAATAATTTTATTTTTTACTTTGTTAATGTTTTATTATTTGATAATATATTTTATTATGATATTATATACCATTATATTATTTGATTCGATAATCAAATTATTATTTAGAATAATTAATATTTCAGATTAATATTTAATATTCTATATAAAATATCTTTTAATAAGGAATTTTTATAATTTTAATAAATATATTTTAATAGAATACTTTTTATATAGAAGATTATGAAAATATTATAAAAATATGAGATTATAGAACATTAAATATCACAAAATAACTCCCCATTTTTTGTTAAATAAATATATACTATTTTTCTATCTCTTTCTATTCATAATTGATAATTTCTAAAAAATTTTTGTTTCATTTTTTTATATGATATATTAAATTTTTATTATTTTAACAGTTGTATTGAATAAAATAATATTTATGTCTATTTCACTTATAAAGATGTAATAAAAAATAAATATTTTTTACATAAGAATAAAAAAAAATATATTATATATTTTTAATAATTTAAAAATCTTTGTTTATTGTATTATATTATTATGGAAAATAGTATAATAATAATTTAATTAAAATATATAAGTTATAACAATATGTAAATTACAAATATATTTTATGTATAGTATATATATATATATATATATATATAATAGTAAATATCAAGAGAATAAAAAATTAATGTATCATTCTATTTAAAAAAAATAACATCTTTTTTAAGATAGTTTGCAAACAATTTTTTATTTGTATTATTAAATTCTATTCAACTATTGATAACTATATAATTTGGAAAAAATGATATATCGATATCATTTTAAAGAAAATAATTTGTAACATATTTTTTATTTCATTCGATATATATACAAATATATATTCACTACAACTTTCCAAAAGAAAACTTCGTCATTTGTGAAATTCAAGAACATTTATACTCTAGAGTTGATAACAATTTGAAAACCTAAAGAAATGAAACAACTGATTTATGTATATGACAAATTATATTAATATCAATGTAATTGTATGGGAGTATATATATGTACAAAAAGGAAGCTAAAATGCGTAGAGAATTACTTCTATTATGTATTAACTTTCAGAAGAAACAATTTGTAATATCGAGAGTACGTTTGAATTTTAGCAAGAAATTTCGCATTTCACTTATATTAGCAATAGTGAACAAGATATTTTGACGATATTTCTCGATTTTTTTCTTGTATTATAAAAAAAAAGAAAATTTAAAAAAAAAATTTTTTTAAAAATCATAACATTTTGAATAATAAACAATAATTTTATAAAACTATTTGACAACTATTTAGTAATTAATATGGCAACTATTTGTTCTAGCTATGATATTTTTATTTGATTTTGAAGAGATATATGATTGTATTGAATACATTGAACTATAAATGAAAAATCGAGAATATTTGTGTTTTTTCAATTTTCCTTGTGATATATTTTACTTCGCAATATATATATGTATATGCAATATTGGATGGAAAAATTAAAAAGCTGAGAATTTCAGTAGAATTATAGATGTTTGATGAATATGATCATACAATTTTATTATTATTAAATTCATATTATATTTTAATTTGTATTGAAGCAATAAATGCAATATTTATATATTGTAAGGATGTTCTTGACTTTGAAATAATAAAAATTAAAAAAAATAAAAGTTTTTAAAAGCATTATAAAAAAAATTATAATATAAACAATTTACTATTATAGTATCTAATATATTGTTATACATATATAATGCAAATTTAGGTACAAATAAGAAATATTTATAAATAAATTTTTTTTGTTTATTACTTTTATTTTGTTGATATTATAAATATATATATTCGCATTATAATATTATACAATTTTAATATATATATGAATAATATGAATATGAATATATATGAATTTAATTGATTTTAAATTATATAAAATTATATAATTAAATATAAAATTATATACAAATTTATATATATAAAATTTAAAAAATTATAAATACAAGCATTCTATCTAAATTTTTATATCATGATAATTATATAGATAATGCAGCATTTAAAATATCCATTATATTTCCATTCTATTATAATGATTTAGATAACAATATCATCTCTGCAGAATAATTGTAAGTTAGCGAGATAAGAATAAAAACTAATAGTCCTTTTAAATCTTCCGTCTTCTCGTTAAATATTTCACAGATGTTAAAACATTTTTAATATAATCTAGGACTTCGTGAACTTCTTGATCAATGCTTTTCTTCGAAACTATCTTAATGTCGATGAAACGGATGTAAGATGTTGATTCAAGTTGGCAAAAAGTATCGAGCATTTCAACAAATGGCATCTATCATATGATTCGTTTCAAGCCATTAACAAGCGCCTTAACTTTTTCTTGAAGCATTTCAAAACCGAAGTTCAGAATCAGAACAAGGCAGGTTAACGAACTTATTTACAATTATTATTTTGAAATGACTTCTATTTTAAAACATCTTATATCTCGAATCTCTATTGAGAACATAAAATATCTTTTTTACTATTTTTCAACTGATTTATAATTAATGTATTAACCATTTTATCTTTTATGATTTATTCATACATAGCTTGATAATTTTTTCAAATTTAAATAATTTCTTCCTAAGAAATTTATAAATGAAATAAATTTTATATAAATTTTAAAATAAAATTTTGAATATAAATTTTATTTTAAATAAGATTTTTAAATAAATTTTAAATATCAAGAATCATTGGATTTTTCTAATTATAAAATCATAATTATTTTATATTTAATTATTTTACTTATACATTTTATCTATATACTTATTTATATATTTTATATATGTAGATATCCAATAAAAGCAATAAAGATTACATGAAATATTTGTTTATTTATTTATTTCTGCATCTTATTTATTTATTTTTACTTTTTAATTAATAACTTATATATATTTTATATTATTCTTTCTTATTCTATTATGACTTATTATTTCTTCTCTCTAACAATTATATTGTAATAAATTTGAAATTCCAATTATAAATTTGGCAAAATATTATTTCTTGCATATATCTTGTACTATCAAATTTCTTCATTTTTTTTAAATATTAAATTGCAAATCACATTAACGTTATTTTTTTATAAAATATATATTATTAAAAATATATTAATCTTTTTATCTATCATTAATAATCTAAATAAACATGTAATTTTATCAAATAAGTTCTGATAATTATTAATTTTAATATATCATTGCAATTAAAATTAAATAAAAAGTTGATTTTAAAATTATGGAATTGAGATAAAAAATTTTATAAATTTTTCGGAATTTATTAAGATATAAAAGATTATTAAGATATATAAAGAAATTCGTGCAGATATTATGGTTATATACTCTCAATAAAATTTCAATGAAAATATCATTAATTTAAAATATAATCTTTAAAATTATATCGTTATAGAAATTGGAATATAAATTGAATATGCGTATGTATTTTATAAATTTTTATTTCGAATATTTATGTTATATGAAAAAAAATATCTTTCAATTCCTTTTTTTCTTTTTATTAAACATTTCATCAATATATGAATTTTAATATATGGAAATCTATTTTAATTCTACATAAATATTTTATTTACATAATTATATACATCCATATAAATAATCTTCTAGTTTTTAAAATTATATCTTTTTAAATTCTTTCTAACAATAAATTAAAAAATAAATTTAACAATTAAGCAATTAAACAATTAATAATTAATAATTAAATAATTTAAGACAAAATTCAAATATTTTCAATATTCTTCTCTTTCAATAAAATATTAAAATTTTCAAATACTATTTCAAAAACTTACCATATCAAATAAAATATTTCATTTTCAGAATTATATTCATATTATATTCATAATTTTATTATAATTATATTCATAAAATAAATAGAATTATTTACTATTTAAAATAATATTTTATCTAGCTCTTCTATTTTATATATGATAATAATTATATATGATAATAATTAAAATATTATAAATTTATAAATATTGTAAATAATAAATATTAAAACGATAAATAAATATTATCATTTTATATATACTTTAATAATATTAATATTTTCATATTCATTTGTTATCATTTCAATATTGATAGAAAATTATAATTTTGATAATAGTTATGAGATTATATAATACAAATGAAAAACAATATGTTATTTATTTCTGTTACTGTTATTTAAAAAGAAAAAAAATATTTGAAATTTAATTCATAAATAAATAGTTAAAATATATTAAAAGTTGAAAAACGATTTTAAACCGCTACTTGTAAAATAGTCATCGATCACTTGAAAATCATAGATTGTAGAAGCACATTTTACAAGCTGTTATCGTTTCATCAGACTGATATGACATTCAAATTGATTTGAAGCAGCTATATTTAGTGCGTTTCTAGACGTTTGCACGAATGAAAACTCGATGACGGTATTGATCAAAAGCGAAATATTTTTTTGCACGTCGCATGTTCCGCTATAGCATAGCACCAATTACCATCCTTTTTACAAGAGTTTATCGACCGACCGATATTACTTGAATTTCTTATGACTAGATGTTTCGTGTAACATACCTTTTTAGTAAAAAGGCAACAATGAGAGTACCAGGACAAACGAATTGAGTGACGGGTGAAAAAGCCAACCATTAAAGGACTCTTGAACGAAAACACGCGATTCTGTCGCAAGTCTGGCTATACCAGCGATTAATTATCGATTCAAATTTTAGTCGTGTCCGATTAATCATGCCGCAGCTGCAAAGCTGTATTTAAATTCCTATAATATTGTTTCAATGAATTCTGGAAATTCTGAAAACAAGGAAAGTCTACTTTGCTCTGATTCACGAATGATGTTTTAGGAACCAATAAATATTTCACTAATAACTTAAAATAATTTTAATTCTTCTTTCGTAACATTATATAGAATTGCGTAAATTTTTATTAAGAATATCTTTTTTTTAGTTATAAAAATAAGAATTATTTATATATTTAGTATAATTTAAAAATAAATGTTTATTAATGATATTGAAGAAATATTAATATATGTATCTTTTATTTTGAATAGTCAAATATTTATAAATTACAAAATTAATTCCAATAATCAATTAATAAATTATAAAATTATAAAATAGTTTCTTACTTTTTAAAATTTTATTATAGAAGAATAATTTTTTATAATTTCAAAATATTTTTATTAAAGAATAAATTAAAAAGAATATAACAATCATATATAATTAATAAATTTATAATCATTCATAATTAATAAATTTCAAATTTTAAGTTTGTAAATGTATCAAATTATTATTTGTAACATTAATTATTTAAAATAACGCAAAACATTGATATGAAAATGCATTTATCGAACAAGTTTAAAAAAATTAAGCTCTGAGATAAAGAACATAAAGAAAATATGCAATTCATGATAAGAAAGAAAAATGATCAATTTCCGTTCTAAAAATTTGTTGTTTGTAAATTTTTAATTCAGATACTAAAATAATTCCTGTGAAAAAAATTCTATTAACACATTTGCGTCACTAATAAGTTATCGAATATTGATTACATCAATTCTTTCAGACACGTTTTCATTAAAATTCAAATTCCGCTGTAATACATAGTCTAGTGAATAATAATACCTTGCACAAAGAGAATTTACAATTGGACATCTTCATGATGAATAGAACTAATTAAAATCGATGAAATAAAGATTGATTTGTCTATCTTGAATATCTGAATACTCACATTTTACACGATGATATTTATAATAACTAATTAAAAAAAAAGTGAATTATATTTGCAATATAAAAGTCAACATTAAAAGTTCAAATAGAAGATTATAAAAAATAGAAAATTCAATCAATCAAAATTATATATAATTCAATTCTATTATTTTTTTATTGTTTATTTTTCATTACTAATAAAATTCTAACTAATAAAATACTAATATGATATATACAAATATTATTAAAAAAATATTTTATTATCTAAATGATGAATTGTTTTCAAGAAGAACTTCAAAAAGAATTGTTATATACTTGAAAAAAAATTATAAATTAAATTTATTTAAATATTGCAAAAATATTGATGATTCAAATTTTAAAATTATATATATATATATATATTCGTTATTAGAAATAAAATTACAATTATTTTTCTGTATAAAATTATTTATTCTTTTTATAAAATTTAATCAGATTTTGATTATTTTTTACTTGTTCTATATTTTATATCATATTTCTTACTCTAATTATATTTGAATTGCGAAAATTCTGAAAATCAATTCAAAAGATGTTTTTGTGAATATTACAAATTAGATTAAAAGTTTACACAATGGCAAACTGCATTCAAATTATAGTGAAACAAGAACTACGTCAATTTGTGAAAACTTTATTAATGGAGAGGAGAATGAGTTCAAACTAAACTACTACAACTATTTGAATGACTAGAATTAGTGAGACTTCACGAAACTGCAACAAGTAATTGTAGATACTATAGATACTTATACAATACTATAATCATATCTTTATTCATAAAATTAAAAGATTATTCATTTTTGAAAAACTATTAATAATTTATCATAATTTTTAATATATATATATATATATATATATAATAATAATATATAATATAATATAATATAATATATAATATATAATATATAATATAATTATATTATATAACCAATTTGAATTCATTTTAAAGATAGAATCTTTAGTTTTTATGTTTGAATTGAATTTTGAAAATAAAATTGATTTATATCAATTTGATTTATTATTAATTCTCTTATACTGAAATGGCAAATAGAAATAAAAATGAAAATTTTTTTCTCAATTCTACAAATTTTATACATAAATTGATTTTATATATATATTCTACAAATATTATATATAAATTGATTTTATATATATATATATATGTATATATATATATAATATGTATATAATATAATATATATAATATATATAATAATATATATATATATATAAAATATATTTAATATCGTTAACTTCAGAGACGAGTGGCTTTGTATGTATACTACTATTAAATAGGGTTCTTAGAATTTTGTCAATTGAGAAATTTATTTTTAAACATTTAAAAAATTGGAAAGTTCTTTAATTTAAATTAATAATATGTCACTATAAGAATAATATTCAAAAGTGGATCTTGGTAATTATTTTCGATATTTCCAGATGCCCGAGCAAGGAAACCCAGACGGCCATACACTAATAGACAGTTTCGCACATTCTTTTTCCAAAATATTTACGAGCGAATTATAGGGAAATTATTCAGGTCATCTTCCTTCAAAGAATAACTACATCCTTTTGGATTCTTAATCTTTTGCAGATTTGAAAAATGAAGAAAAGATCCAAGTTCTTGTTATAATAGTTTTGTTCTGATGAATTATTAGAATATAAATATAGAATTATATAATATAATTAAAATTAATAGACTCTCATATAATGATTTAGACACACACATAAAAATGTATAATTTAGAAAAAATTCACTTCGCGTAGTTAGCACAACTAAAATCTCGTTTAATACTATTTCGTATAATAAATTTCAAAATTCAATAAATTGAATTCGTTTTTATTTTTCCAATTTGGAATGATCGTTTGACCTAGTTAGAAAAATCTTAGTTAGCATTTCATGTGCAAAATTAATCAATTCCGAAAAATCTACGGAATCGACTATGAAGAATATATAAATAAATTTGTTAAATATATAATATATTATAGTATATAATTATAATATATAATATATACATTATAACATATAATTAATTTATACAGTATATAAAATTAAATGGATTTGAATAAACATACAAGAACAATATAAAAAAATAATAACTATCTTGCTAACTAAAATTAATACTTATTTTTAAATATAACAGATACAAATTAAATCACATATACTACATATATATTAAATATATAATAAATATATATTAAATACACATTAAGCACATATTAAATTTAAGCACATATATACTTAAATTGTACATTGAAATATAATGAACAATTTCATGCTATTAATTATATCGGACTCATTTTCATTTAAAATGCAATAAAATAGCAATGAAAAGTTGTATGGCAAGTTGTATGGCTTTTAAAAAATATAAGTTATAAAAAATATTATAAAAAACTTTATTATAAAAGATGTTATAAAAGACTTTGTTTTATATGAGTAAAATATATACTTTCATTCTAAAATGAATTACAAACAAAATTTATCAAAATATTAAATTTATTTAAATGTATAAAATATTGCAGGAAAAATAAATCAGTTTTCTATTCTATTTCTTTTTTCTAATATAAAAATATGTTTAAAAATATTCAATTCTAAAATATAAAAATAAAAATTTTATTTTTTAAAAATGAGGCTATATAAAGTATTATAAAATTTTTGATTGAAAATTAACAATTTTTCAATCAAAATTTAGTAATCTCTCTACAGAACAAGTTATAAATCTGTATAAGATAAATATAATTTTAAGAAATAATTATTAAAAAACTTAAAAATCTAAAATTCACTCTTAAATTGTCTTATAAAAGATTAATAATAAATAAGGAAATCTTTAGGGCTTATATTAATTTTTATTTTATTAAGAATATTAGATCTATTAAATAAAATAAATATAATATATGAATAATTAATTAAATGAAATTATTATTTTTATACATCATATAAAATATTTTATCTTGCTATCTCAAAATATCGTAAACTGTGTTTCAATCTATCTTCGTAATAAAATTATGCAATAATAAATAAATAAAATAACGACATTGATGTAACTTACTAAGAACAAAATCCTCTTAACGATGTTTATTACTTTTGGCAGAATGCACAGCGAAAAACGGAGGGTCGGTAGTAGAGCATCATCCGTCTTCTTATTGGGAGCAACCCTTTAGTCAGCCTTATTTCGACAATACGACAAAAAGCGAAACCACGACGACCGTCGGCCAAACCGCTTTTCTTCATTGCAGAGTGCGCAATCTTGGTGATCGTGCTGTAAGTTCAAATTTCCTTATTGCTTAACTCCCAGTAATTTAATAAGTATACAAAAGTGTTACACGGCTGAGTAATTAGTTAATGAAAGATATGATGTTTTGTTTTCCATTACGTTTTTTATTTCATTTTCTTGTTTTTTCTTTTATCAATATATATATATATATATATATATATATATATATATATATATATATATAGTTATAATAATAATATATATATATAATATATTACATAATATTTTATATATTATATATTTATATATTTATATATTTATTTATATAGTAATAATAATTTCAATGCTCATCAAAAACAAAGTTAAAATAAGTTTCAAATAATTAATTTTTCTTTAACTCTAAAAAGCGATAATAATTGAAACCAAAGATTTATTATTAAAAAATTATGCTTTTGCATTGGACAAAATTATTCATCTTACTAATATTAAATTTATTATGTTAAAAATAAATAAAATATGTAAAGTAAAACTCATATAATATTATCATATATTTATTTAATAATTAAAATGAAATTTTTGAATAAAATAATATAAGAAAATCAGTAAATTCATTTTGCTAATGTGATAACTAAAGAATTTACATACATACCTAACTTCTATTGCCAAATTTATATTCTTTCTAAATGACTTATAAAAAATTTCAAAAATGTCAAAAATTGAGCATAACCAAATTATTAGATTTATTCTCTTATAGAAATATTGAAATATTTTATATATAAATAGGACACATGGTAATAAATTGAAAAGCTAAATAATTAATTTAAAAATACTACTAATTTGTAAAATAGTACAAAAAAATTTAGATAATTGAAACAACGTTAACTATATCTAATATAATGCTAGCATTACTGATAAAAAAAAAGCAGAAAATCTTCATAGTATATATAAATTCATATAATATAACAGAAATTATGAATATAAATATATGAATAATAATATATCAGATCTGAAACATCTAAAAATAGATGTTTTTCAACATATTACATAGAAATACAGACGCATACAATGATTCAAATTACGTTAGATAACACCATTTAAATCTCATATAAGAAATTAAACTGTAAACAATTAAAGAAAAAAGCAAATTCCTCAATAAGCAATAATAACATAGAAGACATACCATAAACATATATGTATGCATGTACACAATAAAAACAATTCTCTCATTTTTTATATTTGATTTTATCAATGCTTAGAACAGTAATCATATTATTTATATAATAAATTCGGTGACAAAATTATACTATATTATACTACATCATAGTATGCATTCTCGGATGATTATATATCTGCAATTTTTTCTGTTTCTCAAGACTAATTTATCCAAATTTTATATATATATTAAATATCTGTTCTTTAATAATGTACAGAAAAATCAAATATTTTAACTTTCTATAAAATCTGTTTAAATCGAAAAATGAATAGAACAAAATGATAGCACACATCTAAAAAAAGAAATAAACAAATATTTTTGTTTGAAAATGAAAAGATTTTTGGTATATTTTTATGCACTGAATCTGAATCTGAGTATAAAAATCATATATATGAAAGATTAAAATAAAAATAAATGAATAAAAAATATTGATTTTTACGAATTTCAATTATATTTATAAAATATAATTTAAAAAAAATAATACTATTTTTTCCAATATTTCTATCAATTATATATATTCTTCACTTGTAAAATCAAATTTAATTTACCATCATAAAATTTTTTTCTTGCGATACGTTCTTGCTTTGAAATTACATTTTTAATTTCCTACTGATAATAAGGAAAAAATTTTATTTTGAAAATTCTATTTTATTTTTTTCAAAGAGACTAATAAAATAAAAATATGGATTATGATTTTTCAAATATCGAAGCAAATACTTTTCGAACTTCTATTTGAATATAATTAAAAATGGAATAACTTCAGAGTGATATATTTTGGCAAAAGTCCTGATAATAAATCAAATTTGACTTCACAAGAAAAGTATTAATGGAGTTGATAAAAATATTGAAAAAAATTACTTTCTTTGACTATGTCCTTATAACATAATAAACAATTTTTATGTCTGGATTCAGATTTAAAAATTCTTTTTAATTTCATCAATTTTTTTTAAATCAAGAAAACTTATTAATCTTAACTTGTTAATTTTTTTAGACATATCATTATTTTATTTATTTTCTACTTAAACAAATAAAATTTATAAAAAAATGCTAGCTGCAATTTAAACTTTTATTATTAAGAAAAAAATAAATTACATTTAAAATTTGAATAAATTACATAGATTTTAAATAAACATTATTTGTTATAGAATATGCTATTACTTTGTTTGAAAATATATTTATAAATATATTTATATATATATTTATAAAATATATATATTTATATATATTTTCAATATAAAATATATAAATATATTTTACATTGAAGTAAAGTTCATATATGTATCAATGTTAACATATGTTAATATGTAGTTTTATCAGTTTTAATCTATATATACCAAGAATAGATATGCAAAATTTAATAATTGAAGTTAAGAATAAAGTTATTTCAATAAATTACTTCAATAATTTATTATTCAAAACTTTGAATAACTGTAGTGCCAAATGGCCAGGATTATATAAAGAGGATCAATTACAATACGAATAAATTATTCAAGCATTTTAATAAGTAATTGATTAAAGTAATTTTAATTAAAATAACTTTATTCGAAATTTTTAACTAATTATTTTTTCAACAATTAATATTTAACTCTGAGCAATATCAAAATTGATTGGTTATTAATTTCTCTTCAAGTCAATTATGTTAATATCTATATATTCTATATATTCAGTGATATATTCGGTTTATATATTCAGACATAATCAATGAATATAATATTCATATGTCTGAAATATAAAATTTCTATAAAATTCTATAATAAAATATATGTAATTGCTAAGTAAATAATATAACGCTGCTACTATTTCAAGATGCACCGATCAATAATTCATAGATAAAATAAAAAAAAGATACCTATCGATTATTCAGTTAACAATAGAATCGATACTTACAATAAGAGCTCATAATATAAAAATTATATAAAAATATAAAAATTCATATAAAGATAAAAATTTAGAAGCATAGAAGTATAGAAATAAATATATGAAAGTTGGATTTTTTGAAAATAAATTTTTAGTGAAAATAAAAAAATCATTATCTTTTAAAGATTGAGTATATCTTTTTTTTCAATAAAAAAATCACATTATTTATTAAAAAATAGAATATTAATAAATACAGAGATATTAAAAAAAACTTTGGAAAAAATAAAAAATAATTTCAAAAGTCAACAAATTTTAAAACATTATATTATTTATTATAAAATAAAGATTTTGAAAATCTGTTATAATAATTAAATTGTGTTAAATTTTTCTAAGTATGATTTTAAAATTATGTATGATTAATTTTAATTATACATAAAATAAATAAATAAATAAATAATGTAAAAATAGAATAATAAAATGAAATTATTATTGTTTTTTTAATTATATGATTATTAAAAAATTAAAAAGATTTTATTTATATTGTTTCATTTTCTATTTTCTATTTTAAAGCAAAACTAAAAAAAAATTTATTTCATTAAATACCTTTTTAAAATGAAGTTGAAAATATATAAAAAAGTTTTAAATACAATATATTTTTTCCTCTTCCCTCATAAATAAGAATTTAAAAAACAATAGAAGAAATCAGATAAAGTATAAAAAGATGATAAAATATAAAAATTAACTTTAAAAGCTTAAAAATATATAATAAATAATAAATAAATAGAATAGTAATATTTCTTCTTTCTCTCTATATTACATTAATTATGTATTTATTAAATTATAATACAAAATATAACATTTTATATATAATTTCAAAACCAATTTATTTTATAAACATTTCATTTGAAATTATCAATAAATTCATTTTTACATATCATATCTATTTTTCAATTATTAAAATATGTATATATATGTATATATTTATTAGAGACGTTTTATAAAAATAACTGATAATTTAATAATAATCTTTCAAAGAAAAGCGATCTTTGAATGTTTTCATTTTCATTTATATTTCAGTGGCTTTTGAATATTGTTTAAAATAACAAAATGTATGTAGTTGTTGCGACAAACAACAGTGAACGTAGTGTTGCCAAGTTGATTTTACTCCTGCGAATATAAACGCCTGTTTCTCGTAGATAGAGAACCGTGCACGCGGTACGATAGCTGAAGTGGAGCCAAAGTGAAGGGAAATCTGATTTATCGTCGATTACGATCGGTGATTGGATTCTGACGGGTTCCTGTGCGTCATGCGGTGATGCATGAATAACATCGATAACGAGTAATGTTACTACTCGACGTTGACCCATGCACTTATCTTCGAAAGTACTTTTCCATTATAAGATATTCACGGATAAAATATGGGAAAATTTTTTTCTATAATTTGAAAAAAGAGCATAAACATCTAATTGTTTCTGATAATTAATTGAAATTTCTTATTTGTTTTATTTTATTATATTATTATTCTTAATCGATTATATGAAATTTTTATTCATAAACAATCATATTTATGAAACTAAGTTTAGAAATAGAAATACGAAATTCTTGTAAACTTTTTTATAATTTAATATAAATTGAAAATTAAATATTTATTTTTTATATATGGTACTTTATTTATAAAAAGAAACATTACAAAATATGAATGAAATGAACTTATGTAATAAGTTCAAAAAATTCAATATTTTAATTTAAATGATTTAAGTTAAAATATTGAATTTTATAAAAGTATTTTTATCAGTCAAAAATATTTTATTGTTTCATTTTGTGACATAGAAAACATATTCTTATTTTTCTGATATTAAAATAAATCTAAAATTCGAATTTTTTAAAAAAATAATCAAAATAATGAAAAATAGCGTTAGTTTTTTTTAATTTTTATAATTTTTGACAATAGAAATATTATACAAATAATTTAGAATATATATTATATAAATTATAGTATTCTGATAAATATTAGGATATTAATTATATTTAACTATATCTTTTTAATAAAAACATAAATGTTCCATTTAATCTCAGTATGATACTGACCTTAAAAAAAAAGGCATAGCTTATAAAAATGTATAATAGGAAGTGTATATAAATGAGAAATATCATAAATTAATTAAAATATAATAAATAATTTTCTATATAAATGACAAATATTTTAGTATTTTGAGTATTCATTATGGAATCAACGAGTGCAGCTGATACATTTTACTCAATTATTGTTTTTCGAGATTAATTTTTTTCACATTTCATGTATTTATTTTTATTTCTCTTTTAATGATACAACATTTTTTTTATAAAAAAACTGAACTTTCGTTCTCTGATTTTGAATATTATTTTAACTATATTCCACATTTCTTTATATTTTTCTCTAAATTTAAAAAAGTTTTTCTTTGTCATTTTGTATTTTGTTTATACACTCAATGTGCTTTGAATTATTCAGAATAATTATAAGCTATTTATTTATATATTTATTGTCTTTTCATCATTATTGTATAGATCATTATTGTATTGAATCATCATTATTGTATTGATTTTTGAAATTGATAAAATTATATTTAACAATTTCTGATATAAAGTCATCTTCAATTGTTAGAATATAGAAATTCTGTGAATATTTGATTGATTGAAAAACTATGAAAATATGTTGATGAAAATATATAATATTGTTTAAATTGTATAAAATAAATTAGTATTTTTTTCCTGAGTTAATATTATCAAACTATATTCAAAAGAATCATGAGAAAAATCGATTTTATATAAAATCGATAAAATCGATAAAATAAAAATACAAACAATGAGGAGGAAAAGTATTCACAAAATATATATATATATATGTACAATGAAATAAAATGAAATAACTTTTTTAAAATTGAATCAAATCATTTTAATTTTCAGAGATATTATAAGAAAGATATTATTAGATAATGTAAAAAAAATCTTTTAAATTAAATTTTGAAGAAAAAATATATCATAAATAAATCATGATTTTTATTTTTTTATTTTTACTTATGATGAAAAAAAAAATTAAAAATATATTCTTTGTAGTTCTAAGAAAATTATATATACATTTCATTACAAAGTTTCATCAAAATCAGTTAATGTTACTATAAATTATAAATAATCGAAAATGCTAAAGTCCGCAGTTTTTCATAATTTTTGATTTATCTATAACTATAAATGAATCTATTATATTTATAATATAATAAACATATTCATTATAAGAAAGATAAAAAAAAATTAAAAAATTAAAAATCATGATTTTTATTTTTTTTATCAGAATTCCAACCAATTTTTTAAAAATTGATTTTATGTAATAAAATTATCTATTATCTAATAACTTTTATGACTATATTATTTAATAAATTATTTTTTATTATTATTTTTTAGATATTAAAGATAATAATAAAGATATTAAAAAAATTCAAGTTTAAAAAAAAAGATTTTAAAAAAAATAATACATATAATGAAAGGAAAAAATATAGGAATATTATTTTTTTTCATTGTTCGTTTTATTGAAGTTATACTGTAGTTTTATATTGAGGTAGTATAAATAAACTTATCTTTTAATTATTACTAATGCACTCATTATCAATAAAAAAATTTCAATAACATAAAGTTTTAAGAATGATTTATAGAAATTTTAATATGATTTAGGATTAATTCAATATTTATTTATTTTATTCATTTATTTTATATGAAATACATTATTTATATAAAAGTTTTTCTTATTTCATTCTTATAATGTTAACACTAATTGAGCAGTCTCTTCCAATGATCGAATTCTCCTGAATTTACTAAATTTTCATTCTTCAATAGTAAATTTTTTTGTTTTGATAGATCAAAAATATGAGTTATAATTCTATATGTCATATTTCTATATGTTTTTTATTAGATTAACAATTAATTTTTTTGCAAATACTTACAAATTTTTCCTTCATTTTCTTTGTTTTTCTTAAATACTAGTATAAAATTATTTTATATAATTGATATGAATTTATTAGAAATATGCAAAATATGAAAAAAATTCATGAGTGACAATAACTTAAAGAATTCGTTGCAAATTTCTCATCAAAAAAATCTATTCTACTTTTATTAACATTAGAGTAAACTATAATTTCTAGTTTCTATTTCTAATTTTCGAAAAATATTTTATATTGAAAAAATTAGTATTGCAGTTTTACTTTTTTTTTTTTTTTGCTATGTGGTAATAGTAATTTTCTTATCTATATGCTAATCCAGTTTCTTTCATCTTTTTGGATAGAAACATTGAAACAATCTTTTTCTTTATTTTTTTTCTTTTTCTTTATTATTTCAATGTGCTAATATTTGAATTTATATTTCAAAAAAAATATCTATTTCTATAGATGAGAACACATGAATTGAAAATCTGAATTTTTGAAAATTATTTATACTCTGAGTTAAGATTAAATTTATCACAATTCTCTCTGTGGGATATATATATATATATATATGTATGTATGTATATATCTTGAAGCAAAAAATCTTCTAAAATTTATAAGAATTTCGTTAATTATATCCTGACAATTTTATATAAATTTATTGAAATATAAGAAATAAATGTTACTTATTGTATACTTATACTATTACCTATTGTATACTTATACTTACACTAATCTTGCTTTTTCCGTTTTCTCGATCGTTAAATTTTAATATAGATAAAAAGAATAAATCTTTTACGTTTATAACTATAATATATTCCTGCTACATTGATAAAGAAAAATATTTCAATTTTCATGATTTCAATTGAATATAAATGTAAAAATTAAATGGCTTAGAAACTTTCAATTCAATCAAATCGATATTAATCAAATAATAAATCTTCTTTTTATATTTCATATATATTGTGATTTATTATAAAATAAACATATAACAATATATTATCATCAATAAAATATAGATTTGCTTTTTTTTTAAACTTTTAACCTTTGGCTATATTTATATTCCAACAATTAATAAAATGGAATATATTTATATTTTATAAATACTATTGAAAGTATATGTATATATATATTCAAAAATTATTTTGAAATTTAATTTTATCACAAATTTTATAAGATGTAAATATTTTTATTATTTATGATTATTAGATTATATACGGTACAATAATCTGTACAATTGGAAAAATAGAACAATAAATATATTATTTATCTTAATATCATTGTTAGTATAAATAAACATGATATTATTATATTATTAAAATTAAACTTTACTTTAGATTAATATAATGTATTGTGAACAATACTATTTGTAATTTTGCTAATATTGTAAGATGTATTATCAAACCATTAAATATGAAATATATGAAATATATAATATTTTCTGAATTTATTTATTTCTTTGTTCAGTACAAATGTATTAGAATAAATAGTAATTTTAATTTTTATTGAATTGAAATAAAATACTATTAGAATAAATATATTAGTAAAAATGTAATAAAAAAATATTTAACATTTTTATATTTTGCAATTATAACATATTATATATTAAAATCAAAATCGTAAATTAAAAGTTAATCACTTGTAAAAAAAAACACAATGTTATATTCAAAGAGCTCTTTCTTTTAAACATGAAAGCTTTTAAGCAATATTATATTTTTTTTTATACGATGTAAATCTAATTTTTGAAGAACATCATAAAATAATTTTTTTTATAAATATATTTTTTTCGATTAAATTTTGAACTTATATTATATTATTATATAAGTTATATTATATTACTTTTAATTTTTATGTTTTCAAATAATCGCAAAAAATACATTTTCTTTAATGTTCTGACTATACCACGCCAATTCTTTTCAGAATTTTAAGCGTAAATTAATACGTGTTTGATGGATTATATTCAATCAATTAAGATTCGTATTTCAACTGTTAATGACGTAAATATAATTTTGATGGAAGATCAAAATCTAATAGCATGAGCATTATGTCAGAACACGAGATTTAAAAATATATTTGTTTTATGGTAAAATAAAATTTTGTACATGAATATAGTAAATATAGTAAATATTTAATTTCAATTGATTTTGAAAAATATATAAAAATATAAAAAATTTAAAACTCCTCTTTTTTAAACTTTTTCTAAATAAAAACATTAAAAAAAAGCAATATACTATAAGTAAAATACATTTTAATTTACTTAATATTTATTTTGCTATTGCAGTTTAATGACTATTCTTAATTTTGACTATTCTATTATAATTTATTCTTAAATAAATTCATTTTATCATTAAAATCAAATGAAGAAAATCAAAAAAATAATAATTACTTTTTTTTATTATTACTTATTTTACTATTATACATATACATCTATAAATGAATTATTATTTATCAATGAATATATTATTACTTTTTCTTTTAATATAAATTTATTGCGTCAAATAAAATATATATAATAGGTGAACTGACTAAAAATGTTCATAAGTAATAATAGATAATTTTTGCAAAAATACGATTCCAATTCATTAGAGCGTAGATATTTTCCAGAAATAATTACATTATTGTAACATGTTATTTATTCGTAGAAGAATATGGGTATTCAATGAAAATAAACGAAAAACAATCTTTGAATAATAGAAATTGCAATGATTAAAATTACAATAATAGTGATATTAATATCATTTTTATATGTCTATTGTTTGTAATTTCAATTCAAAAATTGTTTTATATTTATTTCTGCAGAAATAAGATAAGATCTGAAAGAAAAAAGAAATACAATAATAATGTAATTTAATAATAATTTTATTTAGAATATTCAGACGGCATATGTTTGAACTATCATTTAATCTTTCAATTATAATTCTTTTTTTTTGATTGTATAAAACTTATTAATAATTATTAATAAACGATATAATAACTTTATATTATTTAAATAATTTAGAATTTTTTATAAGATATTATTATTTAGCATACTTAATGAAACCGGCAAGCTTGTTGAATTCTTTTAATATTTTTAAGATACAAATTAATAAAAAATAATTTTTAATAAAAATTGCTATTTTATTATTTATTTTATTAAAAAAATTTTATAAATATGTAAATATTTTTATGAAATAAAAATTTAATTATTTAATAAAAGATTTAAATAATTAATAAAAGTATTTTATTATATCAAGTTAAATAATGAAATCGCTCATTTGTAAAATATAATAAATATTTTATTAAAAGAAATTTGAATTTTTTCTATAATTAAAGATATAGGTCATTAAGGTTAAAATTAGTGTTTGAATATTTTATAGTAATTGTATTTAATTGCTATTTCTTTTGTTTTGAAAAATTCAATTGTTTTTTCAATAAAACTTTTAAATTGATAATAATTTGGTATAATTTTGTTAATTTCTAATATGTATATAAAATCTATGTGATATTATATAAAATAAAGCAATAAAATTTAATATATAACCGATTTACTCATTTACTATAATGAGAATAAATGATTATTACAATAAATCTATATATATACAAACAATAATATATTGGTAGCTGAATTCATAGATTTAAGATATAGACATACACAAATATAATTTGAAGATTATCTTCAATAATAATAAAATTTAAAAAAGGATTTATTTTATTAAATATCGTTGAAAAAAATGACATTCAATAATAAAATGTTAAATATATAATTTTCTTTTTCCTTTTTTATAAAATAAAAATTTATGAAGAAAAATGATCTTTATTTTAAAAAAAACTTTAAATAACAATAATAACGTCAAGAAAACAAGAAATAATTAGGATAGTTGTATTTCCACTTGAAACTTCATGAAACTTTTGTATTTAAAATCTTTTCTCTAAAAATACATTATTCTCAAGATTTATAAATATATATATTTTAATATTTTTGAATATAACCTATTTTCTCGGTATTTGTAATAGAATATAAATATTATATTTCAATATAATTTTTTTACCAAAAATAAATTTAGTATTCATAATATCATATTATTATATATATATATGTATCACATTTTAGAAATTGAAACAAATATATTAATATACAGAATATTAATATTATTATATATTATTATATATTTATGGAATATTTTTGAAAAATTGCTTCTATATAGATTAAAAATATAAAAATTAATGTACAAAAATGTCAATTGAAACTTATTTATTAAATTAATAATAAGCAATTTAATTTTGTATTAAATGAAGCGAGATGGAAGCAATAGGAGTGATAAAAATGGAAATAGAGACTTCTTATTATATTTTTGTTTCACTTCTAATGTAAATTTAGATTATTTATAGTAATCTCTTAATAAAAACAATCGATTTATGTAAAATTTATAGATATATTAATCTTTTTATATTTCTTTTGATTTTTAGAATTAACTTTTTAAAAATTCTATAAATATTTAGTTATGTATTTATATTATTATTCCATATTGATATATTTAAAGCTATTTGATCTGAAATTGTAAAGTTCTACAATAAATAAAGCATATTTATATAAAGGTGCTTCATCTCAAACTATAAAATTATATAGTAAATAAAATACAAGAATTTTGATTCATATCAGTTAATAAGTTTAAAATATGTACGACTTTTAACAATTAAAAATTAAATGCTTTCGTTATTTATGAATTAAAATACTATGTTTTTAATTTCTCTTTCATTTGCTTTCATTATTCTATGATATAATTCATGTTTCAAAATTTAACTTTTTTTTTTATCTTATCTTAATGGAAAAATTAGTTAATTTTTAAATTTAATTTTAAAATTTTAATTTTTAAATTTTTATTTTTATATATGTTAATTTTGTTCACTTATTAATATTTGTTATTTTATTTTAAATTAAAATTATTTTATTGCAAAAATACCGTTTTTTGAAGTTAATAAAACATTTAAATTAAATGAATATAAAATATTTAGTATCATCATGATATTTTATGTATAAGCAGTAATTTGATCATTTTAAATAGTTTTATAATTTATTTATTATTTATTTATTGATTATAAATTGCAATAAATTATAAAAATTTTCCCAAATAATATTTCCAATAAAAATAAACTTCATTTTTAAAATGGAAGAAAAATATTTCTTGCAAAAAATTTATTTTGTGATATTATTTATATTGCATATAAATATTCTTTTATATTATCTTTTATATAATTGAAATATTAAATATAAAATACTTAACTTTAGGCAGCTTATGGATTATTTTATATCTTATATAAAATTTATATTATATAATTTGTATAAAAGAAAATTTAAAATGTTTCTTGAAATTGTATCTTAAAAATAATAAACAGAAGAAATTCATTTAATTCGAAACAAATTTTAATGCAAAAATAAGAAAAGAAAAATAATTTTATACAAATAATAATAATAAAGAAAATATATTATATATATCTTATTTATTAGAACAAAACATGCAAATCGTAGAAAAATGCGCAATATTTCTGCATTTTTCTCAACCGGCACGTAAAGTAAATCCCGTCTTACTACAAGTAATTTTCTGTAAGGACAGAAGATATCAATTTTGTTTTCAACACTATTTCAACACGAAGCGTTTGTCTGATAAGCCACGTATTTCCGAGGATTCTAGTATATTCCAATTATATTTGATGAAAGTTAAATTGGATGAAATCGGAAAACTATCTTATTATTCAATGAATTTAAAATATATATATTATTAAGGACAATATTATATTTTGAACATATATATTTTTATGAAAAAATCTAAAAATATATTAATTATATCCTATAATTTTTAATGTCTTAAAATTATTTAAATGACAATAATATATTTAAATTTTATATATATAATAAAATACATAATATATTCCTTAACAATTACAAAAAAAGATTAAAGTTAAATTTTTTTTAATAAGTTAAATAAAATTTTTTAATAAATTAATAAAAAATAACTATCTTATGTAAAAATATGAGACAAAATAGTGACAGATCGACAAACATTGAAATTTATAGGATGTGTTATTTTAGATTATCTAAAATTTTTAAATTACACGCGAAGATATTTTTAGTTATTACTTACATACTAAATTATCTAATAAGTAATTTTCATAAATAATCATTATTTATTTATTAATATTATAGCAGAGCAGCATTGATATATTACATATTAATAATTAAATTATGAATTTTTTGCAATTAAAACAAGATAAAATATTACATTAAATATATTATATTATTTAAAATTCATATCATAAATTATATATTTGAAAAATATTATTTTAATATATTTATTTATTATAAAAATAAAATTTTTTCATTTTTTTTAAAAGTACTATTAGAATACTATACTTCTAATTACTGTTATTATTTATCTGAAAAGAATTGAGCTGAAAAAATTATACATTAGAAGAACTCTTCATATTGTATCTTCGAATCTTAATATATCGTAGATATATTAATAATATATCGTAATAAAATCGTAATATTTCAGTACATTGCAATCTCTTTTACTTCTTTCGTGAATTAATTATTTAAAATTTTTTCAATGTTTAATCTTATATAATATATTATATATTAAAGGTTATATTTAGAATAAGAAATTTGCTTATAATATTTAAATATTATGCAAATTAAATTAATAAAAATTTGTAATTAATAAAATTACAAAAAAAATATTAAATATTTAACATAATAGAAAATATTTAACAAAAATTTTTGCATTTATTTTTATTATATTATTTATATAAAATATATAAAAAAATATATTTATATAAAAATTTGCAATCTATTATTAATTGTTATCTACTATTTAACATGATCACAATATTGTTATTTTAATCACATGGAAAAAAAGATATATATTTTCTAATAAGATAAAATATTTATAGGATATTAATAGTAATCGTGTAATCAAAATATTTAGGTTGCTAGTGAAGCAATACAATGATGTGTTCATGCTATGCTATTAAATAAAAATATTTCTATTTAAATACATAAATGTGTAATTTAATAATTATTATGAATTATGAATTATTATGAATTGATGTTGAATTGATTTGATATTATAGTATTAAATGAACAACAATTTTTAGAATTTAATTTGTCATAAAGATAAAATTTCTTATAATCAGATTTTTATGCAACATTTAAATGTTTCAGTTATAAATATATATTTAGATAAATTATTTTGAAGAAATAAAAAAGTTAATCACAAAGATTATATAATGTAATAAAAAAAAAGAATATAATATAAAATAATAAAAAGAAATTTTATGAACCAATCACTATGAATTTCAAATAACAAATATCGATTAAACAAGTTTAATTTTGAAATTAATAAAAAAATAAATATCTTAAATCTTTAATTGAAATAAGTAAATTAATAGTAAAATCTATTTTAGTTTTGATTTCGTAATGTTATAATTTATCATAAAAAGAATAAACCAGAAATCCGATAAGAGAAATAGAAATATGATGATACAATATTTAATACTTTTAAGAAATTTCGCAACTG
The DNA here is from genome assembly GCF_003254395.2 of Apis mellifera. Classification (NCBI taxonomy): domain Eukaryota; kingdom Metazoa; phylum Arthropoda; class Insecta; order Hymenoptera; family Apidae; genus Apis; species Apis mellifera. The sequence continues at coordinate 6,257,450 of NC_037644.1, read as the reverse complement.
TTTTTTTATGTATCTCAACCAATAACAATTCATTCAAATGATTTAGAATGTGATAAGCTTTAATGAATTAATATAGATTAGATATAAAACGAAATCTTATACTAAAATTAGAAATTATATTAATAATATATAATATAAAAAAATATTGTGCCCATAATTAAGGCTGATTGCTGATTATATATATGAAAAAATTGCTCAAAATTTTCTTCATTATTTACATATTAAATTTTACATTTACATTTTAAATTCTTCAAAATTGAGAAGATAATATTTCAATATTGTTTTTAAATTGAAATGAAATTTTTTGTTGCAAAAAATTACAAGTTTAAAATTTCCATCGATAATTGAATTCGATAGAAACAACTGTAAACGAAGATTACAGATCAATTAAATGTTTTCGCATCGAGAGCTTTATTTGAAAATTGATTCCTTCTTCTTTTTCTATTCTCATCTTTCTTTTTCTCTTATTCTTTTCAATTCTACTAGTTATACTTTTGCTCTTTTTTTTTCTCATTCGTTTTTTTCGTTTGTGGTGATTACATGCGATTGAATGTAATATAAAATTCGGTGAATAAAGCGTATCGAATCGGGGAAAGATTTTCTCGATAATTCTGCGCTGGATTTACCAAAGCGTACGATCATAAATTCTGTTTCCGTTTCGTCCGTTTTATCCAATAAATACTCAGTTCGTTTTTGTAAAATTATTCGAGCGCAATAGTAAAAGATTATATGAATTTATTGTTATATTTATATATCTTACTCACAAACAATTTATTTACCATTTTTTACTTTTTTCTTTTCTAATTATTGCTTTGACATTTTTTTTATAAATGATAATAAAAATAAAAATAAAAATAGAAATTTTAAATGAATCGCTGACTTTATTTTCTTCATTGATAGTATTTTTTTGAACGAAGAGATTAAAAAGAATAAAATGCATTTAAAAATATTAAAATATTAATACTTAATTTGAAAAAATTATTAAATTAAAATTTTGATCGAAAAATTTATATATTTATATATTTTATATTTCTACATAGAATAATATATTTCTAGTAAAATAATCAAAATATTTTACTATATTTCTATACGTTTTATAATATGTTAGAATTGCAAATTTCATAAATAATAATTATAATAATATTATAAATTAATATAATGTTATAATTAAACTTTATGTTTTATAAACTTAATTTATAAATTTTCGACCAATGAAATATAATAATATAATAAAAATATAATAATTATATAATATATAATAAAATATAATAAAAAAAAAATACAAAAAAAATACATATTAAAAATATAAAAATAGAAATTAAAAATATATCTAAAATATAAATATAAAATACAACTTTGTGATACAAACTGTTGTTTTGAATATAATGAAATCTATTCTTTGTATATTATCAATTTTTTTTTCCTATTAATTCGTGAAGTTATTTACTTAAAAAATTGTATTTCATTGCAGGTTTCATGGATCAGGAAACGAGATTTGCATATTCTTACTGTAGGAATCTTAACGTATACAAACGATCAACGTTTTCAATCATTACACCGAGATGGATCTGATGAATGGACTTTAAGAATTAGTTCACCACAGGTTCGAGATAGCGGAACATACGAATGTCAAGTTTCAACTGAATCCAAAATCAGTCAGGCTTTTAACTTGAGTGTCGTAGGTTGGTATCTATAATATACAAATACAATTCTTATTTTCAATAAATCTGATTGTTAAACAATAAAAAAAATTTATTATAAAATTACATCAATGTTAAACATTTTTCAAAAGTCATTCTAATGCCATGAATAAATAAAACGTTAATATATAATCAGTCAATAAATAAAAAAATTATAAATTTATATTTTCTATAATTGTTTTATTATTTATTTTATGAATTAGTAATAAAATACATTTGAAATAATATATATTTCGATCAATTGTGAAAAAATAACAAATTTCACATACTCTTATAAAAATAAAGTTTACAACGTTAGTTTATACAAATTATTATTTATTATATTTTGTTATATTATATTTCAACTTTTTCATTTCTTTATCCCTTCATCAAATTATTATAATCATTTTACTATAAAAAAATTGTTTAAATTTAATCTTTGAAAGCAATTTAGCAATAGAAACAAATATTATTAGAGGAATTGCATTATTACTATAAATCAATATTATATTTGAATTATGTACATTTTGAATTTGTTATTTAACTTTTGTCTAAATAAAATTTATTATCAAGCTGTGTTTGTATTATTATTATAATATTATTATAGTAGAATTTTTTATATTAATAAGATATTAATAGGAAGACAAATTATTGAAATAAAATATTAGGATAATCATTTTTTTTATATTGAATTTCATTTATTTAAAAATTTCCAATAATAATAGTTTATTTATATATTTATGAATTATATTTATGAATTTATATATATATATATATATATATATATATATATCTTTTACAATATATGTAAAATTCCAATCAAATACTAATAAATGTTTTGATTTATTAATTATCTTTCTTTCTTCTATTTCTTCTATTTGTTTCTTCTATTTCATTCAAAAAAAATATAACAAATAAGGAATGCATTAAAAAATTTACTTTAAACTAAAATTAAAAGATAAAATTGGAATTTATAGAGTTTATCATATATATTTATACATTTTTAATTTTAAAAAATAAAAATGCATTTTGAGTACTTAAAATCTTATAAGTAAAAGTTATAATTAAAAAATACAAAAAAATTAGTATTAAAGAAATTTTTTTTCTGTCTGTCTTATAATGCAATAGAAACTATAATGTTATAATTAATAGAACTAACAATTATTAAATAATTATAATAAGCAATAATAATAAATTAACAATAATAAAAATAATTATATGTACAAAATTGAAGAGATAATTATAGAAATAATAGAATTATTTGTATTTTAATTAATTATTAATTTATTATAATTATACAATTTATATACATATATAATTTTATATTTATATAATATATTTATATGATATAATTTATAATTATTCTTCATATTCAAAACACTTATAAACTTTTCGATTATAAAGTAGATTGTATATTTTTAAAAAAAAATAAAATAAGAAAAATTAAAAAATAATCTATAAATGATTAAATGTAATCATATGAAAAGTTAGATGAAAAACATGTACCATATTAAATAAAAAATGTAGGAACAATCTTAATTGGAGATTCACAAATTAATTTCAAGCAACATTTTCCTTTGCAATAACTTTCACTATAACTTTGTTAACAGAAAAATACTTTATTAATCACAAAACATAGAAGAAATGAATAGAGTTACTAACAAACTATCGAGCACGAATAAGCAACATTCATCAAAGAAAGCGTGTTAAATATAAGAATTATTTTTTTTGAAAAAAAAATTATATTATATCGCGAACAATAAATAAACTAAATAATTGTTCATATAGAATAAACAAATCGAATTTATTTATCATTCAAAATCAATAACTAAAAATTGTAATATAAAAAGACAAATATAAAATTTTTCTGACACATAAACAATAAATAACATATATTTGAAATAAAAAAATAAATAATAATATTATAAATTGACAAAATATATTAGATTAAAAACAATTTATTAAATAATACATTTAATAATAAATATTTACGTAAAATTAATCACTTACCAAAAATTTAATTCGAGCTTTAAAATATATTATCTTCTTCTTAGATATCCTTCCTATTACAAAACTAATTTTTAATAGATTTATATGTAACACTATAATTGAATTACAAATAAAACATTATTAAAAAATAATATACATAGCATCATTAAATTAATATATCTATCATTTATTTTATTATACAATCATAGATTAATCACTTCTAATTTAGGAATTTCAATAAAGAACTTTAAATTATTTTTGCGTTAAAAATATTGATGATTCTGAAAAAAGCCGATTTTTTTATAATAAATAAGATTCACTCTATCCATTCTCTATTATGATATAAGTTTCTATGTAAATTATGTAATATGTTTTTGTATTATAACATTCTTATGTTGAATATAATCCTGAGAATGTAAATTTTGTATCCGCAAATATTTGTACGAATATATTATGCTCTTTGAAACTATGATGCATTATTACTGTGATTGATTAAAATATTAAAACAAAAGATATTTGAAGATATTTATCATTAAACATTTATTATTATATATTATTTTTCAAATTATATAATAATTAATTATATTATATAATAATTAATTAATTATATAATAATTATCTTAAAACTTACTTCAAAAATAATACAAATGCTAATGATATCGTCTTCACTGATTGCATATCACATGTAATATTAGATTATTTATATTGTATACACAAGTAGCCAATACTAAAAATTCTTTGTTACTAATATGATTTCGATATCTCTTGATATCGTTGAGCCACAGTTCTGCCATTTCTATTGCACTAACCATATATTCACAATATTTAATTTTCAATATCCATAACATTAAAATATTTTCCGCATGATATATGCTCATTATGATCTATAATCATATAATAAATATGATTTATTATAAAATATTAATATTAAAACATTGAACATTGTTATGTATATATAAAGTTTATTAAATTCATAAAGTGTTTGAAAATTTTATTTAATCCAAATAATTCAAATAATTAATATATAATATTATAATAGTTAATAAGCTTCTAATTTTTCTTAAATTTGTATCTTTTGAATTCCTTTCCATGTTCATATTATCAGATTCTCAATGGAATCATGAGAATGCCAAAGATAATGTGAATCAATCCTCTGAATATGGGATATTCATAATTTAAAGAAAATTCTTAAAATTAAGCTGAAGAAAAAGGTTGTACATAGATCCTGTTGTTCAAGAGAATTGATTAAATATTCGTAATAAATTTCTTCGAATGTAATATAGTATTAATTATACTTGAAATTTACATGGCTTGAATATCGTTTTGAAATTTATATTTTAATTTACATTCCAACTGAAATGTTTTTTAAAAATATATAATCTTATAATAAATATAAATTTATAAAATTTTTTTATAAAAAAAATTTTTTTACTATTAATATATTTTAAATACATTTATTTAATTAATTGATACTCATTTATTAATTATTTAAGTAATTAAAGAAATTTGTCATAATTAATTTTAATTTAAATTTACCAATCAATTAATTTTTAAAATCAATTACTATTTTTATTATATATATATATATATATATATATAATTAATTTTTCAAATTAATTATTATTTTTATTATGATTAATTAATTTTTTAAATCAATTATCATTTTCTAAATAAATTTAAATTATTATATGTAGCCTATAAATTAATTATGGATCACAACTCTTACAAATTCAAAATTTTATGATACAGTTTTATAATATTATGTAAATTGATTTAATATTATGTATGTAAATTATAAAAATTGCTTGTAATTTTAATTGAATTATTAATCGAATTATGTCAAATCCTATATCTATGAGAGTTGACATACTCATATTTTTAAAAATTATAAATATAAATATTTATAAAATATAAAAATATTTTTAAAAATTTTTCAAAAATAATCAATTTTACTGTGTCATAAATTTTCCTAAAACTATGAATTTAATGTATATTGAATAAATTTATTTTAATAATCATAATAATATCAATAAGTATTATATTGTATTTACAATTAAAAAATAAAATAAAAATTTAATATATTCAGTTTATTATATTTTTTTATTATATTTTCACTTCAATTTATATTCAATTATTATTTATTTTTTCATATTGAATTATTATTTAATAAATCATCGGAGATATAAAAATATAATTTATAAATATATATTAAGTAAAGCCGAAGCAAATTATAAATTTATTAAATTTATAATATTAAAATTTTGCATTTTCTAAAAAAAGATTAAATTAAAAAATTTTTTGTTAAATAAAAATTTAAGATTTTTGATATTCTTTTTAAATAAAATTACTTTTCTATCAAAAGATTTTAAATAAAAAAAAAAATATTTAGAAAGTTATAAATTTTATCCTAAATTCCATAGATTTTCTCTCTTTCTTTCTCTCTCTCTCCTATCCTTCGTCAGTAAGGATAAGAGATAGGGATAGGATATATTTATCCGATAAATTTCTCTTTGAAATAAGCCAATTCTTTGTTAATAAATATTTATTGTTAACAATTTATTATTGTTAACAAATATTAATCTATGCCATTTTTGAGAAAAATATTTTTAAGACCATAGAATTATATCTTTTTTAAAAATAATTCAGCGATATTGAAGTTTAAACGAGATTTTAAGATAATATTTTTAATGCTAATTTCAATTGATATTATTCTACAATTTAAAAAATTTATTACAACACTCAATCAATTTTTTTGAAAACAATGAAGTTTATAAACAAACAAAAATTATATACAATTTTTTTTGCAGTCTTAAGAATTTTTCTTAAATTAGGAGTATCCCATAATTAGAGGATTGATCTGTATTGTCATTGGTCAATATGTGTTCCACTAAAGAATCGTGATGCAAATGGAGAGGAATTCAAAGGCAACAAATATTCTAAAGAAAAATCTTCTTGAATTACTTGAATGAAATAAAATTCTTAAACATTTTATGAATTTAATAAATTTTATGTGTATACAATTTACATTTATGTGTATATAAACATTTCAATGTTTTAATATTAAAATTTTATAATAAATCATATTTATTATATAATTATAATGCGAATTGAATGACAATGAAATGACATATATCATGTCAACATTCGTAGGAAATATTTTAATATGTTGTAAATATATGCATAATGCGATGGAAACGCAAAGGCTACGACTCAACAACATCAAGAGATACATCAAAATCACATTAATAGCAAAGAATTTCTGACATTCACTATTCGTGCATACAACATGGATAATTTGATGCCTATAGACGTAGAAGTGATGAATCAACCATATGATAAGCGATCATCGAAAGCCATTGATAGTAAAAGAAAATGATACTATTAATATTTATAACATAAACTATTTCTGAAATAAGTTTCAATATAACATGATTAATTATTAATTAATTGAAATAATATTTGTTTAATAATAATCTCTTTATTTTATAATAATATCTTTATTTTGTTTTGATATTAGTCAAATAACATTGTTATTTTTGTAATTGCATTTTTGCATTGCAATTTTGGTACAAGAATTATATTTATATTTTTCAAAATTTGCATGCCTAGGATTAACATTAGAATGCTACTAATTAAAATGGATTCAAGGAATCCATACTTTTAGATTTTATAATGCATAAAATCTTATGTTATGATAGATGATGAATTCATCAAATCTTATTTATAAAAAAATCAGTTTTTATAATTTATAATATTTTTAAAAATAATTCAAAAATTTTTTCTGGAATTATTGCATTCTAAATGATGAATTGATGATAATCATACGAAGTGAAGATACATTAATAATAAATACATTGATTCAATGATGTTTTATTTGTAATATATTTAGTTATTTAAATTTGTGAATAGAAAAACATTTCGGATTTCGAAATTCTGATGTGGAAGGTATGATCAATATAATTATATACATGATAATAATATTTTTATTTTAATTGTAAAACTATTACAAATGAAGTAAAAACATATCTACAATATACGATAATACAATATATTTAAAAAAGATAGACTACTTAAATAATTTTTAGAAATATAAATATAATGCTTAATATTACATATTAATTTAATTTAATTCTGTATATTTTTCAAGAAATTCAGGAAAGTATTTCGTATTTTATATTTGAGTATTATACTTAAATGTAATATAACAAAATTTTTATTATCATTTTATTTTTGAGAAAAATAATATGTCAATATTTCAAGAGAAAAAGCTTTCTGTATAAATTTTAAAAATTGTATTATTATATATATGCATTATAAATATATGCATTATTTTTATTTTTTTTTTAAATTAAAAAATTTTTCTCTATTTGAATTGAGTTCTCTAGTTGAGTTCTCTATTGAAAATATAATTGATATAATTGATAAAATTAATATAAATATTTTCAATTTAAATATTATCATGTTTTTAAATATAAAATAATCGAATCAGATAATGAAAGTTACTTGAATTATTATTTCTGGATTGAAAACAGGAACATCTTTGAAACAAAGAAAGTAACAGAATCTTAAAATGAATGTATTGATTAAAAATATATAATAATACAATGAAAAAAAAATTATATGGATTATTGCGATTAAATGATAATTGTATGAAAATTGTATAAAATATAAATCATTGGAATAATCGAATATTTTCAAATTATAAAGTGAAATATAAAGTGTTTTTATAATAAATGTTTATTTTTATTAAATTTATAAAGATTCATTTATTATTTAAATTATGATTCAATTATATATTTATTATTTTTTAAATATTCATTTTAAAAAAATTATAATTTTTATTATTTTGTGAGTGTTGTTAATGTAATTTAATATAAAAATTTTAATGTAATTTAATGTAATTTTAATGTAATTTATGTTAAAAATAAAACCTTTTACATTTTTTTCTATTAATTTAAATGTAATTCGATTAAAAATAATGTTGTTTTTAAAATTAATTATTCTAAATGAAATATATTTACATTTATTACAAAAATAATATATTTTAAAAATTGAAGTTTCTTTAGTAACATATAGAATAATATATAGAATATATTTAATAATAAATAGAAATTATAATAATTGTCTTTTATTGATTTCACTTTTTTTATTGATATAGTTTTGTAAAATTAATATATATAATACAGAATAAACTGCGCTATATGTGTAGTAACAAATATATTACAAATTTTCTATAAAATATTTATTTTAATTTTTTATTCTAATTTTATATTAATAATTTATTTTAATTTTTCTAATATCAAAAATTATAATTATATGATTTAAATAATTTTTTTAAATTTACTATTATGTAAAATAATTAAAATGAAATAATTATGTAAAATGAAATTAAAAAATTTAAAAAAATAATATTTTATGTTAATATACGTTATATGTTAATTAATAATACTTTCTAGAAATGAATTGATCTGTGTAATATCAAATTAATTATGTTAATAGTGTCAAAGGCGAAGATCAATGGTAACTCAGAACTATACATCAAGAGCGGAAGCGATATCAATCTAACCTGTATAGTATTGCAGACTCCTGAACCACCGTCCTTCATTTATTGGTGAGTTTAATTAGATTTTCGTGAATTCGATTTAAAGCTGGATCATAAATACCATATTCTCACAACTACATAATATGAACACATTCATAAATGAGAATGTTCATCGAGAAAGGATCTCGATTACATATTAAAATGAATGTCAGAACATCAATGGCAAATGGAAAATCATCATTGCATCGGAATTGCTGTTTTTATTCTCATTGTTTTCTCTGATTAAACGGATGAATGATTGAACTGTAAAAAGTTTTTTCATTGTTTAATAAAGAATAGTGAAGTAAAAAAGATCAAAATTGAAATTCAAAAATTTAAAGATTGTTTTCATTACTTATTTGTAATTTAAAAATTTTAATTTAAAATTTTTTATGATATTATTATAAGTTTATTATTCTACTTATTATTATATTTATTTTTATTTTATTACATATTATTTAATCATAAATTTAATTATATAATATAATAAGATAAGAAATATTCTATCATTATTTTATATATAAATTTTATATGTATTTCATTATATAAATTTATGAATTTATTTCAATATTAATTATTATTACATGTTTATTATATTAAAACATAATTATTTCATTATTATTTCATATTTAAAAAAGGGATTAAAAAAGGGATGACTAAAAAAGGAATAAAAATATAAGATATAGTATTCGTTTTCTATTTAATATTTTGTAGTTTCAGAATAGACATAAATAAAAATAAAAAATTTACAACAATAATAATATTAGAATATATTATATGAAATTTCTGTAATATAAATTTTATAACCTTAAAAATATAAACTTTATAATATAAATCTTAAAAAATAATTATAAATTTTTTACTTTTTTTAAATTAAAACAAAGTCGAATAGTTATATATATATATTCAAGATATTTAAATCATATTTGCGTTAATTATATATATATATATTTTTATATATATATAAAATAATAATAAAATAAAATATATATAAAATATATAATATATATATATATATATAAAATATATAATATATATATATATATATGTATTCAAGATATGTATTTAAATCATATTTGCGTTGATTATAATAAATTATTTTTAAAATTATATATTAGCATGATTTTTGGCAAATTGAATTTTTTAATATTATAATAAAACTTGCAAAAGTTTTCGATCAATTATATATTTCGCTTTATATTCTAAGATTAATGCTTAAATTTATTAAATTTTATATGGATTATTCCAGTTTTCCATAAATATTTAATTTATATTCAGAAGTAAATAAAATTTGAAAAAAAAAATGATGAAAAATTTGATCCTGATTCGAAACAAATATAAAAATTATTAGTTAAATTATTAATTAAATAATTATTTTTGAATATATTTTTGAATATAAAAAGAATAATTATTATTTAATTAATAATTAATTAATTTTTCATCATTTTTTTTTTAATTTTTATCTAAAATATTTTTTTAATACATTATACTTTCATATTTTTTTTAATTTCTATTAGTGAATCACTTTCTTAATACTTCACATTTTTACACCATATTTTATAATACTTTATTATTAATTTAGCATTTTATTTTAAATTTTCCATCAATTGATTTTATATTTTTATATTATATTTTTTATCATTTCCAATTAAATTAAATTACCATTCATTCGAAAAAAAAACATTCTTTTAATTCTCGATTATTGAATGTTCCTAGATGAATCGTAAACAAGTTCTTTTGATTTTTTTTTAGATTCTTTTTTAGATTAGTTCTTATTTTAAAACAAGAAATTATTTATAAATTATATATAAATTGAACAAATATCAAAAAATCGTTTTTTAGAACAATTAATATCAATTTTCAATATCAATTAATATCAATTTTTTATATAATTGTTGATAATAACCAGAAACACACATTAAAATCAATTAAATATTAATTATCCTTTAATATAAAAAATATAAAATATAAAAATTTATTGTTTAATTGCTGAGTATTGAGTATTTATGAGAGCTAAAACGGTGTATAAATAAATTTAAATATCGAAACAAAAGAATTATTCGAAATTTTAAAAAAAGAATGGAATAAAATTTATTCAGATAATTTCTGATCGGAAACATACAACTATATATACATAGTGATAATTGAAAAAAATGTTAATAAAAAAAAATAGATGAGGAATCTGTTATTAAATATATGTTAGCAGTGTTTTTCAATAATCATTCATCAACGATAAAATGATAAATTTTGTTTGTTTAATATTTTTTGATTACTTAAGTAATCATAATTAATAATATAGATTTTTATTAACATATATGTTGCTTTTACGTTGTGACAAATTCTACTAGATAAAAATTATGTATTTTTTCATTATTAGCTGAAGTTTAAGTAATAATTAGATGATTTAAATAACATCATTAAATTTTCAGGTATAAAGATGATCACGTGATAAATTACAGTCAAAGAGGAGGTATCAATGTAGTAACAGAAAAACAAACACGAACGTCGCGTCTCTTGATATCCAGAGCGTTACCTGCTGATTCTGGAAATTATACATGTGCTCCATCTACGGCCGAGTCAGCCAGTGTTCTAGTCCACGTACTCAATGGTGGGTGAGTTAAAATAATAAAAAACCATCTCATTTGAATATAAATTTTTTAATTATTGATATTAATGATCTCGTAAAATTTATAAGATTTGTAGAAGTTTTAAATTTTTCAATTTTAAAAAATTTTACTTTTACTAGAAAAATTAAAAAAAAATTTCATAATTGGCTTAAATTATATCTTTTATTTCATTTTTTAAATTAAAAAGAGAAATTTTATTTATTCAAAAATTCATTGCATACTATATTATTAAGTATTAATCTTATTCTTATAATTATTATTTTTTATCATTATATTATGATTATAAATTTTCATTTAAAATGATTTAAATGAAATAATAAAAATTGAATAAAAAAATTCATATTTTATTAAAACTCATATTTTATTAAATTAAATTAAAATTATTAGAAAGACAAGAAATACAAAATTTTGAAGAATTATTTACTATTTTTTTTTATATTAATTAAACGAACTGACTTTATTATAAAACTAAGAAAATATCAAATTATATAAAAAACACATATTTAATTATTAAAGACAAATATAAAATAATTAAATAATTAGAAACTAAAAAATAAAAAATTGATATTTTATAAATAATATATACTATATAAATCTTAAAAAATTTTATTAATAAAACTTAATAATAATAATAAAGCTTAATAAATCCATTAGACATAAAATTCTTCAGCCAATTATCAACAATTTGAAATATTTAAAAAATGAAAATATTTGAAGTCGCTGATTGTTCAAGTTATAATATTGTTAAAAAATTTTTACAGCAAAATTTAATAATTATTTATTTATTTATTTGTATTATATTTATTGTATATATTTATTTACATTCTTTGTTTTATTTTATTTTATATTGAAAAATTGATTTAATTTAGATATAAAATGTTTAGTAAATAAAGTAAATAAATTATCATCATTGGATATTGAATAATTTGTTAATTTGAATAAATAAAATTTAATATAAAAAAATGATTGTTCTAATATTTGAAAATTTTATCCAAATGATTTATTTATTTATTATTATGGATATGTAAACTTCGTTATAATACTCTTCGACAAATTTTAATTTTTTTTATTTTATAATTTTCAATATAAATCATTTCTTATACACTTTAATGTATTGAATACAAATCTATAAATCGTATTTTCCCAAAACATTATATTTTTTGAAAAAAAATAAATTTTTAAGAAAAATTATAATTAGAAATGTTTTATATTTTTATAGTAATAATTATTCAATTAAATGATTCTGTGAATTCTCTCGAATAAAGTGACAAAGTAGTTATTTGATTATAAATATTTAATTATATTTAAATTATAATCAAATTTGAAAGAATATCTAAAACACGTCCATTTTTGTTGATATTCTTTAATTTATTTTAAAAATTAAAGATCTAAAGAAAATCTAGTGAAACCATATGATAGAACACATGTTTTTACTAAGAAAAACATCAAGAGAAGCTATTTTGAAAAAATAACTTTGTTTTCGATATGAAAGGGAAATAGTTAGAATAGAATAGTGTTTTGACAAAACACATAGCGATGAAGCAACTGCCTTTACTCAATGATGGCAACTCGCCTGCTACACAATACAACAATACAAATCGCGATGAAACAATTGTCTTTATTGAATATCATTGTCATCGTTTTACTAAACTATTTCACTTCTATATTAAAAAGAGAAATAATTTTATATGTTTTCTTTAGAAAAAAGGTCTGCTTCATTGTATAATATGATAATATTTTCTTTTAAACTTTTATTTTTTGAAATAAATTGAAGAATATGATTATTCTTTTAATTTTGATTATTATTTAAATATATAATTATAATACTATCTAATAATTACTTATATAATTTTATTAGGGAGAATCCACAGCTCCACAGAATCATTTCGTGCCAAGAGCAAATGAATAATTTATTGTAAAAGCATTTTTAAAAAATTAAAAAATTGCAATTTTTTTTTAAATTAATTTTTTTCATAAACTAGATTCTGGAGAAATATGATTTATGTTCAGATACGATTTATATTTAATACATTAAAATTTACAAAAAATATTTTATATGTTTATTGACAATGAAAATATTGACGGCAGAAAATCAGATATGTTGAACAATGTATTGTTGTAATCAGCTCGTATATTGAATGTCTAATATAATTCCATTTTTGAGAGATTTTCAATAAAAATTTAAAACGTTATCATATAAATTATTGAAATAAGAATTATAAAACGAATTTTTTTTACGAATATTATAAATATGTAGATTTTACGAATGTTATAAATCCCTGATGTGATGAACCTGATAAATTAGAGCATAGATAAACTAAATAGATATATGAAGTTATAAAAAAGAAAGTACAATGCAGACGTCGATATCATTAGCTTTTAGTGTCACGCAAATTCTATATATGATAGTAAATTTGATATCAGTATCATATGATTAAATAAAAATTTTCTTGCAAATTATTATCTTTTAGATCATTTGAAAATAAATATGTAATATAGTATTTATTCATATCACATATCAAATTATGTTCATATATCAATAAAATATTTTTTATATATAAAATACATCTAATAAATCATTTTCTTCAAATTTCATGTATTATTAATAAAAAAAAGAGAAAAATGAAATAAAAAATATTTGTTTTATTTATATAATATCTATTTATATTATTTATAATTTATGAAATATTAATAAATATTGTTTATAATTTATGAAATATTAATATATTATAAACAATATTATTATTAATAATATAATCTTAAATATCATTTAAAAACAAATTCAATATGAATATATAATGAATTATATTATTAATTTTTTTGTTTTGTATTTTTTTATTTATTTTATTTTTTTTATTTCTATATTAAAAAATTGAATATTAAAATTTTAAAAAATTGTAAAAAACTCACTTACGAATCATTAAAATTTTCAATCACAAAAACGTTAAAATTTTAACGAGCGAGTTTTGTAAAAAGATATAAGTTTTGAGAAAACAGCACAAAGAATAGGAATTTAATGAAAGTTTATAATTTAAAAAAATTCTTTAATAAAGCAATAAGAAAAGTGAATTTTGAATTTGTATTGTATAGTTATTGTATTGTATAGTATTAGATATTGTATTGTATTTGTATAAATTATATATATCGTTTCATCTAACGCAAACTTCAGTTGCTAATAATTTTATAAATTGATCAATTGATATTTTTGTATTGGAATTAAATATTTTGTTTATTTTAAAAATCAATTCTTCAAATGTTCGAATATAAATTGAAGTGTGTGTATATATATACATTACATATTCCATTTGAAATGATCCATATAATCATTTCATAAATTATTTATTTTTAGAAAAAATATTTCAAATGAAAATTGTTTCGTGTTTAAAAAAAATATTTTATGATACATTACAATTTCATTACAAATCTTAATTAAATGAATGTATTCTAGATTTCAAAGTGATTTTTTTTTTTTTAATGAAATTATATGTTTCTATTTAGATTCTACAAAGATAAATTCACCCATAATATTCATCTATAATATATTGTTTATAATTCTATATCATTCAAATTTATTTTCAAAACGTTAAATTTCATTTACTTAAAGATTATCAATTCAATTATAATGATTCAAAATATTAATGTAATTTAATATTACTTTTCTTTATCAATAATAGTCTGCTCTATCATATAAAATATGCATTCAAAACAACTCAGTTACGAATCATTAAACTATTCCTGCAATATTGGATAGAATCAATTAATATATTGATCTAAGATCATTTTCTTAGATATAAAAGATAAGAAACAATTTTTGAATATTCAATGAAGATAAGTTTTGAAAATCAATAAATGATTTTGAATAATCTTGGAACAACATATTATTTGTCATTAAATAAACTATGTGTTTATTTAATAATATATATATAAACATATTATTTCATTAAAAAAATAAAATCTTGAAATATGAAAGATATGTTCATCTAAATAAGATTTGACTATTATGAAATCTTCTTGAAACAATTTTCATTTAAAATTTTTTTTCACTTTTTAAAAAGTGAAGTAGTTTAAAAAATAATTGAATATATATATATATATATATAGTCTATTATAATATAATAATATTTATTATTATTATATTAATATTAGAATGAATATATATATAGTCTATTATAATATAATAATTATTATATTATAATAGACTATTAATTATTATATTTAATTTATTATTATTATATTAATATTAAAATGAATTTTTACAATGAATATACAATTTTATAAATAAAAAATTTATTTTATGTCTGTCTCTAAAATTTGAGATAGTTCTTTCGATTTTTTTTCGTTCAAACACTTTCCATAAATTTTTTTTTTGCAAAAGTTTTGACGATTTTTCTCTTTTTTTTATTTTTCTTTTTAATTTTTAGTATTACCATTTATCATCATAAGTCAAAAAATTAATGAATTAATTAAAAATTCACTGAATAATCTTCTTTTGTATCAAATTGTAACATGTATTCTTATAATTTTTGTTAAAAAAAGAAATTTCGAGATTCAAATCTAAAGGAAAAGCGAATTTATTAAAAATGTTTAATAGAAAATTATTCGAATGTTTATATTTTTATACTCTAGTTTGATTTAATTCATTAAGACATCCATAGAAGAAAATTATCTCATTTTTTCATCTTAGATTTTTAATATTTGTCTATAAACGATTTTTTTTTTAATTTCTTCATTAATAAAAATTGCTTTATATAAAAATTTAAAATAAATAATAATGTAGTAGCATTAATGATAATTTAAAGTCCATGTTATATTATACATGCGTAATCTATTAGAAATTTATGCTGTTATTCAATTTTTTAAGAACTTAAATATATTTGTATAGCTGCAAGTGATCTTTAGAAAAATAAGGAGGATTTTTTTTTATTCTTGCATAAAACAAAGAGATAAAAAAAATAATACACAACAAGACACACAGTATATTAAAAAGTTTTTCATGATAAAAGAGAACATAGTTTTACATCTTTTAATTTTACTTTCGATTTTA
Organism: Apis mellifera; assembly: GCF_003254395.2. NCBI lineage: Eukaryota > Metazoa > Arthropoda > Insecta > Hymenoptera > Apidae > Apis > Apis mellifera. Next base: position 6,240,530 of record NC_037644.1, on the reverse strand, counting down.
TTTTGGTATTATCATAAGATTATTAAGTTTAAATATTGTCTATATATATGTTTCTTTCAGAAATATTTCGCGGTAAAAATTAATTCGCAACATTATATATATATTAAACATCCATTACTTTTGTAGGAGACTTAGATACTTTATTACAGTCTAATAATTATATATTTAAATTCTTTTTAGACATTTTCTTTTATATTTACTAATCTAAATCATAATATTTAATATTATTAATTAGTATATTTTGTAGTAATAATTTTTCATTTTTAAAATTTTTGTAATAAAAATTTAAAAAATTACAATAGAATTTACTTTGAAAGAAATTATAGTCTTTCTTCATAATAAAAATGAAATATATAGATAAGTATTAGATACATATTTCATTCTATTAAACATACAATGTTTTTAAATATTCGTGAAAATATTGAAAAAAAGAGAAATTTTAAAATTATTACATTGACTATGATTATGATTATTTATTATGTTTTTATTTGGTAATATATTTTAAGACAAATATTGATATATTGTCTAGACAATTAATAATAATTATACATAACAATCTGTTGTTTGAATTTAGAATTTTCCTAAAAAGAATTCCATTTTCTATCGAAACAATGCGAGAAATAATATTGGGAAATATTGGGAAATATATTGGGAAAAGTATGCGTTGTGTATGCAATCAGTGCAATTTGTAAGCTACAATTTCAGTTATGAGTTTCCTAATATTTCATAAGATATTACTATATATACGTATGGTTACATGGTATATATATACAATTTCGTCTGTTCCTTGTTAAAATCTACTAACTGACAATCTGAATTGAAATTAGATATTCCGTGTGTTTAGAAAACTTGTTAGATTCAATTAAAAGTCTCGAAGGATTACTATCTATCGAATTGTTTGTATTAATAATAGATGAATTCAATAATCCTTTTTTAATAGAAACTAAATTAGTATTCTTAAATGTTAAATGTTGTATAATTGTTAATTTTTTAAATAGCAATGATGATAAAATTTTAAATAATATTATTTATATAGTTATTTTAGAATTAAATTTCAATAAATCAAATATTAAGAAAAAACTAAATTATATTTAATAAACGGAATATATAGAAATTTTGTACAAAAAATAATATTTATTGACTTATATATATTTATCATTAAAAGAAAAAAAATTTATAAATGTTATCTTTTTTTTTTCAAACGTGTGATGTGATTGAAAGAAAAAAAGAAATATTATAACGTACAATTATTAAAAAATTGTGATAATAATGATTTAAACATGTGGCAAATAATTCGAATTAAAATAAATTTATGTTTTAATTATTATAAAAATTTTCATAACAGAATGAAAGAAAATAAACAATATAAATTATATAAATAAAAATATATATATAGTTTTTTTTTATATGTATTTATTTTATCGAAATTTTTTTATATGTATAGTTTTCGAATTATAGAGATCTAATTTTTATTTGTTAATAATAAAATATTTAATATATGTAATATAAACATATTTTATTCAATTATATTCTATATATTTTGATAGAAAAGCTTACCTACATTAACTTTCATTAACTTATAATTAAATTTATTTATAAGGATTTATAAGGTTTTAATATTAAAACTTTATTATTTTTATTATAATCGTAATTAAGTTTATTTCTTTTATAGTATATAAGAATTTACAATAAATATTATTATCGTTATTTAAAGAGTTTTCTATAAAATAATGACATATGTATATTATATGTAAAAAATGTTAAATGTATTAAATTAATTTTATAATAAACATTTTCAATTTGTATTTTTCCTGAATTTTTTCTTTTTATATAAAATGTTTTAAAAACAATCAAAATCCTGAAGAAGGAATAATCCTTAGATATCCTGGTAGTGTGGGATTTTTACCCACTAAAAGCCCCACAGCAGGATTGTCGGTCGGGAACAGTATATTATCCTCTCTACTTCTAAAAGTGGTACAATTCCCCTCTGAATTTCCGCAGAATGAGAATCGTGACGTCACATTATTCTCATTGCCACTGTTACATTAGGTAGATCAAGTAAAGTACATTACATAAAGGTACATCACATGACCAGATTTCCATCAAAGGTAACATCGCATCATGTCACATGATCTAGTAATGGCAATGGGAATAATGTGACGTAATATTCTTCTCATGTAGAAATACGTTACAAGAGAATTAAGTTATTTTAAAATAGTATTATCCTTATTCGGCAGCTTTATTCTATAATATACCTATCTATTAAATTTTTTAATGAAATCCTGAAAACATTTGAATTCTTCTAAACTTTTTCCTTCATTCACTTTATGAAAATGCTAATAATGATATTAAATATATAATGCTAAGAATTTAATATAAAATTATATCAAAATATTTCTCGATTTTGGAATTGCGGTGCTTTGATAACTTAGCAGAATTGTCAAAAGAAATTACTCTAGATTTTTAAAATCTGATGTCATATTTTGATTTGGAAATAGTATGGAAAAATAAATAAATTAATTAAATCTATTTTTTGTTTAGTTAGTTTTTCCCCTTTCTATTAGTATTAGAATATGAATTTATGCTTTTCGAGTTAATATTTTTCTCTTTATTATTTAAAAATCAGCGTGACATCAAACTCTAAAAATCTAGAATTGCTTTAGGCAATGCAGCCTAGACTTCCACTCGAATCGTTTGCAATTCCCATGACTGTGTATTACTGCAGGGTTTTCCAAGTTCATAGCTGCAATATTCTTTCCTTAGTTACAAATTACTTGAAAAATTTAACATTTTCTATCTTTTGTTCTTATCAAAGATGTATTAAAATATTATTTTTTATATTATTTTTTAAAAATATAAATTAAATTTTTACTAAAGCATTGTAAAATTAGATAAAATTTGTATTATATTATTTATAACTATTACTTTTTATTAATAAATTAAAATTATTTAAAAAATAATTATTAATTATTAAATTTGAATTATAAACGTTCTATAATATTTATAAAAAAAGAAATATTTTAGAAATTAACTATATATAAATATGTATATGTATATTATATAAAATATATATTTCAAATAATTGTTGTCAAATATATTTATTTGATATTTTTTTACCTGGTAGAAATGAATAATTTTTCAACAAAACATCATGTAAAATAAAAAATATAAAAATTGAATTAAAAATCTTTCATTAAATATTATATATAAATATAATTATAATAAATATAATATAATATAAATATAATATAATATAATAAATATATTATATAAATATAAAGATTATTATTATACTTTTAAAGAATTATTATAGTAGAAGTTTTTTATAAACTTTATACATTTTCTTTAGAAAAAAGCTTATTTTATAAAGTACATTTTATATAATATTATAGATAGATTTAATTGAATGTTGGAAGCATGTGTAAGTATGGAGTCTTAAACATTTAAAGTTTCGGAATTTCGGAATTGATGTGTGATTTACAATATTTTTCACTGATGCATTTCATTTGATAGAAACGCACACTATGTTATATTTGATCACATATAATTTCCATTTGAAGAAGAATTAATTCGAAGCATAAATTACAATAAAACTAAATTATATCCTAAAACAAAAAATTCTACGACTAACAATGGGAGGATTATTTAAATTTCTTTATATGAAAATTTCATCGCAAACACAATTATGTGCATATTTCGATGTTTTTAACATAGCTTTTTCTGTTATGTGCAAGAATTATTATATTACGAATTCACAAACTTTATATGGATAGCGACAAATCAAAAGGATCATATTTTGTGTTTATTCAGTTTTCATGCAAAAAATCACTTATTGTTTCACGCTCGGATAAAGAGTATTGTTACACTTGTGATTTATTTAGTGCGGAAAACATTGATTTTTGATATACCAAGTACAAAACATTACGTACTTGGCATATAAAACCAACAAATTGTTTATATTGTATTGTTAATACATGTAATTTCATACTCATTCAATTTTAAAATTTTTTTTGTTAAATTTCTTAATTTTTATTATTAAAATTTTATTCGATTAAAAATAATTATTATTAAAAATTTAGGATATAAATAAAATTTTAATAGAAAATCGTCATAGTTCGAAAATAAATCGAATTAAGAAAAATCCGCAATGATAATATATAATGTTTCAAATATTCTGCATTACAATTGGATGACTTGTAATTTTTCAAAGAAAATGTCTGTTAATAAAAAAGAAGATTGATATAATAATATCATTTTTATACGATATTAGACAACAGTTTTTAGAAAATAAAACTTAATTATATAATAGTCTCTCTATAAAATAAGATATTTCAAATTTCAAATGCTACCATGCATGGAATATATGGTGAAATTACTCATCGAAAGTGATAAAAGCAGTTTTGAAATGAGGTCATCACGAGGGATCAAACCAATGATAGCGTAGCACAATTTAGCGTAAACTGTATTTTATCGGAACCGATAAAATCGAATATATTCTCCAACGGAATGATACAAGCGATCAGCTACTATTAAATAATAATTTTCCATGAATAATTGACAAGATAATAATGCGCATCAACACAATGTGTAATAGATTATGCAATAATGATTGCGAACAATTAAATGCTCGTAAGTCAATAATGATTTAATATTTAAAATTCTAATAATATTTTATAACACAAATTTAAAATAGATTTGAGATGTTAAATCTGAGTTTATAATAACTTTCTTAACTATATAAAATATTTTCCTGATTTATATTAATATCATTTGTACAAATTTTAATTTTTGAGTGACTGTTGCATTAAATAATTTAAATAATCATAAATCTATGAATATATAAATATATTTGTTACAATATATTATTATTTTTATAATTAGTGTAAATATCAATATGATCTAAAAATAAAATATTCTTTTTTTCCCTCTTATATTTTTTCACTCACACACTTATTCATTCACTTCTCTTTTTTCTTATATTATATTAATAAAAATAAATAAACATGACGATCTTTAAAATTGGTATGTCTTTAAAACTTTCCAAAATTTAATGAAATATAAGAATATATTATTTTAAGAGAAATTTAATTTAAATTAAATTAAAAGTTACTAAATAATTATTTATATTATTAATTATTTATGTTATTAATTCAAAGTTCATTTATATTTTTAAACTATATTCATTTCAACTTAAATTAATTCTTTATGAAATAATGAATAAAATTATCGTTAATTATGACATGTTAATTAATGAAATATTGAAATATATTAAATATTTACTTAACTTAATTTGAAAGTTTTCTGAATAATGTACATATTCACGAAATACATTTTAATTAGAATTGAATTAAATAATTAAACAGATAAATTCTTCATATTGGTTATTAGTGAAATTCTTTAAAAATCCACAAGTTTTCAAGTTAAAATTTAATGACAGAATATGATCGTGTATATATACATCCATTTATTATCCTATAAATATATACAATGACATGGAAATAATAACATGCAATTTATCAATGGAATCGCAACCAGTCAGTAAATGTCGATACATTCGTGCAAGCTCGATTAACTTTACAACGATTTGAAACGATGCCAAATTTTTTTCAGGAATCACGAGGTATCTCTATAAATTACTCTAGTCTCCTATTTCGAGTGGATATCAATAATCAATTATAGCATCTGAATCATATTAAAAATATTAACTTTTCTTGTATATCAATATCGTTTTATGATATTATTTTAATATCATAAAAAAGTTATTTATTGTGGAACATAATTTTCTTATAATTACGACTATCTATTATACTTATTTAGATATTGATAATTTTGATAATTTTTAATAATAATAATATATTTTTAATAATAAAAATATTGTGTATTTTAAGTTTTTTGCTAGAATTAAATCAAAATTAATAAAATAATTATATTAATTAATATATGTACATATTAAAATCAATTAAAATAAGTATATTATATACTTATACACTTATATTAATATAAGATTTCAATTAAAATAATAAATATATTATTATATGCTTATATATTTATATTAATAAACTTATTTAATATGCTTATTTTAATTAAAATCTGTCAACATGCTTATACAGACATTTCATATGGAATCAGTAAATTTTAATCAATTTACTAACTCACTATATTATACTCATTGAAATATATTGAAATTTATTATTATTTGATTTATAGTCCTTAATTGAATATAAATCAAATAATAAATATTTTATCTGATTTTTCTCAAGAATATAATGACGTACTGAAAATTAATATCACCAAATTTACAATATCATTCAAACAAATTTAATATCTACATTTCTTTCTGATTTTTATTAAACAATATATAAAATAAAACACAAATAATATGAAATAATATATGAAATAAAATATGAATATATAAATATATGAAATAAAAAAGATTAAAAGATATTAAAAAAAGAAATTAAAAATTTAAAAAAAATGTTCAAAATAGAAGATTTATTAAATATTTTTTAGATATATCATAAATTTTAACATCTCTCAAAAAAAAGTGTTTGTCAAATTTTAAATTATAAATGTAGATTTTCATTTGAAAAATGATTATACTTATTTTTTTCATATATGCATTTCACATATTGATATATGTTAATGCAAAATATTATTTTGTTTCATATCATTTCATTTTTGTCTTATAACATATTTTCTCATTTCTTAATATATAATAATATTTTTTCCTATTTCCTATCTTTCCTATTTATTTTACATAGCATTATAAAATTATATATTTACAATATATATAAAATTTTTTCTCTTATTTTCTTTAATAATTTTTTTTATAAAATATATAATATTAATAATTCAGTTACTATTAATAAATATTCTTAGATCATAGGAATTATGCTACAAAAATAAAAAATAATCATTTTTATTTCTCTAAAAGAAATATTAATATATTTGTAAAATATCTTTAGGGAATAGATTTTAGAAATCAAAATAGAAGTCAGTTGAGAATTATTTATTAAATTAAAGTCCAGTGAATTTTGCGTTAAACGAAAGAAAATAGAGCGACTGACACGACGATACAATAATGATATCATTAATATATATAGTATTTCTTTAATATGCTATTAATATTCTTTAATATTCTTTTATAATCAAATTTTATTTTTATTTTTTATTTTTAATTTAAATGCTTTTATTCATATATGAAAGATAGAAATATTATTTTCCTAAGTAAATTTAATAATTTTTAAGATATTTAAAATATGCAAAAAATATTTATAATTATTTAATTTATTTATTAATTTTTTATTAATTATTTATTTAATATATTAAATTAAAGATATTGTATAAATATTTACATAGAATTTTTATTGATTTTAGAATTTTTTTTATTTTTTTTATTATGATATTGTAATAAAATTTAACTGTTCGTGAATATATATAATAAGTTCTCCGGAAGACTTATGATCTGTTTATTCGAGAAATTCCACGCACAGAAATCTTTTCCGTTTTTATCGATTACAAATGATTTTCCATTAAACAAAGAATAATATTGCTTGAAAAGACAACATCAAGATTATTTTTTAAAAAAATTTAGGATTTTCAATTGTATATTTTTGACATATTTCAATCTGGCAATATAATCTCAAGCCTTAAGCATGATATACTAGACATGGCTGATTCAACAGCAACTATTATATTATATACTAACATTATTACTACATTCAGAAAAATCTATAATAAATACTAATTAATTTTTGATTATCACCATATCTTTATGCAACATTAATTATCATGTTAGCTTAGTTAAAAAAATTTTTTTCTAATTTGAAGATATCATAAGTTAAAATGCTAATTATTATCCAATTTTATTGAATATTATCATGTCCCATTGAGAAATCGCAATCTTCTCAATTGAATTGTAAAAAGGATTTCTAAAAGTATAAACTAAAAAATAAGAAAAAAAAAATCTTTGTAATAAACATTATATTCTAATCGCCAGATATGACCAATAAATAATTTTTTTTAATTATACATCATATGTTCTGATGACACGATTATTATATCATTGTGAAAAATCAAACTCTTGTGTAGTATTGTGTTTGTAATATAGTCTACTTATTATTGAGAAAATATATCATCAGTTACAAGTTATTGATCTTTCATTTACCAGCAACGTGCATGCGAACATTTAATATTTAAAATAACTTTTTTTTTCTATAAATAACTGTTCATCATCACATATAATCATTTACATAAAGCTATTAAAGACCTATAATGTTAATTTTTAAATAAAATTATATTTATTTCTACACAGCGATATTAATTTTTTTTTCATTTATATAAATTATTTAAATTATTAATTAATATTAATAAATATTACTATTTACATTATTTATGATTAACTATAAATTATTATTAATAATAAAAGTATCATTGATACATTTTTAATTAAAAAATTATTAAAAAATTATTATATATTAAATTATAATATATTAATTATAATTATAATATATTAAATACAAATATTAATTTATAAATTATAAATTGATAGGTTTTAATAATTTAAAAATAAATTTCAAACAACATTTTATTTCTTTTGATATAGAATTAACTCTTGGAAAATAAACGATTAGAAATTTCACAAATTAAAAATTAAAATCTTGTAGCTAAATTTTTAAAATTTATTTTTGAAAAAACATATTGAAAAATTAAAAGAAAAAAATTGAATATGATAGTTTATTTTAAATATTGATTCAATATATAACCTTTCATATATAACCTGTTATTTTTGATATATCAATGTTATTCTATTAACAACAAATATCACTACTTCAACATTATCTGAAAAAGATAATCGATTTTTCTCTTTCATTTATCTTTACTCAAGTTGTACTTGTAGAAAGTTTTTACTTTACTTTGTATATCGGTTCTTTTCCTTTTGTGAAGAGTGTCTACGCGTAACGAGCACAATTTCCACGGTGATTTATGCTTAATTACCAAGCGTTTTATACGGTCGCAGTTTAACCTCCTTTATCTTTAATCCATTTTGCATGAACTTCCAACCTCCAATTAACCGCGCAAGCGCGTTTATTGACAGTTAATAAGCCTACGACAGGCTTAAACTGCTGTTCATAATCATATTATTTAGAACATAGTATATATGTTCCAATATTCTATGTGTTCATAAACACATAAACTGGAAATTAATAATCAATGTTATATTATTAAACTAAAAATTATATAAAAAATCAATTATATCAATTTTATTGATAGCAATAAACGAAAACATTACAAGCTAAATTGATTAATAAAATATTCTTAAACATCTAGGATGAATTATTTTTATCATACATATTTTTCTTAAGAATTAATGAATTAATGATTGAATTAATGATAATGTTTATTAAATATTTCTAAAATATTATGAGAGAGTAAAAATAAATAAGATGTTAATAAAAATAACAATAAATAATAAAAATAAATAAAAATAAATAATAAATAAATAGTAATAAATAAAAATAAATAAAGTAAATTGATAATAATACCTATTATAAATTTTATATAGATATTTAAAAATTGTTTTTCATAAAAACTAATGATAAATACTTTTTTCAATGAATTAAATGATTTAATTTCAAAAATTTATATCATTGATAATGAAAATTAATTATATTGTGTTTTATGAATGAATTTTTCCATATATTTCATATGAAAGCAAAAAGCTGACAAAACAGTTAAATTAGTCCAAACATTATCATACAGGATTCTCTTCATAAAAAAATAAAAAAGAATCTCGTATCAAAGTTTTCAAAGAAAAATGGAATATTTCATTGCCATTAATAGTAGTTTTAAAATCCCAGCTTTCATTCATTTTATAGAAAACATCAAATTGTAGTAATATAAATTTAGTTAAAAGTAGTTAAATTAATAATATATAAAAATTGATAATGTTAATTACAGGTATTTTTTGAATACAGATTATTATTTAATAAAATTAATACTTTCAAATATATTATATATATGTATATAAATAAAATATAATAAAATTCAAATTATTAATTATCAATTATTCAAATACATAATTAGAACCAATTATTATTATATTATTATTAAATTAAAATGTAAATTGAATAGATCTTTAATATGAACTGTAGCAAAATATAAAAGATTTTTAAATCTTTTATAAAAAATGTTTTGGATAACAAGATATATTTAATGTATAATATTTAATAAATATAAATATAAAGAATATAGAAATTACTTAAATTTTAAGACAGAGTTTTTATTTAACTTCTGATATGCATGAGATGCTATTTACATAAAATAAAGAATTTTATATATGTAACTATATAATAAAATCAATATTATTAGATCGTATGAATTTAGAATTATTCTCCATGAAATAAATTTTCAATTAATTTAATCATTCCGAATTATAGAAGATAAAATATTTAAGAGATACAAAATATTTAACTAATGATACAAAAATATTTTTTATATATTTTTTATGTATAAATAAATAGAAAAAATAAATAATAAAATTCTTTTATTTCAAGTTTTGTTTGAAAAAATTGTTCACAGAATCAAATTCATAAAAATTGATTGATTTCTAATTAGATACGAGCGGATTATTATAATTAATTATTATAATTAATAGAAGTTTATTTTTCATATAAAAAAAAATAAAAAATGGAAAAAAATTATATTTTTATTTATATTTAATTATATTATATTTATATTTATATTTATATATAAATAATATATAAATAATATGAATTATTATAATATAATATAAATAAAATGAAATATTTATATTTCAAGACAAAAATAAAAAAAAATTAAATTTGTTGAAAATACAATTTTTTTGAAAAAAATTCTGATGCATTGCAATTTTCTTAAAAACAAAAAATTTTATTCTACAATTTTTATTTATTTTTGCATAAAGAATAATCTTTTACTAATCATGCTCTTATATTCAAGTCGGAAATTAATCTGTTAGATTGATAAGTTTTCAATTAACTTTTTTCGAATTAAAAAAATTTTGTTCTTTCTTTTCATATTTTTATAATTTTATGTAGATTTAATTGTATCATGTTATATGTATATGAAGTGAGAAATTTTTATCTTTGCTAATTATATATATTATAACAATGTGTTATTTCATAATTCATTATATATATTTAAATTAATTGTATTATCATTGATTTACTTATCATTAAAAACCTTTCCATATTATTCTGTTTTTATTGTCCGATTGAAAATGAATATTAGTGAATTATCAAATAATGGAATAATGCTTGTTTTCCACGGTCTTATTATTTCATTTTTTTTTTAATTATGCATTTTTGAAAACATATATAATCGGTACATAAAAAAGCATTATATCGATCGATAATCAGAAATTCATTTTTAATTGGATAATGAAAGCTAAACAATGTGAAAAATCTTTAAAATAAAATAAAATAGTAAATAATTAGTTTAGTTAATTTTTTCTAATTTTTTGATATTGATCTAATTTAAAAAAAACTATACCTTATTATTATAAACAAAATTCCAATTGGAAGAATATGAAAAAAAATATTTTTAATTATTTTTGTAAAGTAAGGCTGAAATTGAAATAATCTAACATAAATCTAAATCAAAATGTAAATCTAAATGTAAATCAAATATTACTTGGTTTTGATCTGGCTTAAATAATATCAAAAAAACAATTTTTAAGTACTTAATCCAAATCAAATTTAATGATTTAAAACAGTTAAAACATGTTATTTATTGTGCTCATTGAGTTTTTCAGTCTTTAGATTTAATAGATATATTAATTACAAAAATTATTATTATTCATATAAAGTATTTGAAATTATGTTAAATTTTTTTTTTACTATAAAATTTTTTCTTATCAAATAAAAATAAATAAAAATATGATTTTTAAGAATTTTTAAAAAAATAAATAAAAATATCTTTTTTAGATTTCAAGATTATAATTGAAATCTTAAAAATTAAAATCTAAATAATAAAATAAAGTTAAAAAAAAAAATAGAATAATATATACCAAAACTGGAAGAATAATAAAATAATATATAAAAATTAGAAGAAGTTATTAATTAAAAGTTATTAACTAAAATTAGACTATAGTTATTGACATAACATTAATCATAAAATATAAAATATTATTAGAGAATGAATAAAATTTGCAAAATTAATATAAATAAGATTAGAAAGACTTAATATATTTTGAAGAAAAAATCATATAGATAAAATTATATGATTTATAAAAAATAATTATATATATTTATTATAAAAAATAATATTTTAATGATTTTATGTATTTATATTAATACTATATTTTTAAACAAAAATAAAATAAAATTTTTTAATTTTTATTGAAACATGATAGTGAGAAATATGAAATGGCTTTTAAAAAACGTAAATTTCATAAAATTTTTTTTTTTGTTTATGTTAACATAATCCACTGTTTGATGTATTTGATACTAAATCTGATTCAAACTGTTGATGTTTCTGCAAAATAAAATTTGTATGAATATGATTAACAAAATTAAGAGTTAAAAAAATTTTTCAAAATTAAGAAATTTAGAAATTTACTTTATTTTATCATATGTATATATTAATTTTGAGCAATTATAGAAAAAGAGAGTGTACTATATAAATAGAATTACCGCTCAAAACATCAACCACATTTGTAAAATAATTATTTATATTGTGTATACGTTATATTATATATTGTAAATAAACTTAGTGGTGATTGACTTTAATTATTTTTGAGATTGATAATTGATTAAATTTCACAATTTTTGACATTTATAACTAATTGCAATTTGACAATTAAATATGTTAAATGTGAATGAATTTCGTGACTTCAAATCAAATTTTGACATTTTTTATTTACAAATTGTTGAAAATATGGGCAAGAATAGACTTTCACGAAATTGCAGTGTGTAGGAATCAAGAAAATTTTTTAAAGTCAGAAAAATTTTTTAAAGTTGTTAGTCAAAACTATCGAAATTTTTATTAGTTGTTATTAATCAAAATTATGATTTTCATTTTTTTATCTGTCTATAATAAAAATTTCTAATCATTTGTAACTTATAGCAATGTTAATTGATTTCGATAAAGTATTATGCATATATATAATATTTAAATCTACAAAAAACATGTTTTAAATCTTCATTAGAAAATACTAAAAACCATGATTAGTTTTATAATATTTTTTTTTTTAAATTCCAAACAATACTAATTTTTAAAAACTTTTTTTTATACAGTAAAATAATCTATTTAATATTTCTCTAAAAAAATTCAAATCGTTTGATTTTAAAGTTATACTGTTTTAAAATATATAGAAATATTTTTTTTTCATTATATGCTTCAAATTTTTTCAAATATCGAAAGTTAGACTATATATATAATATTAAATATATTTTTACAATAATTGATAATATAAAATAATTGATACTTTATAAAAATCAATATACAAAAACAAAAAATTTATATATTGTATAAATGAGATAAAAATTTATGATTTATAAAAAAGGATTTTTTCAAAAAAAAATTTTAGTTTTACAAAATTTATTTAAAACAATTTTAATCTATTGCAACTATTATATGATAAAATATAAAACTATTTCAAATCTTATATATCAAAATTTCACAATTTCTTTTATAATATAATTAACATAAAAAATATTAAAATAATTTAAATAACTTTGAGATTAATTTTTCAATTTTATAATTTTAATATAATTGAACTAAAAACATTATTGGCATGAATAAAATATCTCTTTTTCATTGAATCTAAATTATGTTTTATTAAAACGCTATAAATCATAGAAACTCCTAAACTCTTGAAAAGCAACAACTTTGCAACAAATTTCAATTATTTCCTATTTGCAACATACTGATATTTAAAGAACATTATTTTTTGCTAGATTTTTATTAAATTGACAAAAAATCTCTGTCACATTTCTGGGATAGTATTTCTTGGACTCTTGACAATCACTTTATTCTTCATTTTGGAATACGAATTATATGTGACCGACGAATTACAGTTGAGGTGGGTCTATGCTCGATTTGCGTGAGAGATAATCGCTCTTAAAACAGAATGATAGGTCAACATGGAGAACCGGAACGAACGAATGAAAAGATTGCAAACATATTTATGATGTGATAAAGTCGACGAACAGAGTATAATTTAATAAAGGCAAAAGGTTGACTTTGAATATCGTGTGTTTGACAAGTTTAATTTCTCGACTTGGTTTAATTACGTATCCGATAGTTTGATTAGGATTAGCATTTTATTATTTCTTTCGTTTCATACGTGAGATTTTCATTATATTTCCTTTAATTAAGATTTTCATTCTGTAAGATTTTATTTCTATCTGTTAATTTCCTAGGTTTTTATTTCTTCTACAAATATGTATTTTAGAATTGAATAATTATAAAATAAAGTAGAAAAATAAAAATTCGAAAAAAATTGGTTAAATTTTACTCTGACAATTGACAATATTAATATTTATTAATAGTGATATTTTTTAAATAAATTATTTTTGTTTTAATATTGAATCAATTTATCAAATGAACAGTTGTAATTATAATTGCATGATTATACATTTTATATGGAACAATTAGAAAAACAAAACATGCGCAATATATACTGTAAATTTAACCGATTGATTATAATACTAATATAAACATTGTTAATCATTATTATTGTTGATCAAAGCTATTATTGATAAAATCTGATGTCAATGAATCCTTGTCAGTAAAAATATCTAAATTTATATTATAAAATGAAAATATTAAATTTGTTAATTGAAAATATTAAATGTATCGAAAATAAATGATATAGACCTATTTAAAAAGGAAATATAAAAATATTTTTTTTTCAATTCTTTAATAATAAACTAAATTATAAAAATTCTCGGTTTTTTTCACAAAAATTTTCACAAAATTTTTTATATTCTTCATTAGTCTTGATTTGTCAAAAATATATCGAGATAACTTTAGTAAGATTAATATAAAAAATATGAAAAAAAATTTTTATACATTATTTACTTTTCTTCTCATTAATCTTTATTATGTAATTATATCATTAAATTTATTTTAGCAACATCTATAAAATATAAAAAAATATAAATGTTAATTTAAAAAAAAAATTCGTGACATAATTGTTTGACACTTTATAAATTTAAACAATTCAGAAACAAAATATATAGTGTGCAATATATATAATAAATTATAAATGATTATATTAATGTAAATTCTATCGATCATTATTATTACCGATCAAAACTAAACAAAATAAATTTTTATTTTTTTTAAAATTTATCTTTTATAAAAAAAATACTGATAATTAATAGCGTGAATATTTGAATACACACATACACACATGTATATACTAATATATATAAATATAATTTAGACATAAATTAAAAATATTAAAAATAGAAAAAAATTTTAAAATAATAGTCATTAGTTATATGATATCTAATATTTTAGTACAAAAAATTTTAATATAAATAGTTTCTTGATATTTTTCATTGAATGAAATAAGAAAATGAAGAAAAATATATTTCGTTAAATAAAAATAAGTTAATTGACTTTAATCTTTAGAAGAAATATATCAGAAATATGTCACGATTAAAATTGGTTGAACAAGGAAGTAGAAACAGTCGCCAACATAATTGGAAAACTTTAACTATTTTAACTTGCTTATCGAGCCATTTTCTGAATATCTTCAAAAGTCGGTAGGTAATTTCTTAGAGGAAGGTGTTTCAGCCTTTAGCGTTGCAGCATAGCAAATTACATCGTGGACGATGCAAATTGCAGCTCACTAAGTGTAATCAGAAAGATGTTGATTGCTTTATCGCTACATTTGCATCTGTCTTGAAACTGGTCCAAAAGGAAAGCATGTTCATTTTCCAACGAAATGGTGAATGGTGTTCATTATGGAAATTTAAATCATGCAATGAATTGATTTATTGACAATTAGTTCATCAGTCAAACTAATTATATTCGTTTAATAATTTTTTCGAAGTCTATAAATATTTTCTATATGAATTTCATCTTCTGAAAATTGTCTTTACTTCTTCAATATAAATAATTAAAATGATATCAATAAAATTAATGTAAAACATTTTTTTAAAATCTATTTTTTCATATAAATTTTATTTCAAAACTGTATATTTAAATATATTTTCTTATTAGTAACAATACTGCTATGAATATAAATAATACAGGTGCCCAAGGTATTTTGCTGGTTTTGCCTTTAGCATCAAAGAGAGATTATTCATATTAAAACCATAATATGATAAAATATACAATTATGATCGTACATAATATATTAACCATTACTTTAATATTAATTGCATCTACAGAATTATAAATATTTTTCTTTGCATTTTTTTTTTACATATTTTTACTGGATTATATCGATTATTTATAATTCTCATGGCATCATAAAAAATTACAATGTTGATATAATAACATATTAACTTAATCAGTTTTCACATACTATGTCATATTATTTCACATATATTACCATATACTAAATTAATTTGCTTTGATCGATATAGAGAATTTTAAAGAAATCTTTTATTCAAAAAATATGTATCTTGTTAAAAAAATATTATTCAAATAATTTTAATAAATGATTTTAATAATTTTAATAATTTTAATAAAATAAATTAATAAGTGATTTCTTATAAAAATAATTTAATAATTTAATAATTTTTTTTTCAAGTTTAATAATTTTTTTTTACTGTTAGAAATATGTGAAAAATTTGTCACGACTTTGACAAAACATAATTTCAAAACAACAATTTATATGTGTATTTTTTTTTCTATTAAAGAATTATAATTTTTTATAAAGGAAACGAAAAAATTCGAAAACGAAAAGTCATAATTTTAGCCAACTCATATATAGATATATTGATAGATTTGATAAATTTTAATAACTCGTGTAATATATATATTTTTTTGTTTTATTATAATATTATAATGCTATGAAAATTACAAATTTTTTTTAGCTTATTTATTCACAAATAGAAATATTATTATTATATTATATTATAATATAATAAAATATTATATAAATAGATATTATATAAATAAATTATATAATATTATATATATATTATATAAATAATAATTATATTATAATATATTGTTTCGTACATATATTGTTTTGTAATTAGAACTATTGTTTTTTTTTTGCATTATATAAAAACAAAGTTAAAAAGAAATTTTGTACTATTTAGATAAATTATTATAATAAATTATTTATCTTTTTAAAAAAATTGGTAAAAAAATTGGTAAAAAATTTATAAAAAGGATAAAAGTCATTTATATATTAAATTATAATAAAAATAGTCTCTAATAATTAATTAGATATTATTTCATCATTAATTAATTGAAAAATCGTTATTATTAATAATTTTCATTTATCAATTTCTATTCTATTTAAATTTTATAGATTTGTAACTAAAACTTTAATTTTTGAAAAAGTTTAAGAACTGATTATTTATTTCACCAAAAAAAAAATAAAAATATATTAAATAATATAATAAATATTATTTTATTCCACAGTCATGGAATTAAAAACAACAATTGCTAATATATGAGAAAAAATTGATTAAAATATGATAAAATATATAAGATAAATAGAGAAATATATAAAATGAATATATGGAATAAAGGAATATATAAAAGAGAGAATTGAGAATTGTTTAACTAATTCAAGTTATGAATTATTAGAAATAATTTTCATTATAAATAATTAATGATATTTTATAATAATTTATAGTATGACTACTTTTATTCATTTTATAATTGTCTTTAAAAATATAAATAATTCATCGTTTTTACAAATATGCAAATTTCGTTTGACAATTTTATTTATTAAATTTCGTTTTATAATTTTGTAAACAAAATAACAATGTTTTCAATTACATATATATTTTTAATTATAAAATAAATAAAGTAAAAAAAATTTATAATTTTATTCCGTATTGTAAATTTGATTTTTTTAATTAAAATATAATGAATAAACAAATTAAGAAAATTATATCTAAAATCATCTGAAATTAATTTTTTTCAAAAAGATTTTAAAGAATTACTTTCTATTTTTTAAAAAAGTTGTATGAAAATGTTTAGAAATTTTATCTATAGTAGTTTTTAAGAATTAGGGATTTATTAAAGAAATTTAATGAAATGAATAAATCTATTGATAACAGTCTGTGAAATTTTATTTTCAAAATATATAAATTCTTATGAAGATAAAATTACAGTTTTGCAACTTTCTTTAATATTTATTACTTTTTTTTATCAATAATTTTTTTTACAAGGCATTTTATTTTATCACTAAAATCAATTGAGTGATAAAAAAAATAATATATTTTTCATCGTTTTCTAAAAAAAGTGTGAAATGAAAAAATTTTTCTCATCGTGTCAAAATATTTTAATATGTATTTTAACATATATGATTTTCAATTAAAATAATACCGATTGTAATATAATTTGAATTATATAAATTATTTTTATTGTTAAATTTAATATTAGTATATGTATTATATATATTGTTATATATAATATATAAAAAAAGGATACATCAATTTATTTTATCAATTTCGATCATTTTTAGATATATTATAAAGAAAAAGATTCTGAACAACTTTTTTATGCATATAAAAACTATATATTAATAGGTATAATTTTTGAAATTTTTGAAAAAAAATAATATTATTCTTATTACTATTATTATTACATGGAATTTTCATATATATATAAATCCTATATGAGCGTCATTAGTATGCAACTGCTATTTATTAATTGTTTATATCTGCTTTTGAATTATCTTTTGAATCTACAAAATACGAAAATAAATATAAAATAATCTTGTGACAATAAATATAATAGTATGAAGTTGATATCTCTATCATTCAATTCTTATAATTTTAATCAAAGATTTAGTCAAAGATATTAGTTAAAGATTATTTTATATTTCTACATTCTATAAATCCAGAAAATTTATAGAATATAATAACTTGTTTGTGAATAAATATTAACTGTAAATTATACTAGATTATTCATTATATCAATTTAAATACCATTTTAAATATTAATTATTAGATTTATTACTATTAAAAATTAGTTAAATAGCGGTTGCATATTCATAAATAAAATTAATAATAATCACGATAGAATATAATAACTTGTTTGTGAATAAATATTAACTGTAAATTATACTAGATTATTCATTATATCAATTTAAATACCATTTTAAATATTAATTATTAGATTTATTACTATTAAAAATTAGTTAAATAGCGGTTGCATATTCATAAACAAAATTAATAATAATCACGATAATTTTTGTTAATATTTCGAAAATGAAAATTAAAATCTCGAAAAAAAATTATTATTTAAAAAATGATTGTTATTATTAAAAGAAGAAGCTTTTAAATCCTTAAATTATGAATCGAATTGTTATATCATTCAACTTGTTATAACTGATATTGTGTCAGTATTTTATTTTATCGCCGATTTCTGAATAATTTTAATAACAAAATAAAATTAAAAAAAAATTGTAATAAAATAATTAAAATTGAAAAAAATCGTAAAATTATAATTTTACTTCTTTTGAAATATTAAGAATAACTTATAAAACATTTACATACATTTTTAAATATACTTGTAGTAGAAATATTATTAGAATTATTATAATTTGAATGCATGATTAATATTAAAATTTACATTTTATTTTAATTTGAATAATTTTCCAGTTTTTTAATAAAATTTCATTAAAATAACTAGCTAATTTTCTTATAAAATTGATAATATATTACAAACAAATGTTTATTGTTAATATAATGATATAACAATTATTGTTAAAAGAACTTTAGTTAAAAGTATAAAAAAATTAAAATTAAAATCAATTTATTCAAAACTAGCATTAAATAAAGTAATAAATAATAAGTAATAATACAAAGTTTAATATATTTTCATTAACTCATTAATAAAATTATCTTAAATATACAAATACAATTCTCCTATATATATATATATTCTATATTCTATATATATATATATATATATATGCTTAAATAAATTTAATATAGTTCAGAACATAAACATCATAGTTAAACAGAATAAATCATACTTGTAAAAAAAGTTTGCTAAGACGTCTAGTTTGCAAATGCTAATACTTTTCCTTATCTTTTTAACAAGACAACCGTCTACTTTTATAAATCTAGTGAAAAAAAGTTTTCTTGAAAAGTGAAGAAGTTTTCTTTTGAAACAGTGTATCTAATACCTTTAAGCAAACTTAAAGCATTGTTAATTAATACAAAGTTTTAGTTAAAGATTAGAATTAGAATTTATTTAAATAAAGAATAATCATATTTATTGTCAATTTTACGAAATTTTTTAAAATATTTTCAGTTTGTCAAAATTTGTTAAAATTTGTTTGATTAAATTCTTCATTGTAATGTAAAAATATTTTTATATAAAAATTTTTAATTATACATATTTTATATACGATTTTACTTGTAATGTAAAAATATTTTTATATAAAAATTTTTAATTATACATATTTTATATACGATTTTACTTATTTATTTAAAGTATTATATAAAAAATGTTTAGTCTCAATATTTATATTGAAAATAATAATATTATATACGAGAGTGAAGAAAGAAAAGGAGGAAGAGGAAAAAGGGAAGGGTGTAAGAGAAGAAGAGAGGAGGGTGAGGGGGGAAGAGAAGAGAGAGAGAGAGAGAAAGAGTCAGCAATAATGACCGAAACTCTTATTATTATATTATTTAATTTATTATAATTATTATTAATATTTTCTTTTGAAAAAACTTTAAATCTTTGAACATAAAAATATTAAAATACTTTTATATAATTTAATCAAATTTGACAATTAAGGGTTTTAAAAATTATAATTTCAATTTTAGGAATGCATAAAATCTAAAATTATTCATTTCAAAATCCATATTATTGATACTTAAATATTTAATGAAACAAGTTGATGAAATTGTAAGTAATGCATTTATTGTCTGCATTATTTGGATATCAATTTTTAATTAAATTTTTGTTTATTGAAATCATATTTGATTTACATTCAATTTATAATACCTGAAGATTGTTTTAAATAATTGTATTCTTTAGAATAAGTTAGAGATGGATCTACAAGATGGATTTACATTAATATTTAAAAATGAATTATAAAGTTGTAATAAAGTTGTAATAAAAAAAATTGTAATATATTTGTGGAATTTATTTGTCAAATTCTATCAAATTGTAAAAAAATATTTTTTGTGTCTAAAGAACTAAAGTTTTATCTTCTTTTTTTTTTTGAAATGCTAAAATGCAAACAATATTAAAATATAATATTTCAGAATTATTTTTGCATCCATTGTTTTTAATATTCTAAAATATTATATAATATATTATATAAAATATACGTTGAAAATACAGTATAAAATATTTGATACATTAAAAATTATATTTTTGAATTTTTTTTGTTATTTTTCAATTAAATGATTTTATGCTATCTGTATCTAATGTATATATATATTATACTATGTATATATACTATATATAGTATATTATATTATATATATTATATATAATTTATTCAATATAATAATAAAAACTCTAATGCAAATTTTTTCATATAAAACACATCATGAATATTTTTATTTCATCAAGAATTAATTAACTAACTAAAATATAAAAGAATTCTATATTTATATTCATATATAAATTCAATTTATTGGCAATTAAAATTAAATTTATTTATTTTTTTCCTTCTTTTTTTTTGCAAAAAGTGTTTGAAATTCCGAAATAGAATTCAATATATATCAATATATTATCTGTGAAAATTGAATATCTCGAATGCACAGAACAAGATTTGTTAATATAATATTATTTATTTTATTTTAGATAGAAGGAATCTGTACAAAATCTATTAAATCTATTAAATTTAAAAGTTTATTCAGATCATAAAGCTTATTAAAATTTTTAAATTAGTAAATTATATAAACTAACTAAATTTATTTGACACTTTCATAATAAATAAAAAAGAAATAAAATTTAAAAATTTTATTTAAGTATTTAAAAATGCAATAAAACTAAATTTCTTTTTTTGCCGATTTTGTTTAATGTGTAAAACTATATGCAATATATGATATTGTTTCTAACCTAAATTAACAATAATAATATTAAAAATGATTAATCTTTTCGCCAATCTTAGTGTGTTGATCTATTACTGTGCATTATTACACTTATCGTAGATAATCAACTTTCTTGTAAATAATTCACATCATATTCTTATTGATATACATAAATCATCATCAATTTCAGATTTATTATTTGATTTAAGTTTTTTCTTTATCAATTTTTATTTTTTGTGTATTATTGATTATTTATTTAAAATAGAGATTATTGTTAATATAAATGACAGACTATGTCTCGTATGAAGATAATCTTTTATTTATAATTAAATATGAAAACGAAAATGACAGACAGAAAACTCATAAGATTTTTTGAATTAATAACAAAAATAAGTATAATATATATATAAAATTTCATTCAATATAAAATTTTTTCTATTTATATTTATTTAATTAAAATAAAAAATCATCTATTCTAATATTTAAATGATATAAAAATAAACGAATGATTGAAACAATGATTTGCAAAAAAGAATGGTAAACTGATAATTCTTGAAATTTCATTTATTTATGAGACTAACGACCATGTTCTAGCTGAGAAGGCGGAAAAAGCCAACTGTTATCTGTATTTAATGTAAGATGTACGCCAGGAGAAAACGTGTAGAGACACGGCTAACGCGGTGAAAGCAATAAATGGCAAACTTCCGTTGCCGGTGCTAGATACGCCACTTGCATAATTAAAGCCGCGGAATGACGTCGACAGGTCGCGATAATATGGAATCGGACCTCGTATTTCGTCGACGAAAAATAGCTGCTGTCAACGAAGGCCCTAAGGAGAAAAGAAAACGGAAGACTTCCCCTGATTATCAGATACACGCACCAGCTTGGCCAACATCGATTCTATTAACTTGGATCCTTTCCTAAAAGCTTTTCTTAACAAATAACTATGAACAAATATCATTATGATTTAATTGGATTTGTAACAAGTTAGTATTGATAATAATACTAATAATTTACTAATAATAATACTAGTAATAATAATACTAGATAATAATAATATTGATAATATATAGATTAGAAATGATTTAATCAAAATATAAAAATATAAACAAAAGATTATATATTTCGAAGCAAAAAAAGTTTTTTTTAGTTAAAAATATAAAATAAAGTTTATATAATACGAAATTTTAAAATAGGAATAGATCTTAAATTTAAAATGTTCTTCAAAAACTTCAAGTAATTATTAATTTGATAGATTGAGATATTAATAAGAAACTTTCAATATATTAAAAATTATGAATATATTAATATATTCATAATGCTGCTCATAATATATTCATAATTATGAATGCTATCTATCCAAATGTTATAACAATTTTCTCTTAAATGTATTTTTCTATTTATATAATGTATATGTATATTTATAAATTATAATAAATATTGTAATTTATGAATTACAATATCATCTTTTTTTGAAAATTTGTTTGAAATTTTCTTATTCTTCTTTGAAATTTTTTTTTCGAAAATTTTTAATAATTAAAATATAATTAAAATATGAAATAAATAATTGATATAATAAAATAAAATTAAGCATGTTTTTAATTATTAACAATTGATATATGTATTTAATTAATTTAATTATATACAATTTAAATATATGTATTTATACTATTCTTTATAGTAATGTGTATAAGTCAGAATTCTATTAAAAATAATTTTTATTTGCATTTTTAAATAAAAAAAATTAAATGAAATTTTTAATTCATTTTTTATCATTCATTAAAATTCATTTTTTATTATATTATAAATTTGTTGATGTCCGCGATGTTGATGGAAAAAACTCGATAGATATACGAGTAGATATAGAATGATATTTCGAATCAATTGGATGTTTATAATAAATAATGTATTTTTTCAAGCAATAACAATAACAATAAGCGAATTATATTGTACAATTGCAGTACGCTTATTTTATATATTATTATACGAGATTTGAATTTCTTATAACGTTATACTAGATATATAACGGACAAAGTACGATGCATAATTACAAAGAAAATTATCTATTCGTTTCTAACAATTAGAGTAATCAGATATATTCTGAAGTGTTAATTAGATCTCAATTTTTTACTATTTGATATGGATTGTTCGAACATTTCTTCCACAATTTCTTCCTTTAATCGTTTTCCAATGGGATAATAGTTAATCAAATCAGTCCTCTTTATAATACTCGAAATTCCTCGAATTAAACCGATAGTCAATATTGTACAAAAATATGTGATAGATAATAAAGAATAATCAGTTGATATGATTAGCAATCAAATATTTATCATAAATTTTTTTATAAGATGGGATAGGATTTTTTAATATAGGATGATATTGGTTAAATCAGCATTTAAAATATGTTATTCTTAGAATAATGTTGCTTTGCCAGATTATCTTAAACAAATATACAAGTTTAAGTATTGTCTATAAAAATAAAGTTTAAATATTTGCTCAAAAACAATGTTATCCTCAGGCAATATCATCCTAGATCCTTTGTTTAAGTTTAAAAGACCAGCAACCGATAATGGGAAAAAGTTCTCATGCAAGAAAATCTTTCTAGGCAGATCATAAATCGCGTGAACATTTATTGAACAAAGTTTTACTTATATTTATTATTTTCTATTCAAAATTAAACTTCAAATTATTACAATATATAATTTATAAAGTACAAGAAAATAAAATAAAAGAAGAAACTGTAAATAAATAATTTTTTTAAACTAAATAAATATTATCTCCAAATATAATGAAATATTTTTATGTTGTGAAAGTTTTCCTTTAAAAGACTACTAGATAAAATAATAAAAAAGATGATATGCTAAAAATTTTTATTATTTCGATAAAAAAATTCATTCTATTGTTCTTATATATCCATTCTATTATTCTATTATTTTAATAAAAAAAATAAATTCTATATATTATACATATATGATATACTATACATAGAAAATTACTATGCAATTAGAATCTCGGAAATTCTATTAAAATAATTAGTTCATTTAATACTGGATAACTGAAAATGCGAAATATATTGATCAAACGTATTCTGTGAAACGATATTGTATCGATTCATGATAACGTCGCTAATCTTTTAATGCCATAGAAAACCCAGGCTCACACTGTTCGACATGAAGGCATTGAAATTAAAAGAGATCAAAGAAAAATGAAATGAGACATTTGGGATGCAGAAAGTGCATAGACACTGTGTTCCGATAATCATTAGAAATTGCAGTTTAACGTTACAATCTGCGGCGATGCCAATAGCACCAGCAGCTCGTCGATATTTTGAATTTGCGGTTCGGTCTCTATGCTGACGTTCCGCTTGGTTTCATGTTATTATTCCCCGAACATTAGATTAATGCATTAATTTTATCTCTATCGTAATTTTATGGAATTGAATATTTTAATTAATACAAGTTGATTCCTTTTCTTTCTAATTAAAAATTATTAAAAATTTATTAAAATTATTAAAAATTAAATTATTTTTCTATATATGAAATTCTTAATCAAAATCTTTATCAAAATCTCTCCTCCTCTCAAAAAAGA
This sequence comes from Apis mellifera, assembly GCF_003254395.2. Classification (NCBI taxonomy): domain Eukaryota; kingdom Metazoa; phylum Arthropoda; class Insecta; order Hymenoptera; family Apidae; genus Apis; species Apis mellifera. The sequence goes on along the minus strand of NC_037644.1, from coordinate 6,214,752 downwards.
TAATGCTATTGTACCTATACCAATAAGTATAAATTTCATATAAATCATTTTTTATTATTTATATGAAGATATTATTGAAGATATTTAAAAAATAAAGATAAAATTTTAGAAATTATCTTCTCATCGATTTTAATTTTCGAATAATTTTTTTCTATATATTTGAAAACCGATTTTAATTTTTAAAATATTTACGAATAAAAATGGATGTATGGATATAGAATTTTACCTAGAAAGAAAAAAAGAAAAATGAACGATAAATCAAAGTTTATTCAGTAAATGTTAATATAATTACATCTACATGTTTTTTATTATAACAATTGGTAAAAAAGATCATCTAAAATTGAATTTGCTCTATCATTTGCAAAAATAATTATCTTTATTTATTGTGACAAAAAAAAATATCATATATTTTTATTTTATTTTTATTATTTCCAAGACTTGATTCAGATTTAGATTTAAATAATAATATTATAATAAATAAATAAATAAATAAATAAATAAATAAATAAATATATATATACATGTAACGTGTGCGTATACTTTATATAAATACATGGCTTATCATGATATTTATATTTGATACTCTATCAGATTAGCATTACACAATATATATCGTATAGAAATTGTCCAATTTGAATTATTGAATTTGGATTATAATAATATGTTATAAAATAAAAAGAAGATTTTATGTATACTTTAAAATAGTCTAATCTAAATATGGCTATTATTCAACATATTTCCATTATTCAGAATATATTTTTGTATAATAATTTAATAATTTTTGTATAATAAATTTTTATATTGAAATTGCTTTCCCATTTTTTAAAATATTTCATTATTTTTGCACATATACTTATATTTTAATGTAATTCTATTATGCTTTTAACTGGAGTGTTATATAGTATTATATAGTGGAATTATATAAAAATATTTATTTTTTCTCAAGAAAATTATAGTAAACAATCTCGTGATTATGATATTAGTTTTATACGCTCAATCCATTTATTTTTAAATAACTTCTTTTTTTAATCAATTATTTAATTTTATTGTTACTAAGATGTAATATAAAAGTGCTATTCTATTGAAACCATATATTTTTATATTCTTATTAAATATATATTCTATATTTTTATATTCTTTCTTATAATTTCATATTAGCTAAAATATATAATCGATTCTTTTTAAAGTTATGATGATGAACAAATTGAATAAAAATTTTTTATTAAATATATTAAATAGTATTAATGTCGATGGCACATAAATTTTTAAAGTTAATAACTCAACAATAGTTTATGAAAAATGTAGTATTTTAAATATAGAAATCAATATTATAAATTTTATATTAATTTTAGTTATAAGAATATGCAATAAAATATTAATATAATAAAAAATTTTTAATATAATAAAAAATTTTTTTATATACTAATGTTAATACAATATAATATAATAATATTAATATAATATTTCGTCCAAAAATTTAATTTTGATCTTCATAATGTTTCAACATTATCTCAAGATCAAATTATTATTATATATTTTTATTGATATCATATAATTTTCATTTGAAATATTTTTTTATACTTCTTATTTACAGAAATAGTCATGTCTAATCGATTTATTTATTTTTATTTTTTATTTTATTTTATATATATATATTTTATTTTATATATATTATATTCATTTTTTGTTTCTTCTGCTAGAATTATATAAATCAAGATATATAAGCAATAATATTTCTTAAATATTCATTATTATATTAAAAATTTTCATTATTTTTACATTCTTCATTCCTATCTTTGTTGTTTAATAATTTTTTCTCTCCTTGGATTATCTTATATTTTCTATTCTTTTTCTTTTTTTTTCAAATTTTGCTTTTATTTTTTCTTTTTCTTAAGTGTTAATGATGATCAATTTTTTTCTCTTTCTTTTATTTAAATTTTTTCAAGCTCTATGAAAAAATTTTATTATTTCGGATATAAACTCTTTATAAAATTAAAGTAGAATTTCGAATCTTATTATTAAGCACTATCATTCTCATCATTGTCCCTAAACTAGAGAATATAACAGTATATATTCACTCATGTTATTTTATTTTGATTTCAATTTCATCATTAAATATGAATAAATACATATGAATGAAAAAATTCTAAAAATTGAGATCAAAATTTTGTTATTCTCACATAAACAATTTTTATGTTTTTAGCCAATTTTAAACATTTTTAAATTATTTTTTAAAGTATTTTTAAATATTATGTTTAATGATTTTTCTTAAACAGTATATTTTCAATAATATGAATATAAATTTTTATTTAAAGCATTTTATAAGTATACATATATTAATCTAATATAATGTCTATGCAATGTAATATCAAATATGATTATATATCCCCAAAATTTGGTATTTCCACTTTTTTATTAATTGTTTTAAAATTATATTTTTTTAAATTTTTTCGAACAGTCTAGTTACCTATTTTTACATCTATAATATTATTTCTATGATTCTAATGAAAGCAACAAAATATTGCTTGCTATATATTTCAATATTATAATCAATATATTTAAAACAATGAATGTTTATTCATTGTCATATATATCTTAATAAGGAAATATACTTATCTTGAGCATTATTTTTAATATAAAAACAGAAAATTTTACTGGTGTACGTTTCAAAAAATAATTTAACGAATTAACAAATTCATTTTATTTTGATAATTTGTAAAACTTTCGTACTTTTACATCTAAAATATAATGACAAACTGAGTATTTATAAATTATTGTTTATTTTTCATAATATTTTTCTATTATCCAAATGAAACGTTTTAAAAGTAAATATCTTTATTTTAGATATTGTAAAATTGCGTCAACAAATATTTTATAGATAAATAAAAAAATAAAAGAAATTCATAATGTTGTAATGTTATTTAGAGTAGATATATTGTATAGATTGTATATAATATTGTGTTTGTTATGTTTATTTTTTGTATTTAATAATAAAAAATTATTTGTACAAATTTATAGCTATATATCTCTATATGGATATGATAAAATAAAAATATACGATTTAAAAATACTTGACATATTTTATTTTTTATATAAAAATAAAGCAAAGAATATGAAATAAACAAAGAAAAAGGGAATATATCTATATTCACATTTATAAATTAATATATGAATATATTGATTTATTTTTCAAAATGAATATTTTAATAAATAAAATGAATATCTTAATATTTTTGACTTTGCAAATGAAATAACTGAATTTTTAATAAGATTTTTAACATTTATTTTATTGAAAATTATATTAATTACGGAAAATAATTAATTAAAATTAAATAGTATATTTTATTGTAATATAATTTGCTTTTTTTTAATAACAAAATAATTGGTAAAATTTCATATTCATCTAATTTCGAGCTTCTAATTATATTCGCGAACAATATGTGCTTATGAAATTTATGATCCGCTTAGGAGAAAGTTCGTCGTGCAGAAATCTTTTCCCATTATTATCGGTTGCTAAACCTAAAAGGATGATATAACCTGAGAATAAGTTTGTTTTTAACGAAATATGTATTTAGATGATATTTTAACTTGTTTTTTAAGATTTAACATTTTTTTAAAATTTCCCTATCTGATTAAAATGCAACATGATTTTAAGGATATTCTAGAGAGATATTCTGATAATGATTAGCATTGTACGATAAATTATAATTATGATAAATATATATATGGATTAATTTTTGATTATCATTGTATCTTTGTATGATATTGGCCTAGTTTAAGAAATTTGAGAGTATCGCAAAGTATATATCGCAACTATATCGCAAGTAAAAATATTCTCAAATAGATTGACCGCGATCTTATTGACTATTGTCGTGCTTTCAAATCATGAAAATCATGATCTCAATTAAACTGTGGAAAGAATATACAATAAAAAGACGTTATAAAAGAATTATTATCAAAAAACAAGAAATTGATATTACATTAATTAATATTTTAATTTATAGATTATTATTAATTATTATTTTAACCGCTAGATATGATTAATAGATATGATAGATTTTTTTTGTATCGTTTTTATGGATCGTGATCTGACTATCAGATTACCTATATTGAGAAAAATAATATTGTGAGAAACTTAAATTTCGTAAATTTCATAATAACATTACATAGTCTACAAAATACTAAATATTATACAGTCCATTTATTGTTGTGAGAATATACATAATTTATTACAAAAATTCAATTCAATTAATTTAAATATTTATCTTATTGTAAAGAAAAAATATTTATAATAAGTTTAAATATTAAAAATTTTAAAAATTAAAGATTATAAAAATAATATTATAAAACTAAAAATTATATTACTATAAAAATTTATTACAAAATTAAATAATAATTATTCTTGAAACGAATAATCAATAACGTTTTGATGTAGCAATACATCATTCATATGAATGGATTAAAGATATTAAAAATATTAAAATGAAAATTTTATGTTTTCATATAATATTATTTTTATTATTACATTCGTGTACACGTATGCACACACATGTTAAATGATATATTAATTGTTTTGTTTTTACTGATGGATGTAGATTTTTATTAAAAATAAAAAAAAAAATTAATATTAATGTTTTTATGGGAAAAATAGGTCAGTCTTCTTTTCATTTCAAAATAAAATTTATATTAATATTAGCAATGTTTTATGAGCAAACAAAAGCATTTATTTTTTTTTATTCTGTATACTTTGTTTCATATAAATTTTCATAATTTAATAATTTCATAAATTAACACATTTTTTATTATTATTAATTTTTAAATTAATTAATATATCTTGAATAAAAATTTTAACATGAATAAAATTTTATTTAATTTTAATTAACATGTTTATATGTAAGATAATATGTTTCACTTTTATATAATTGCACAGTAACTATACATTATAATACATATGGATAAAGATAGATAAAGGGACAAGGGATGGAAGTCATGCAATACTGCTCCATCAGTTTCTACCTCAATGATTAATGCGATCAGGGTAAACGTTGTCCCTTAGCTCTTGAATAAAAGGTCGATGTCATGTTAAAAATATGCACAAAGTCATTCTTTCTTAATTTCAATACTTGCAAATTGAATTGATCAATAATCTTTGTTGAAAAAATAGATATTTTCTTTTTTGTCTTACGTTACTATTTGAAAAAATCTCTTTATTCCTAAAATTTTTTTAATTATTAACTATATTATTAACATATTATTATCCTATTTATAATAGAAATTATAAAAAAAATAAAAAATACTTTATAACACTCGTTTATATATTCATATAATCAATTATTAAAGAACATTAACGAACATAAACAAATAAATTTCAAATAAGTTTTTCTGATCTGTTACATTAAATTATTTTTATTTTTAATAAATTTGATATTTTATGGCATATTTACCTTAAATATTATCGAAAATGTATTTATTATTATATCACAATATAATATCATAGTATTTTCAATTAAATAAATAAATTCTTTAAAAAAATTAATTAAACAGTTAAGAATATTATTTAACATTTGTTTCAAATAAATTTTTATAATATTCATTACTTGTCATTTACATAAAAATAAGTTTATTTTTACACTTTATATTTATATATTTATATTTACAGATATTACTATATATTGTAATAATTATCTATATTATCTATATCTAGTAATAATTATATCATTTATATATAATAATAAAATTTGTATAATATTATTATATAAAAATCATTTTTAAATTTACTTATCAATATTAAACATTTTTCTCGTGATTTTCAGTAACAGCGAAAATGATAAAATTTGCGATATAAGTTTAATAGATTTATCGAATTCAAACGTAGTCAAATGATATATACAAATTAAAAAGCTAACGCAATAGAGAAAATATAGGGGATTAAGAAATCGGGTGAATAGGAATTGGAAAGTTTGTGGTGAAAAGCGAGGAAAGCAAAGCGATACTACGTTTGCGAATTCGCGATTCAGCTCGAAGATCCAATAACTAAACCAATTATCCAGACTACCGATGAAAAACTTTTAATCCGTAAGTCCATGCGCGCACGAAGTTCTCGCGTGGAAATTATTCTTTCATCCGAATATATTTTATGCTTTTGTGCAAGAAACACTTCATTGTTCATCGATTGCGCTATCGTTGCATTCTCTTTACTATGTTTTTTACAACCCTGTATCACTTATTTTAGTTGAATCGTGTTTGTTCTCGGTGAAAATATGGTTTTCCAGAGTCAACATGACCGATCGTAATTAATTTGGGTAGTGCGACGATGAAAATTAAATACAGGGCGGCGAGATTCGATGGTTTTCTTTGTTCAAGGAAGATGAAAAGCGAAGAAGAGGTAATGGGATAGTGTTCAATGTATTCTCACTAACTTGAATCGATATGATGTTTATACATATATAGTAATGCAAATATTGAAAAGAGTATTATAAAATATTATAAAATATCGCATTTTTTATTGAGTACCTCGTAACGCGAAATAAAAGAATAAACCAATATAAAATCCGAATAAATAATAATTTAAATCAATAAAATATTATTTTAATAAAAATATATCAAATAGAAATAAATATAAATAAATATAAATATGTTAATATGTTAATTATAAATATCAATTTAACATCTTAATTTTTAACTTTGACATAATTATTCTAATATCTTTTTTCTTGTCATGAATATTTACATTATATATTTATTATATTATTGTATTATTTTTTTAAAGATAATTGAATTAAATTTATAGATATTTAATTCAATAATAAAAAACTACTTGTGTTATATGCTAAATATTAATTATTATATTATATTAATCGAGATATTGAGAGATAAAAGAAAAAACGATTTGAATGTATTATATTTATAACAAAATTATAATTATTGTCAATAGAAAGTTTAATATACTAAATTTAATTTTTTTTTTTTTTTATATATGAGATATGATAAAATCTTTAAAAAATATTTAGGATTTTCGATGGAGGGATTCGATTAATATACAATTTCTATCATTGATTTACTTTGATATGTTAGGAAAGCATTGAGAATATAAATATTTTTGCCGCGCAATATCTAAATTGGATTCGTTCCTTTGGGGAAAAATATATTTTGCATTCTCAAACTTTACTTTCTTCATTGTATTGTAACCCACTCTATCATGTCGCCTTGAGATTGCAATGCAAATCCGGATCTCTATCCGAATCGCTTACAATTTTAGCAATTGTATGTTGCTATGGGCTTCTAATAGTTCAAAGGGCAGGATTCTCTTTAGTGTCGACGCTGCATTTCCTCATGGGATATTGTTCTATATCCTCTAGTAATCCTGGTGACCTTTCATAGTACTTGTTAGTATAGCTTGTGTTGTTGCCTCAACTAGTCATCATTGGTAATCTATTTATAGTGTCATAGAGTTCAGAGATATAGAGGTAGCGTCCTCTTTTCTTATATTCTTCTTAAGTAAATGATGTTAATAATGCGTTTTCTCCATTTAGACGATTAGATAATCAAATTGATTTTTGAAGTGCTAATAATTGTTCAAGTTGTTAACCATTATTAAAATTTAAGTATTGCTGAAAATAAGTCCTGTGAATAAAATTCTGATTGGTTACAATGGAAGAAAATATTTATTCTTATTTTTAATTCTAGTGTGTAATTTATTAATATGAATATATATATATATATATTAATTAATTACGTGAGAGAGAGAATATTCAGAGAAAATATTTTCAATAAAGGCACTTTCAGTTAAGAAAATAATATAATAATATAATAGTGTGTATATGAATAAACTGAATGTTGTATGTTAATGTGCATCGAAATAATTAATAGTTTGGAAAATATTTTAGCAATTTGATTTATCGTAAAGTAATTTAATGAACGAAAATAATTACATCTTGTTTGCGTAATAGGATCTCTCTATAGTATAGATCTCTCTTTCACAATTTTGAATATTCAAAACGTATAAGTTAGAAAACTAAATGCGAGGTTTTCAAAAAATAGGGATAAGCGATCCTAGTGAAAAATTCTTCTTGTACTTTTATCTTATGAGATTTCTAACAAAAAACAATCTTATATTATTTATATATATGTATATATCATATCTGTACAAATTTAGGATGAAGCAGTTACTGTGACAAAATAGCAACTTATAACTTCCATGTTTTTCACAATCACTTTCAACTCCAGTCTGAAATTTCCGCAACAACGCAGCTCGGCGAGGCGAATGATCTTCGATCAGTTTCTCCCGGCAACTACGATAAGCGTGTCATCCGCGTAGCAGATAACGTGGGCGCCGGCGCTGAATTTACCTAGTTTCATCTAGGTCAACAATCGTTGAACTCCATGGAATTCGATGATTGAATTCGATATAAACGGAGATACAAACATCTATTGCATATTGTGTTTACATAAACAAATTGCATACTTCTATTCCTTGATACGAAAGAAAGGGAGAGAGAAATAAAATGTGAAATAAAATAAAATAAAGAAAAATAGATTTTTTTAATATTTGTCTATAATTTTGTAAGAAAAATATGATTACAAATAGATTTATTTTCTTATTGTATTTTATTATTTTTAGTTCAGGAAAATTAAACATAAAATAATATATATTTGTTTAAAATATTTATACTTCATTCGTTTTTTAATTAAAATTTAACAGTAATATTTTTATTAATTATTAATTTGCTTTTTAAATAATCATTAATTGAAATAATTAATTAAAAAATAAATAATTAACTGAAAAATTTATTCAATCATATTGCAATATATCCTGTAAAATTTATATAATAATAAATAATAGTGGAATTTTATATATTATAGAAATTATATATTTTTTTTATTTAAAATAAGAAACATAAATAAACAATCATTTTTGAATATTTGTAATATTATATATAATTTATAAACATGGATTAATTAGAAATGGAAAAATATTTAATGCAGCAAATAAATTGATTTTTATTTTGATAATAAACAATATTAAACATAAGAAAAAACATTTCATTGATATATTTTTCGATTAATTCGAATCTAAATATTAATATCATTTGTTAATTTATAATTTATAATTTTCAATAATTAATGGTACAACATCAGTTTATATTTAGGGATTATGATCATGCTAAAATTAACTTTATATTTTATAGATAAGATTATAATGAGACAAATTATGAAAGGCGATAACTTTAATTAATTATTAAGCTTTGATTATCTCATCTTCTATTTGAATAATATACTCTTATATTTGAATAATAAACTTAATAATATATCTCTTTGATATAAAATAATCAAAATTAATAGATATAATTTTAACATTCGTAATGACATTATCTCTAAATTCTAAAAATATAATACATATATATATAAATATATTATTTTTTAATTATATATATAAAAATATATAATTTAAATATAAAAGTATTACATCTTAATATAATGTTTAGTTTTTATATCATGTGATATGTTACAAATTTTCATTTATTTATTGAAGATTCTCAAAACTGAATGATTAATCACAGACTTCTAAAAAACTATCGCTGTCTTCTTAGATCCATTAAAAATAATATCTCCATTTATAGGAATATTTATAATAATAATATCTCCATAGTAAGTAATATAATCGCTTAATATATACTTAAAGATTACATTATATACAAATATCAACGGATATTCAATATTTAGAAATATAAACAACATTAAACATAAAAATGATCTAAATATAAGCTAACAGTTTTATTTCAGAATTTATTATAAAAGCTGTTGATGATTTTTAAGATATAACATTTCAATATATCAAAAGCATGTTTATTTTATGATATGGAATCACAATAAGTTAAATAAAAGCCATGTTTTGTAAATCATATAATTAAAATGAAGGAGAAAATCTTCACTATAGAAATATGATCTAAATATGGATTTCATAAAATAATTGAAAAAAAACTACATATTTTTTAGATTGAAATATTTGAACATATTTAAAAATAAATAGATAAAAAATATTTTAAAAAAATAGATAAACTTAAATTGAAATGTTATTTACAATATTTACAATCTATTTATAATAATTATAAATATATAGATATATTTCGACATTTTCAATATACATATAGTCATATAATATGTTTATTATTTAATATAAATAATTATAATAATAAATTATATTTTATTTTATTTATTTTTTATTTCTTAATTTTTTCTTATTTTTTATTTTTTATTTTCAGAATTCTTATCTTTTTTTATATCCCCTTATTTCAACTTCTTTTATTCTGTCGAACATATTTTAGATTAATTTTTAGTATCTTGAACTATACATTTTAAAAAATAGATTAGAAGATTTATATAAAAGTAGTAAATTAGAATTAAATATGGATTATTAGAATTAAATATCCCATATTTGGAATTACATTTTACATTTTACATTTTGGAACATAATAATTTATATTTACAATATTTACATTTTGATTATAAAATGATGGTAATATTATTATATGACATACATTACAAAATTTATAAAATTTTAAAATGAAGTTTATAGTATCAGGAATGTTCCTTAATTATTCCTTAATTCAATAAATTATTGTTGAAAAAGATAAAATGAATTATCTGAAAAATATATAAAAATGATAAAATAAGAAAATGATACGTTCTGCAACACAACGTGTAAAAATAATAAATATTAATCTACATCTCCTTCTGTTTATAAATTTCATTTTCATAATTTCATTTTATTTTTATTAGAGTAAAGTAATATATTTTAATATCTCAAGCCTATATTTAAATTTTATTTAGATCATGCATAATATTTTTTTGATTAGTTAGACATTGTTTGAAGTTTATTTATTATAAGATATGTTTGTTTATTCTAATATATTCATAAAAGTTCTATTTAACTCTATTTAACTCTGTTGTAATTTAATGTAAATTAATTATTATAATTGAATTGTAAATTAATCAAAAATGAAATATCAGATTATCTGTTTTAAAATCAATCTGTTTCAAATTATCTATTTTCAATTTTTATAAAAAATATTTTAATAACAGATATACGCGCGCGCGCGCACACACACACACACACAAAGAAAATAAAATTATAAAGTTCATGGAAGTCAAATAAATAAATTAGAAAGATCTAAATTATAAAAAATAATAAAAGAAAAAAATAATTTAAAATAAAAAATATTTTATTTTAGGAATACACTGGAAGAGAGAATCGTTTCTTGTCAGAAGAATTATTTCAGAATTAATAAAATCAAAAAAAATAGAGATATTTCCATTAAGTAGTTTGCAATTATTTGAAATTATCAAAATTCTCGATTCAGCATCTTCTATTTATTAAAAATATAAGTACATTTGAGAGTAATTCCTCAAAACTTACTTTTCACATTATTTTTTTTAAAAGATATTGGATTGTAAATCACTATTCAATAATCATTTTCATTATCAATAACAATTAACAAATATTCATTTATAAGTATCCACACAAATAACATTAAATAATAACTCTTAAGAGTTTTATGTATTCGCATTTTTACACTAATTTCATTTTGAAATTAATAATTTTTAGATAGTTATTATAACAGTTACATATTACATTTAATTATTAAGTAAATATTTTTTGTATAATTTTGTTACAATTGTATGAATAATAATATAAATATATTATTATTTAAAATGAATAAAAATGAACTATAAAGAAATGCAATTTATTTAAAAAAAAATGAAAAATTTCTTCCAGTTATTTCCTCGATTAATAGTTATAAGCCTCGATTATCCGATGAATGTCGATTTATTCAAGTTTATTTCTCGTTTAATCTGGTTAATTAAGGTTTTACTATATGAGTACGGTATTGGAATTTCTGTATTATAGAATTTTTATGGAATAACTGATCATGTTTTTAATTTGACGTATGCACAATTTCATATTATATTTCATTTTTAAAAATAAATCTATATACATATTATTACAATTATGAGTTCAATTTAAAAAAACAAATATTGATCAGAAATGCACTATAAATAAAAATATAAATCTATTCTTACTTAAAATATAGTCATAATAATCATTATTATTAAAATATATAATCATAATTATTAAGAATACAATTATTAAGAATACAATTTAAAAGAAATAAAAATTGAAAATATTGACTACAAGTGGATAAAAAAAGATACAAACGTATCTTATTAAAGCGTATGCAATAGCTTTAGATAGATGCAATAACATAAACAACTTCTCAGAAAAATAGTGTTTCCTCTCCTAACCCTAAGAATTATATATACGTCGATTCAAGAAAATAATATAGCCATAACATGAGCATCATCTTTTACATCTCTATATCTTAAAATATTTTTCTAGAAATAAAACAGGTCATTTCCGATGGGAATAGTTTCGAAGTATACTTCTTCTGCTTTTATTCTTTATGTTTACAAGTACTAACAGATCTCAAAGTCTACCAATATATTTCAGAACTTGCAAGAAAATATATCAAAATATCATATAAAATCGTATAAAACATTTTATATTATATTTAAATGATTTTCGCAAAAGAGATATAAAATATATTTTATATTCGTATGTTTATTAATATATATTTTAATAAACAAAACTAAATTTTATATTAATAATACAATTAATTAATTTATAAAAATAATTAATTTTATATTAAAAAGATTTATTATAATTAATAAAAGATATCATTAGATAATAATTACTCATTAGATAATAATTAATAAAAATAATTAATAAATATTTAATTAATAAAATATTTTTTGTTATTTATAAATAACTTTTTAAATTTACTATGCAACATGTTGCGATATTATTCTATCATATTTCTCGTAAGTAATAGATTTAAAAAAAAATGCAAGACAAAAATTTCGTTTTTTTTATATACTATATAATTATAACAAACTTAAATTTACATTAGTAAATAGTAGTTGTATAATGACAATATTACAATTATTTTTTAATTAATCCATATATTTTTTTATATATTATAATAATAACTATCAAGACAAATTCAATATCTATTATTTAATTATATAATGCATTGTTTAATAATAAATAAAATTAGATAATTAATAAATTAGATAATAATTAATAAAAATTTATAAAACAAAATTTTTTTACATGATATCGATTTTACAAAAATAATCGTGATACGCCTTTGATAGACTAAAATCAATTATTAAGATTTTCAAAAATTTACAGAATTGAAAATTCTCACAATTTCATTCATTATTAAAAATTTCTCAACGAATGAATGCGAAGAGTTCAATATTATCGTTTCTCTTCAGTTATCGCGTACTCATTAAATTTTATCTTACAAATTATTGAATTTCAACAACTAAATATAAAAAAAAAATATAGGTTTCAATTTAAAAAAATTATTGTAATTTTAAAATTTGTTATAAAACTTGATATAAACTAAACTCTTAAAATTTTAATTTAAAAAATTTGATTTTATTCATTATATTGAATATAGTGAAAATAATGAATAAAAATAATGAAATTTTTATCTTTTTCATTTTTTTACAATTAAAATGTAAAAATGTAAAAAAATGTAAAAAAATGTAAAAACAAAATATAAAAAAAATGTAAAAATTTTATATCTTTTCATATATTTTTATATATATATTATATTAGTAAATATTATATTATTATTATACATTATTTTTTTAAAATTAAAAAAAGCCTATTTAATTAAATTAAAAAAAATAAATCATATTATTGCAATATAATATTTATGAGACAGAAATTATTAAAAAAAAAAAGAAAATTTTGAAAAATTTATTGATTCAATTCAAACAGCATTTTATTAGAATTATATTTTGTAAATCTGAAAGCTTTCTATTAAAAGAAAATAAATAGTTGAGAGAAAAAAAGAAGTCCATTATTTTGAAATGTATCTTATAAAAAAAATAATAAAAAACATAAATAATAAAACATATCAATGAAAAAATATATAGTTTTTATTATAAATTCATTAATTGGATTACAAATTTTTATCCAAATATTTTTCATTAAAATGTTTATTATAGGTGTTTAAAAACTTAAAATAATTTTTAAGGATAAAATATATCGAAAATCAAATAAAAAAATATTTTTTTTGATTTTATCTTTAGTCGTTGGAGATTAAAAAATAGCAAGAATATTTTTAGAAGAAATAATAACTTAAACACTATGTTTTTTTTTTGAATTCTTATATCTTATAGTGGAAATAGAAAACAAAAAATTAATTTCTTTAGTTTTGATGACAAAATTTTTAGTTTTCTTTCTTATTTTTTTATAGTTCTTATTTATAAAAATTGAAATTCAAATTTCATTTATGATTTTATGTGATTATGAAAATCTGTTGTAATGTAAAGTATATGTATAAAAATTCAAGTTTATTTAATTTCATGTTTTTATATATATATAATATAAATAATAATAAACATATAAACAAAAGAATAAATATTATTTTAATCCTTTATATTAATATCATATTTTATATAAGTTAAAAAAAAGATTATAATATTATTGATTATATTCTGTATATTGTTGAGTATAAAAATCATTAAATTTTTTTGTCGTTTGAATTATAGTTTGTTCGTGTAAGTAAGGTTTTTTGGCACTTATGCATTCTTATAGAGTTATATTTTCTGTCATTTTTAATTAATTCAATAATTAAAAAGAAAAATTAAAAGTGCAATTTTTTCTATTCTTGAATTTTATTTCATTTTTATTTGAAGAATTATTCCTAAAATTACTGGATATTATATATTGCAAATATTATATAAAATATTGTAAAAATGAAGTATGAAGTAAAAAATTATTAGATTTTTGTAATAAGAAAAGCCGTTCATTATTAATACCGTGGTATAGAAAAAAAAATTTACATGCATTAATATATCATGCAATATTAAATTAAATATATTAAATGAAAGTGGATATGATGCTAAAATAAATTTAAAAATGTTCTGAAAGAAAGAATTTTTATAAATTCTAATTAATAATAATTTTAATTAATATTTGAAATAAATTAATATTTTGAAATAAATGAATTTTCAATAAATAACTTTAAAAAAATTTTTATATTTTATGTAAATATAGATATGTAATAAAATTACTGATATTTATTTATATATACATAGTACATGTTCATAAATATATTGCCCATGTATTTTATTTACATAGTATATTTTTTATTAACTTTTTAGAATATTTTTTATAGTTTTGTTGAATATTTGAATACATTTTAACTGCATAAAAACTAATTAGCTTTAATTTAAAAAAATATAGAATTTCCAAATCTGTATATAATTCATATCAACACAAAATATGTTGAAAGCAATATTTTTATATTTGTTGTAATAATTCTTTTTATATTTTTTATATTTTTAAACATCTTTTCATTCTCATAGCAAATATAATAATGTAAAGAAACATTTTATTAATATTAAATTAATTAAGAAACGAGACATTACATAATATTTACATTATACAATATTACGAAAATTATTTTGAGAAAATTTATAGATTTCATCATAATTCATCTATTTTCCTTAAAATATTAATTTTTTTATGTTAAATATGAAAAGAATGCAATAAAAAATTAATGCGAGATATTAATTTTGCAAATATTTATTTGAGCTTAAAAGTACTTATATTATATATATATATATATATATATATATATATATATATATATTTATAATTTATAATATATATATATATATATATATATATATTTAAAATATATAATAATATATATATATATAATATATTAAAAATATATAACTTATTATAAATATAAATATATATATATATATATTTATAATAAGTTATATATATATATATATATATATATATATATATATATATATATTTATAATAAGTTATATATATATATATATATATATATATATTTATAATAAGTTATATATATATATATATATATTTATAATAAGTTATATATTTTTTCTAATTGGGCCATTGTTATTGCACTTATTATGAATGAAATTGACTTATTTGTAATAAATAGATAGTATATGAACTGGTACTTGTGACATTAAATTATATATACAAAAATGAAACATTCATTAATTTGAACTAAACTCTATTTATTATAAACTTAATTTTTATATAAATATATACATATTATATTTTATTATATTATTAATTATATTATATTATTAATTATACTAATATTTTTACTTAAATTTTTAATAATAATAATTTTCTATATTAATAATTTCCAAAATTTTTTCAATTAATTTTAACTATTAATATTAAAATTGATTTATAACAATATTTATAACAATATTTAATAACAACATTTTTTTTATTAAGTACTTTTTTTTAATATTTATAAAAAGAGAGTATAATATGAAATTATACATAATAACAAGAATAATAAAACAATAAGTAAAATTTCAATATTTTATTTAAATAAGAAACATGAAACTCGAATAAATCAAATTATGGAAGAAAATATTAGAAATGCCAAATTTGTAAATTGCTTTGTTTTATAACTCACTTTACGTTTTGAATATTTATATGTAATGATATCTTTATTTACAATTAAACTTAATATATATCTATTATAAAACATTTAATAAGTAATATATAATATCAGATCTCTTAATAAATTCAATATAACATTTAATGAGCATTAAGTTTAAAAAATAACATATATTTCATAAGGTAAAATAATAATTATAAAACAGAATTTCAAAAAATATAAAGATATTGTTCTTAGTAAACGAGGCATCGGATAATCGAAATTAATCTCCGATTGATTAATAGGAAATTATAATAATAATACTAAATTATAATAATAATATGATTAAAAAAATGTATATGAATTTTTATTTATTTAAATATATGATTTTTAAGTATTTTGATATTTGATAGTTATTGTAATCATAACTGAATTATTATTTATGTACAATATATATATCTATATATTTATCTACAATATTTATATCTATATATGCAAATTTGTAACATCAATAATCTCTAATTGCACTATTTAAAATTTTATTGATTTTATAATGAATATTGATTATATTATTAGCAATATAAATACGTAGTGGTTAGTGACTAAAATTGATATAATAATAATTGGTATTTATTGTTATTATGAAAATTATAATTTACAAAATAATTTATTATTATTATTATTATTATTATTATTATTATTATTATTTATATTAATTTGAAGATATATTTTACGCAGAATGAAATTAATTAAATATCGAAAAAAAATATAAAAATATTTTAATGTAAAAGTATTTTTAATATATAGATTTTATTCATATATATATATATATATATATTTCCAGAACAAAACGGATGTGCTAAAGATATAGACATGAAAAAAGAGAAATAGAAATTTTAACTGCATTTATCATATCTCTATATCATGAAATTTAATCAATAAATTTAAAAAATCTAAATTTTTATTTCCCTAATTTTTATTTTAATATCGATAAATTTCTTAGTGTAAGTTTTATATATTATATTATTTTATCTGTTCAAATTATTTTCTAATCTAATTTATATCATAATTTAATTATATTTTAACTTTCTTCATGATTATTATATTTATTTAAAATTGAAGAGAAGAGAATTTCTAATAAATGGTTATTAATATTTGTATAAAATTTATCGAATATGTAGTTTATTTATAAACTATTATGTTATTTTCGATGATTATAGATTTAAAAAAGAAATTCAATTATTTTTTTTTAAACAAAAGTATTTCAATTATATATAGAATTATTATATACTTCTTTTCATATAATATCTTCATTTCACAAAAGATCACTTAATTTAATAAAAACAAAGATAAAAATAATGCACATGCACATAATGTCTTATTAATTGATTATATTAATTTCAAATATTTTTGATTGAAAATATTTTTTTTTTGTAATATTAATTATCTTCTATTGAAAATATTAATTGAAAAGACTTTTTTTTAAACTTATATAACAATATATATACGTTTATAAAAATATAACTATACCTATATATTTAAAAAAAATTATTATCAAGAAAAATTTTATTTTTTAATAATATTGTGATATATTGAGTGTAAATAGAGAAATTTATTTATTATATTATATTATTAGAAGTACTTATAATTTAAGAATAATTATTATATACAGTATTATTATTCGCAATATAAAGTGTATTATATATATAATGTATATATATAATATATATACATAATTATATATATAATATATAATGTATATATATAATATATATACATAATTATATATATAATATATAATGTATATATATAATAATATAATGTAATCACGTTTTATGAACTGTAAGATTAAAATGATACATCTAATGTTGGAAAGTTAACAATCTAGTAGAAACGCAACTACTTGTATGGTAGGCAGCATACGCAGCACGCTTTAGGTTAGTATTCCTATTCCACGAAATGAACTTGGCTATGTATCTCCGTTCGCGTTTTTCTTTTTCCTGAACCTTCATCCTTCCTCTTTTCAAGATGAATACTTGGTGCTGGGTTAGCTTTGCCTCATTCACGATGTACCACGGGTACATTGTATTAGCAGCCGCCTATTCGCCGACCCGGATACCCGCCTACTAATGTCTCGTAAAAAACCAGCAATAATTCTAGCTGGTGTACAACCTCTTCTCGTACGTTTCGACTTGCTGCAAATCAGATCCTACTTTAATTATTATAGGTCGCATCGCTAGTATTCCGCTATATGATCAAAATTTTCATAAAATCGGTCCCTTTGGAGAGAAAATCAAGTTATCCATTAAGTCACTTCTCAATTTTTTTACATAATTTAAAGTAATCCTTGATCTAAAAAAATTTGTTGAAATGTTTCTATCTTCTGAGATATTGGAATAAAGCTATTAACAAAGAATAATTGATTTTGATAGATTAAACTTTGCTAAAAAATTTATGTTATAGTAAAGTGTTTGTATTATTATATAATAAATTATTAAATATATTTGATTTAAATGTTAGCAAATTAAATTGGTCAAATTGATTTTGATAAAAGTAATTAATTAAAATTGATTTTGAAAAGTAATTAATTAAAATTATTTACTAAAAATATTATGTCATGAAAATTTTATTCTTGAAAAAAGAAAAAGGAAAAATCAATACGTTAGAAGCAAAATATGTGCTTTTATATGTACTTTTAACCTGAGATAGCACTTGATCAATTATAACTAAATAATTTATATATTAATTTTTTGAATTATAAAAAAATTAAAATTTTAATATAATATGAAATTGAAGATTATAAAATGAAAATTTTCTAATATCAAGAACTAAATATTATTAAATAGATAATTATTAAATAGCAATTAATAAATATATAAATTATTACTCAAAAATCATGAGATATTTATGTTTTACATTTCAATATAAATCATAAATATTAAAGCATATATAATGAAATCATTAATATATCAATTTACATTTTTTTTATTTCATAAAATATTAATTTGAATAAATTCTTTTACAGAAAGACGAACAATATATAAAAGAATAATATGACTAATTCAACATTTTTATAAAACAAAAATAATAACATTTATAATCAATATAATATATCTTTATTTTTTCAGTTTTTTAATAAGCATCAAATATTATGTAATTTAATAATAATTGTATACTTTTTTATTATAATTATAACACATAATATAAAAACCTTGGAAAAAGAATA